>NC_056751.1:544092858-544185358 GCF_019279795.1 Protopterus annectens
TTTTTTATTTATTTATTTAGGAATCTCAGAGCTCTTTCCATTTGCTTCATATTATTGGTAAGATGCATCCCATAAAGGGCACTATAAGGAAAACTCCAGTTCAAATATGTTGCTCCATTTTGTCAGGCTATGAGAATGAAAGTGAATTGCAGGACATTATTACAAAATATAAGTAGTCCTACATAGCTACTGGGAGTCATAACTGATGAATATCTAAAATTTGAAATATTCCCCAAACTGCTAAAAACAACACCAGGAACTTGGTTTATTAAACACAAGTTCAATGGCAGTACTAGGAAAACCATTGCAATGACCTACTTACTCCCATTTCTGTTATATGCTTCTTCCATCCAGACTAACCTTCATGGCACCCAAAACAATGAAATTAGACAAATACTACAACAAAATTGCCAGATTTGATGTCAGTCTGCATACAAAGTGTCACCATTGAATAGCCTTAAAACAACTGTACTAATTTATGTTCCCATGATGTCTAACCAACTCACATCTTACTGCCCATGACCTAATATATAGCTCAGAAAATTGTTGATTACTACAAAACATCCTAAAAAAGTATTCCCCAGTCAGAGAACTACCCTGTCAAAATAATTGACTTTTACTCACCACCAAATCTAACAATACTTCTGGCAACTCACTAGACTCGTGCTATGTCTCCAAACTTTGGAACTCCCTACCACTACACTTGAAACAAATTGATAAACTAAAAACTTTCAAAATTCAGCTTGAAACCATATGTAATAAACTCCTGGCTATGGATGAATAAATTGCTAGGAACCACCATGAAAAATAATAAACTCCTGGCTATGCTTTTACTCACCTCCAGACTAATACCATAACAGCAAGCTGAGGAAACTACTACACAAGTTAGTAATTAGTAACTCGCTTCAGCCTAGTGCTATTATTTTAAATTGCCAGCCTCCTAATTTTCATTCTTTTCAAACTAATTCGCTCTATTATCACCTCTCATTCATGAAAGATTTTCCAGGTGCTGATCAATTGTACTCATTCCACTAACTGTATCTGTTCCAGTATTTCTCATACTCCTCCTCAACTTTTCTTTGGCATCGAATTAAAGTGCTGTGTATCTAAACTCACTAAAGATAAATCCTATATCAACATTTACATCAACATAATGTCATATGCTCTAATGTAACCTGTTCTAAGCTAAAACTATTTGACTTTTGTTTGTCTCCAATTTTCATTCAGACTGCAATTCAACCTCCTGCTCTTATGAACCAAAGACCTGTGATCTAGGATTCCAGAGAGAGACTAAGATACCTGAAGGAAAATGCTGCCCAGTAGATGAATGTGGTAAGTAAGAACATCCTCAATTTTCACAGTAGACTTTGTTATCTAAGTAACCCAAATGGAATTTAAGCACAGCAGGAAGAAATTTGAGTGTCAAATTTATATTCCACATTACAACTCTCCTTTGATGAACTATACAAATGGCAGACATATGCCAATTAGAAAATATATTACATAGCAAATTTTGAATTGAAAGACTCAATATCTGTGAGTAATTAATAACTCTGAGATAAAATACTGCTCTGAGATAACAAGACAAAATATATTTCTCTTAGATGTTAAGGTTTTCTGTGCAGAACTAACATGGATAAAATTTGCATTATATTGGAGGCCATGCTGCTAGCTAGGAACATGGCATCTTGTGATATCACAGTTAAAGAGTGCCTTATTAGATTTTGTTAAAGTCAACTACAATACTTCCCTAAAGGTGTGGTTTTTGTCAGTAGTAAAGTAACAAAATTGAATAAATTTGCTAGCTGTACTTGTACATTTCTAAAGAGTAACTGACAGGACAAGTAGGAATGAAATTAATTTCCAGACTTCATTGAACCATCTACATATATATTCTACATTTTTAATGGAAAATTACTTTTGTCATGCACAATGAATGAGTCTGTAGCATATTAATCTGTTAATATACCTTCTTATAGTGAATAGTTGAATGAAATGGAAATACTTTCTCATAAACAATCTTAGTTTCACAATCTTTTGCATCTGACATCTTCATCTTTTTTGAAAGTATGAAAATATATGAGATAATTAGAATTAAAAGAAGAGATGGAGGAAGATAGCCAGGAATGACTGCATAGTCATCCTACTTACATCTCAGGCAAATACAATTGTAATATAGAAGTAAAGGTCTTGCAAAATACAAAATGCAAAGTAAGATGCGTTTTGCCCTACTCATAATATAATCATTTATTTTATATTCATTTGTTACATGGAGTAAAGCATTAATCAGAAAAGAACACTTTCAGACATAGTCCAGAAAAAATAAGTAGAGAAGCAAAAATTTATGAGATAACTATCTTAAAAATACATGTATGTTGCAATGTGATAAGGTAACTGTGATGATTATACAATGAGACAGAAGCAGTCACTGTATACAATATGATCAGAAATAATCACACAAGCATAAGAATATTAAAAAGTAAATATATATATATATATATATATATATATATATATATATATATATATATATATATACATACATATGCAGTTATTGCAGTGCAGTCAAAGAAAATCTTGACTGACTACATGACACTTCATTACTAAGTCCTCTGAACAAGTTTGCCATCTAAGGATAGAGCACATTCTATTTCATAGTTAGCAGTTCCTAAGAAGAATGCTAAACTAAAATGGTACAGCTGCACCGTGAAGCTGATTGTCCGCTTGGGGACAAACAAAAACAGGAGAAAAAGAAAAAAAAAAAGAAAAATATTACACTAAAAATGCAACCACTGTTAACATCTGCCCATTTCTGGAAATTAACTAATACAAAGTTAAATTGCATCCTTTAATTTCCTTTGTTCTGCTCCTTACTATGGTATGTCAATTTTGCTAAAACTACACATCTTGATATTGTTTGTTTGATGCTGTCTGTCTGTCTGTCTCTCTCTGTCTTTTTTTCTTTTCTTTTTTTTTTTTTGCCATAGAATTACAAGCTGTTATGCTGAGTGAACATGACAAAACAGTATGATACATGGTGACAGTAAATTTAATTTTTATAGCCAATTTTAGAATTGTGAGAAATAGAAAGCTGTCATTTACAATGGTTTTATATGAATCAACCGAACTTTGGCTGTTGCTGTTAGACGATACAAAGAATATGAAATGTGCCCATCGTAGTCTTTACTGAGATGCCATTTTCTTTTCTTGTCTTCTAGTGCCAAAGGGTGTGTGTGTGTTTAATAATACAGAATATCAGGTAAGAAATGTGTTGTCAGAGTTTTACTTTGTGTATCAAATAGTGTTATATATGTCTTCATTTTTATTGAAGGATCACACATGATTAAAATGTGCTTCATTCGTTCAAAAGCTGTCATTCTACTGTGCTACTGACCTACTACAAAATGTGACTCCATAAGCCACTGGAAATATGGTATCTCAAGCATAAGTTGCTTTGGTTTTGTGGGATCATACTGAGCATGGCCCATGTTCATGCCTGTAACCAATAATATGTGATCTAACAACAAAAAGAACTCTTTGCCAGGCAAATGATGGCTACGATTCTAACTGTCTCGACTTTTGATCTGTTCCTGCTGTGACATTTGTTATAGATGCTGTACTGTTATTTTCATATCAAGAGGCAAGGTCCATGCAATGTCCATTTTATAGGTCAGACCATAGCTGCTGAGTAGGAGTAACAGATGAGGAAAAGTGGGGGGACCAATTTGCCTGAAAGGACAGGTCTTTAAAAATCGGATCATAGTGACAAAGCTTCTGATGGGCTATGGGTATGAAGGACTGGTCACTTTTCAGAGTCCATAGTTTAGCGGGATTCTTGTTTACACTTGAAGGTGGAAGATCAGAAGACTGGGAGTTAATTCTATGCATAATGGTACATGTGGTCATACTGAAATACTGATGTCACAGTAGAAAAGAGGGATAGGGTGTTGCTCTTTTGCATACTGTCCCTTTGTCCAGATAATCAACAGAGGTCATAGTTCACCTAGATAGTACTTTAAGCCGATATTAAAGATCCTGTGCTACTTGTTGATTATGACTATAGTTCAAAACTCATTTTATTAACAAATATTTGCACTATCCAAAACCATTTAGATGGCTGCCACCCCCGAAAAATACTCTGAAGTATGTGTAATTTGGATAGTGTACATGACATGGAACATAGAAAATAATATTTAGTGCCATTGTCTTGAAAAAGTCACTGGCAGGTGACACTTCTGCCTGGTTTTATTTTATCTTAGATTTATTTGTGAAAAATAAAGAAAAGAATAAAGAAAGGGAGATTGTAGGACCTTGTATTAACACTACTTCCCTGGGACCCTGAGGAGTGATAGGGAAAATCACCCTGGAATATCTATGTGACTCTACAACTGTACATATAAGATGGGCTTGTTAGTTCATGTAAGAATGCACCCACACTGGTCATTGCACATACTGCATGTCAGTGGAGTGTATGAATAGGGAAATTAAAGCACGAGGAACAACATTTTCACCTGCATAGGTATGACAGGTATCTAGCTACAACTAAGTATAGTTATCACACCTTGAAATGGAGGAAACCAGTGCAGATTTATGTGGGTTCTGTACCAAGTAGGATGGTAGGATCACATATGTAAATGTGGAAAGGAGGGGATAGAGATCACACTGGTGGGCAGAGAAGGGGTTAGACATAACATTGGTAGCACCCCAAAAATATTTCAGTAAAAGAAAATATATCAGGCAAAAAACAAACAAAATGAGGCTACATGCAGGATAAGTGTAAGTTAATATATATCATCATGGGACATTCATTATTTACTTCACCAGGAAGACTGGACAGTGGAAACCCTGGTGTGGTATCTCATGAGAGCTTTTAGGCTTTTTAAAATGTGGGTAAACTGATAAATATGTTGCAGCATACAGAGAGAGAGAGAGAGAGAGAGAGAGAGAGAAAGACAGAGAGCGAGAGATTCTTTTTGTTTGAGAAACGGGTATTCTGAGCAAAAAAAGTGACTCAGTGGTTAAGGTTTCTGCCTCCCAACAGCACTGTTCATAGTTCAACAAGGATCTTTGATACTGGTTTCTAATGAGGCTATGTGTTATACCTGCAGGTGACATGGTTAGGTATTCGAGTTTTATCCAACCTTTAAGCATATACCAAGTGAGTTGCTGCTCTGAAACTGTCTACATATATTGCACTTGTACAGTAACCATTTGAAATGCCAGAACCCCCTAGATCGAGTCCCACAATGGCGAGACTAAATTACCAAAAGAATACACTTAAACCACAAGGACAAAAACCAAGAATAATAAAGGAAGGAGAAGTAAGCAGCCAAACTCCACAGGTACAAAAAGTAAAATTTGAGTGCTTTTGTCTCCAAATACAAGACTCAGAATAAGTTAACAGAACACAAATTTCCCTATATATATATATATATATATATATATATATATATATATATATATATATATATATATATATATATACATACACACACACACAACCTCCTGCATAAGAATTAATTGAACACTAATCAAGTTCCCACCCTTAATTAATACAAGTCACATAAAACAAAAATTCTGACTAAATCTCATGAAAACACTTCATAAAAACTAAAATGTATTCATATTGATAGCATTTAGACCTTAAGAATAATAGTTTATCCCATTGTATTCATGAAATAAAATCCTTATGTTGACATGCATTAAAACTGCTAAATGTAAAAAGCAAATTTTAATTTCAGTAAGGGACAAAGTGTTTTATTCATAGTAATGTGTTTTAACAATTCTATGAATAAAACAATTAGGATTATGAAGCCGGAGAAGGGCGGTGGGCTAGTGATTATGGACATGAATGACTATATTGGGAGGATGTTTGAGATTTTATATAGTGACACCTATATGGAAATTTCCCGTAACAAGCTCAATATTGCATACAGGTACATAGACTTAGTGATTAATGAGCTTATGTTAATCGGGTAGACCACCTTAGAGGAACATGTCTTGCTGAGTACAACCTATCCTAAGATTCCAGTAGAAAAAAGAGATTAGAAGCACACCACGACAATCGAAGCCAACTTAAAAAGCTGATATATCCTTTATTTGTAGAAAGTAAGCGCTTTCACGCCTCACATGGCGCTTCTTCAGACTTTAATGAAAATAAAAAGTAAAAATCTCCATTATATCTCTACTTAGCCATTTCTTAAGCCAATGAAATCTCTGAAGGTTAATTAGCTAATTAATTCTAATTTTCAGCATTTAATTTTCTTGTCATTGGAGAAATCTTTATAAAAACAGTTATTAATTGATAGAATTGTCTTATAAAATTAGTCTACTGTGAGTTTCCCTAAAGCTCTAAAAATAATAATGAAATATATTCATACACCTAATGTGCCTACACACAAACAGACATACATAAAAAATTCATATAGAAACATAGAAATATACAAATATATAAACATATAAATATAAAAATGTAAAAAATACATACACATAGATATCCACATCTGTATACTTATATGTGACTCAATGTATACCTCGATATTATGTATAAACATGTAGGTGTATAAAAGTATATCTGTATATGTAAATCAGTATGTATAAAAAATATATGTAAAAAAAATATATATATATATATATATATATATATATATATATATATATATATAAATATATTAAAAAAAATATGTATATATGAATATATATGTGAACATATGAAGTAAGTTTAATATATGATATATATCCTAAGATTCCGACTATTTTCAGAATTCCCAAGATTCATAAAAGTGTCGATAATCCACCCGATTGGGCTAAATTATTATTCTTCAGGTCTAAATGTTATCAGTATGAATACATTTTAGTTTTTATAGATTCATAAGTTCATAGGTAGGTACTAGGCTATCTGCACGAGGGCATTTATAAGCCTAGCCAGAGTGTGTCAGCTTTTGCTGCACCATTGATTAATTAACTGATTCTCTGTCACTCAGAGCCAATTAAGTGATCCCAGGGGTGTATTTTTCTGTTACCCATCCACTCGTCAAGGTTTTTCTTGAAGAGTGTTAGTGAGGGGCTCTGCCTGATGTAATTTGGAATTTTGTTCCAAAGCATGGGGAGTCTCTATGACAGGAATCTATCCCTCCAGCATGTTCTATTTATAGTTGTGGCGAGGTTTAGCTCACTAGAGCACGTGGCTCATAGTGACTTGGATTTCTTTAGGTGGAACATGTCCATCAATTCTGAGTTGGACATGGCTTTGTAAGTCAGGCAGAGATCACCTCTGAGTAAGCGATATGCCACTGAGTACAGCTGGAGTTTTTTCAGTTGGGCTGCATAGGACATATGTTTGAGGCCAGTAATCCTCTTGGTGAGGTACTTTTGTGATCTTTCCAGCTGTTGGAAGTGTCTTGTGAGGTACATCCCAAATGGGATATTGTACTCTATGATGGGTTTGATGAATGATGAGTAGAGGGGCACTATAACCTCTTTATTTCTAGATGCGAACCCTTTAGTAATTAGATGGGCTACATAGAAGGATTTCCTAACTACGTTGGCAATATGATTGTCAAAGGAGAGATTGCTATCTACCTGGGTCCTCAGATCTCTTATTACCTCTTCTGTATTAAGGGGGCTGCCACTTATGTGGTAATTCGTGGGTGTTTTGTTTTTCCCAAATGGGATGACTGCATTTTTTGGCATTTAGCTTGAGGCCATGACTTTGACACCAGGTGTCCGTCTCAGTAAGGCCCTTTTGGAGGATGTCCATGTCAGCTGGAGAGTCAATTATGGCTCCCAGTTTGCAGTCATCAGTGAACTTGGTTAGTCATAGTCCTCCTGTGAATGCCTGTATGTCTGAGAAGTATATGCCGAGCAGTAGGGATCCCAGGACCGAGCCTTGCGGGACACCACTTGTGACTGGTTTAGAGTCGGACCTGGAGCAAGCTATTCTTACTGTGTGAGTTCTGTCTGTAAGCCACTTGGCAACCCATCTCGTGACGTAGGGGTTTATGTTCAGGCTGGTGAGTTTTTCCTGTAATACCCGAGTGGGGAATGGTGTTGAAAGCCTTGGCGAGGTCAAGGTAGGCTGTGTGAACCACCTTTCCCCTCATCTATGGCCTTGGTGACTTTCTCGAAGAAGTCAACCAGGTTTAGTAGGCATGATCTGCCCTTAACAAAGCCGAACTGAGTCGGGTCAAGTTTTTGGAGGTTCCCAATGTCTTTGTTAATGAGTTGCATGATGATGCACTCCATAGCCTTGCAGATCAGGCTGGCTAGTCAGGCTTATGGGGCGATAATTACCAGGGTCAGTTGTGGCCCCTCCTTTGTGGAGAGGAATAACCATTGCTGTGCACCATTCTATGGGCATGTAGCCTGTGGAGAGGCTGAGGTTGAACAGCGTGTTTAGCTGGGGGGTTAGTTAGTTCTGTAGTTTGTGCAAGACACAGCCTGGGACACCATCTGGTCCCATTGATGTTGTGTTCTTGGTTTTGAAAGGGCTGTTTTCACCTGTGCATCTGTGATTTTTGGGACACTACACTTTTCCAGTATTGTTGTGGGTCCTTTTGGAGGTGAGAGGGGGGGTGAAGTTTGCACTGAATCTATCTGCCAGGATGTTGGCAATATCAGTAGGTTCAGTATATTTTGTGCTATGTTGCACTAGTTTAGTGCATATCTGCGAGTTGCCACTTAGATTCTTAACATAGCTAAAGAAGGCTTTGTGGTTATCTTTTGAATCCTTGGCTATTTTTGTTTCGAAGTTAGCCTTGGATGATTTCATGAGGGACCTTAGTTTCTTACTGATATTGATCAGGGATGTCTTTCCTTCTTGTGATTTGCTTTTTTTCTGAACTAGTTTTCTCCTTCTATTGTATAGCCTGTTTATTGCAGGGGTCCACCAAACTGGTTTCCTTCTCTTAGAGGAGTGAGTCTTGGTTTTGCTAGGGATGGCATGATCCATGCATTTTTGTAGGTGCTCATAGAGTGCATTTGTAAAGGTTTCTGCATCTTGGGCAGCATTATCCTTTAGCTTGGGGGCTGTGAAACTTACCACCTCTGTCTTAAGTAAGGTGAAGTTTGCTTTAGAGAAGTTTTTTACTGTGGTTGGGGATGGTGGTGGGGTGTGGACATCCAGAATGATTAGTTTATGGTCTGATTTAACCAGTGATGGGTTGACCTCCGGTGTGGAACACCTGTCGCCCATGTTAGTGATGACCCGGTCCAATATGTTTTCACCTCTGGTAGGGGAGTTTACGAGCTGATCCAGGAAGCGCTGCACCTGTGAATTTGTACGCAAGTAGTTTTCCCAGTGAATGGTAGGGTAATTGAAATTGCCCAATATCAGGGTGTTCGGTAGGACCTTCATGTTTTCCAGTGTCTCCAGAAAGGTAGAGTGGCGGTCCTGGGTCATGGAGCATGATCTGTAGCAGGCCACAATTTACATTGCAGATTTGCCCTATGATAGTTGGACATGGATGATCTCAGAGCTATCATGCTGCACCACTAACCTGAAAGTTTAGGTATCCTTTATGAATATGGATACATCCCCTCCTTTTGTGTTTTGGTCCATGTTCTGTGGCTGAAACGTGTGGTATGAGTTGTAGCCCAGTAGTGCTGGGGTGCTCTCTGGTACCTTGAACCAGGTCTCAGTTACTGCACAGATGTCGACGTTCTCCATACTGAGGAGTGCTTCGAGTGCATGCATTTTGAGATTTAAACTCCTGGCATTGAGTAGCATAACCCTCTGTTTTTTGTTAATTGTGCTGTTTACGGAGGTGGGTTTGACTTTTGAGCCTTTCCTAAAAAAGACACTATGGGGGCAGCAAGAGCCTTGGCCAGTATTCGAAAGCCTAGGCATGACAGGTGCAAGCCATCTCTTGCGAAGCAATGCAGTTTGTCGAGCATGTCGTCCCAGGCTGACAGACACTGGATCCCCTTTGAATGACACCAGAAGCTTAGCCAATTGTTGAAATTGATCATTTTTTCTTTATACTGAGGTATCATTCTTGGTGAGGGCAGAATGCTACTCAGGGTCAGGGTCATACCAGCCTGGGCTACATGATCAGAGAGCTCTTCCATGTCTCTTTTCATGTAGTCCAGGGAGGTACATCTCAGGTCATTCACACCAACATGAACAATGACAGAGTCATATTTGTACTTGCTCTGGAGTGACCTGAGTACTTGTATTATGTGGCGGATTCTGGCTCCTGACAGGCAGCTAACAGTAACCTTCAGCTTGTCCAGCCTAGTGAGTGGGACGTCAATGTGCCTAACTATAAAGTCACCTATTACTAGTGTGTTAGGTATGTTATTTAACCTTATGGGCTGTGATTGTACGACACACTGATTTTGTGCTTTATGTGTTGTCTGGTTTGTGATGGGAAGTGTAGGTTGTTTGGGTGTCTGCTTTGGAGGTCTTGGATGCTTTTGCAGGTTTTTATTTATAGCCTCCGAGTATGATTTTGTGTATTTATGTGTATTTTTTGCCAGTGCTGTTTTAGTAGGTCTGTGTGCAGCTGGAGTTGTGGTGCAAGTGTTAACCTTCTCTTGACTGTCTGTTCCAGTCTTGGGTGGAGAAAGCTTAGCTTCCAGTTTGGCTGTATAATTGCATGTCTCGCATATGTTAGTGTTTTGTGGTAGGAGGAGAGGGTTGTCTGTGTACATGATGCAGTTGTAACATTGCTTCAGGATACCTAGATTCACAGTCTGGACTGGAGAATGCACCTGAAGTTGCCCTTTGGTGATGCCTGAATAGTAGGGTGAACTGCTTAGTCGCTTGGTTGGTGAGGGGTGAATAAAGAGCCTTGCCCTGCTGGGCAATCAGTGTCAGGGTATATTAGTGCTTGCTATTAGGTCTGAGCAAGTGCTGGGTTGTAAGATGCTTCTTGAGTACTTAGCTTGAGAGTTAGACTAGTTTCAAGGGAAAAACTGAAGAGGAGACTTAGTGGAGCCGGGAATAATTTAACCGTAGCTAACCGGCACTGCCCGGTGTGCAAAAGCGTGCAACCACATTTTTTTAGTAGGGAAATGAACGAGACAGAAATTAGCCCAAAATGGCCAATAAACTACTAACTTCTGGGCTGGAACCACTCCTCCAGGGACGGATAGGTTGCTCAAAGCTCCCCTCTCTCACAGGTGAACAGAGAAACTTACTTCTATCCAAGTAAGGTATGGGCAACTCAGAAACTAGTATCACAGCCCTGAATTCAGCACTAGCCTGAAAACTGGACTACACTTGGGTAGAAAGGCAGGAAACAAGGATTTTTTTATTTTGAAAAGATAAGGCAAAAACAGAAAAAAATACACTTAAAACAGCTTTAAATGACTACAAAACGATCAGAAAAGGTTATCACACTTAAGTTTGTAGCCTATAACAGTTAAACAAATTATTTAAACAAAAAACTTTTTAAAAGTGCAGGCAGTCAAATAAGTACAATACGTGAAAAAAAACAAGCTTTTAAATCACAATAAATGCTGGAAAATCTACATTTAGGTGGAAACCAGTTAAGTAGAGCAAGAAAGTACAGAAAACTGATACTTAATCACTACAAAGTCTCTCTTCTAAGTTAGAAATCTTGTATCAGTTTAAGGCTTTCTAGTGCTACCCAGTAGGTTAGTTACAGGAAAGATGGGAAACAAGTGCAGATGTGGTCTTTTAAACAGGAAAGTTGAAAGAGATGGACAAACTGTCCAAATGGTCAATAAACTACAATTTATGGGCCAAGAACCTCTCCTCTCATGGTAGACAGGCTACCTAGTGCTTACCACTCCCACTGATAAGCTAGAAGGCTTTCCTCCAACACAGAAAGGCTTGCAAGGCTCAGAAGCTTACCAACAGTCCTGGGTACAGCAACTCTGTATCTGGACTAGGCTAGTTACAGGAAAGGTGGGAAACAAGCGCAAGTGCGGCTTTTAAACCAGAATGTTGAAAGAGATGGAAAAAAACTGCTGAAACAGCCATTAGCTACAATTTCTGGGGCAGGGACCACTTCTCTTGTGGTAGATAGGCTACCTGATGCTTACCACTCCCACTGATAAGCAAGAAGGCTTCCTTCCAACACAGAAACGCTTGGGGGGCTCAGAAGCTTACAAAGAGTCCTGGATACAGCAAATCTGTACCTGGACTAGACTAGCAACAGGAAAGGCAGGAAACAAGTACAAACACAGGCTTTTAAACCAGAAGGTTGAAAGAGATAGACAAGCTTCCCAAACAGCCAATAAACTATAATCCCTGTGCCAGAAACCAGTCCTCCTGTGGTAGACAGGTTACTTAGTGCTTACCACTCCCACTGATAAGCTAGAAGGCTTCTCTCCAACAGAGAAGGGCTTGGGGGGCTCAGAGCTTACTACCAGTCCTGTATACAGCAAATCTGTACCTGGACTACAATAGTTATAAGAAATGCGGGGACCAAACGCAAAACAGACTTTTAACCAAAAAGTAGAAAGAGATGGAAAAACTGCCCAGACAGCCAATGAACTACAATTTCAGGGCAAAAACCCATTCTTCCCATGGTAGATAGGCTACCTAGTGCTTACCACTCCCACTGATAAGCTAGAAAGCTTCCCTCCAACAGAGAAAGGCTTGGGGGGCTCAGAAGCTTACTAACAATTCTGGATACAGCAACTCTGTAACCGGACTAGGCTAGTTATAGGAAAGGCTGGAAACAGGCACAAGTGTGGCTTTCAAACCAGAAAGTTGAAAGAGATGGAAAAAAACTGCTCAAACAGCCATTAGCTACAATTTCTGGGCCAGGGACCACTCCTCTTGTGGTAGATAGGCTAGCTGATGCTTACCACTCCCACTGATAAGCTAGAAGGCTTCCCTCCAACATGGAAAGGCTTGGGGTGCTCAGAAGCTTACAAAAAGTCCTGGATACAGCAAATCTGTACTTGAACTAGACTAGTAACAGGAAAGGCAGGAAGCAAGTGCAAACACAGGCTTTTAAATCAGAAGGTTGAAAGAGATGGAAAAGCTTCCCAAATTCCTGGGCTAGAAACCATTCCTCCTGTGGTAGACAAGTTACTTAGTGCTTCCCACTCCCACTGATAAGCTAGAAGGCTTCTCTCCAACAGAGAAGGGCTTGGGGAGGCTCAGAAGCTTACTAACAGTCCTGGATACAGCAAATCTGTACCTGGACTACAATAGTTATAGGAAAGGCGGGGACCAAACGCAAAATGGACTTTTAACCAGAAAGTAGAAAGAGATGGAAAAACTGCCCAAATGGCCAATGAACTACAATTACAGAGCCAAAACCCACTCTTCCCATGGTAGATAGGCTACCTAGTGCTTACCATTCCCACTGATAAGCTAGAAGGCTTCCCTCTAACACAGAAATGCTTGGGGGGCTCAGAAGCTTACCAACAGTCCTGGATACAGCAAGTCTGTATCTGGACCTGACTAGTTACAGGAAAGGCAGGAAACAAGCTTAGAATTTTTTTTTCTTACAGAAAAGCAGCTAAAACAGCAGTAAATACAATTCAAATTGTAGTGCAGGCCAGCACACCTAAGTGTGTAGCAACACTACGGCAAATACAGTTCAAACAAATGCAATTAAATTAACAAATGACTAAAAAACAAGTGCAGAGGGCAGTAAATTAGAAGGCTACTAACAAGCAATAATAAGTGCAGAGTAAGAGCGAATGAACAGATAACAGCACGCAGAAGAGCAACTAAGACAGTTACAGTAAGAGCAGATGAATAATATATATATATATATATATATATATATATATATATATATGTGTGTATATATATATATATATATATATATATATATATATATATATATATATATATCTACATATATTTTTTCTTGAGGGAGGGAACAGAGTAGCATTAAGAGGCTACAGGGGTTGTCCTTCCCAAAAGCTCTCTTTGTACACAGTAGGAGTGCCTGAAATCAGAATATGATCTCACTGCACTCAGTTGAATGAGCAAATAAGATGGGCAAAGAAGGAGTATCCAAATACAAATCTACAAGAGGGTCGGGCAGTTTCAAAGCCATCAAGATTAACACCAAAACAAGAACAGGGAGGGTGGGTGGAGAACTAACTGTAGAGAGACAACCACAACTTCAGTTGAGTTAATATTCAGTGAAAACACAACTAAATAAATACAGTACTATATGCAAAACAGCAGATAAAAGCGTACTTAAATTCACTTATACGTCCAGCTGATTTCAGGTAGATGTTAGCCAGCCAAAACTCTGATATTAAGCAGACATAACTCAAAATGTACCACTTATATAAGGCAAGACAGAATGTCAGTGATGAGGTGAAACTACTCCCACTGCTAATAATGGCTACACAAAAATTCTAAAAAGTACTCCGTAGAGAGACAGCCACAACTTCAGTTGAGTTAATATTCAGTGAAAAACACAAATAAATAAATTAAATACAGTACTATATGCAAAACAGCAGATAAAAGTGTACTTAAATTCACTTATATGTCCAGTTGATTTCAGGTAGATGTTAGCTAGCCAAAGCTCTGATATTAAGCAGAGATAACTCAAAATGTACCACTTATATAAGGCAAGACAGGATGTCAGCGATGAGCTGAAACTACCCCCCACTGCTATCAATGGCTACACAGAAATTCTTAAAAGTACTCTGTAGAGAGAGAGCCACAACTTCAGCTTAGTTAATATTCAGTGAAAAACACAAATAAATAAATTAAATACAGTACTATATGCAAAAGAGCGGATAAATTCACTTATACGTCCAGCTGATTTCAGGTAGATGTTAGCCAGCCAAAGCTCTGATATTATGAAGTGTTTTCATGAGATTTAGTATGGATTTTTGTTTTATGTGACTTGTATTAATTAAGGGTGGAGTCTTGATTAGTGTTCAATTAATTCTTGTGCAGGAGGCTGTGTATGTATATAGGGAAGTTTGTGTTCTATTAACTTATTCTGAAGAAGTCTTGTATTTGGAGACGAATTTGCTCAATAAATTTTACTTTTCGTACCTGTGGAGTTTGGCTGCTTACTTCTTCTTCTAAAAGAATACACTTACATATAGTAACTCCAAGATGCTATTTTGTGGAATATTTCCTTTTCTCTGGTGTGTGTGTGTGTGTGTGTGTGTGTGTGTGTGTGTGTGTGTGTGTGTGTGTGTGTGTGTGTGTGTGTGTGTGTGTGTGTGCGCGCATGCACACGCAAGTGCATGTGATTCTGCTGATAAACAAAAATGCAGCTCTGTGAACTGATTCTAAAAAGGCATCCAACACTGATTTAGAAGTTAGAAGAAATGTTGTATGAAGACTAGGAATGACTGAAGTATTATGAGTGAACAGGGATTTTTTTAGAAGATTCCTGCTATGCTAAACAAGTAATTGGTATAGCCTGCAAACACTTTGCGTGATGATGGCGTTTGTGGTTGTTAGAACACTGAGGAACATGTGGCCTGAAGTTCTATGCTCTGGTGTGTATTAAGGGTGCTCAGGTTTGTACTAGGAAGCCCTAGAATCAGAAATCTAAGTTTGAAGGAGGTGTGGACCATAAGTCTCTGTAGTAGTGGAGAGAACAGGAATGCTCTGTGGTAGTAGGCAGCACAACAAAACAAGGATGAGATTGTATGATGGTGTCAAACCTCTGACCTAAACCAACCACGAACCAAAAAGATAAACTGATAAAAAACAAACTGGCAGCAAAAAACAATGTTATATTATTTTATACATACTATTGTGGATTCCGTGAAATCCAAGACTAGTTATATAGCTAGATTCCTGGACAAACAACTTAAAATTATAGTGAATAATATTCCCGATTTGTGCTGTGATTCTTGGCAGTTTCTTACAATTAGTAACAAATTGAATCCCTTCCCTGATGGCGTATTTATAACCATAGATATAAAAGATTTATTTAGTAGTATTCCTCATGACCAAGGGAAGAAATAGTTTTGTTTATATTTGAATGAAGTAATGAAGTGACATCAAGATAAAATTAATGTCTATAACCAGCTACTAGAATGGTTCTAAGTTTTAATAATATACATTTAGAAGGACATTACTACAGACAAATGGAAGGGGTAACTATGGGGTCAGCCTGTGGCCCCTTGTTTGCCAATTGTTATGGTATGGTGGGAAAGAGTATACCTGTACACAAGTCCATTTTATTCCTATATTAGCATGTATGTTAGGTACCTGGATGATTTGTTTGTTGCTTTGGAAAAGCCAATGGCAGAAATTAATAATTTCATTGAATATATCAGACAACCAATTTTCTGAAATTTACTCATGTTGGTAGTTGTGATAGTATGGCATACTTAGACGTCCTAATTTCAAGCAATATGGATGGGCTGAAGTCAAATATTTATAGAAAACCAACATTTTCAAATGCATTCTTACATTATTCCAGTAACCATCCCACCCATGTCAAGAGGGGTGTTGTGAAGGGCCAAATGGTTTGGGCAGCCTATATGGTTTCAAATCATGATGATTTCTTAAGGGAGTGTACCCATATATCAAATATGTTTTACAATAGGGTTATCCCATAAGAATGGTAAATCAAATACGTAATGAAGTAATCCTAAAACGTAACCAAGGCATTTATGTTCCACTGCTTTGGGAACATCATGAAAGCCACGAGATTGTAATTGTAGAGAACATCAACCATGTTATTATTAATATTAATAACAGTGTTGCTGTTAATGACATAAATGATGGCCCAGTTGGTGGTGGTAATAGGAATGCAAGAATGGTTTGCCCCTTTGTTACAACTTACCATGATAATGGTAAAATAATAAGTGATATAAATAAAAACTGGGACATTATAAAAATGGAAACAGATTTGACCAACAGACTAGGTACCAATCCAAAAATTGTTTACAGCAGGGGCCTGAATTTTAAAAATATTTTACAGCGACAGCAAGTAACCTCTAGGGTAGGTAAGATGTTTCCTTGTGGTACCTGTAATCAATGGAAATATGTATACTGTGGGTCAAGTATAAACATTAGGAACAAGAAAATCCAAATTAGGGGTAGATATAGTTGCTATACACAAGGGGTAGTTTACGTTGCATGCTGTTCAAACTGTCCTACATTTTATGTTGGCAAAACTAAATGTAAGCTATCCCAGAGGATGTATGAGCATATCTGATATCTCCCATGGAAAGGACACAAATGCCCTTTATAAGCATATAAGTAAATTCCCCACCCATAGTTTTAAAATTTCAGTAGTCTATCAGGTTAGGATAGACCCCCTTGGGGGACCCTGGAAACAAATATTAGAAAACAAAGAAACATGGTGGCAAATTTATCTCAATGCTGGAACCCCACCTGGACTAAATGAAATGATTTCCATCAACAGTTTTCCTAAATTAAGAACATATGATAGGTAGTTTGTAACATATTTATAATATTTATAATATTTATAATTATGTATTTATATATATATTTTAAAGTAATTTATGTGGCATATAAAATATATTTTATTGGCTCTAGAAAATAATTTTTAAATGGTAGTAATGAGTTTGCATTGGTTGGTGTATTCTGTGATGTCACATTATGTCAGTACAAAAGGTTGTTCAGTGTAATGGAGTTTATCTGAAGAAGTTTGGCAATTTAACAGACTAAAGCGCTAATATTGCTGCCAGCCAGTTTGTTTTTTATCAAACCTCTGACTTAGAGGGTCAGCTGGCATGATGCATTATTTGTCTGCTGAAGAATGTGTATGTATGTACATATCATTGGTCTTTCATTGCTGTGACTCGTTAACAACAACCAGTCATTAGAACTCTAATCAACTGCTCCCAGTATAATCCACAAACATTTCTCATGTGGTATATTAAACTTATACTACTTTTTACTTGTTTCCTTCTACTGATTATTTCTTTTTTTTTCAGCCTGAGGCTGTTGTCCCCAAAGATACTTGTGAAATCTGTGTTTGTACCTCAGATGTGGATCCAAGTACCATGTTGCATGAAATTTCATGTGCACCTCAGTTGTGTACAATACATTGTGACCCAGTAAGCCATATCTTTTTCCATTATTATTGCTCTTTGATAGTGAAATGCACTGCAAGCCTTATAATTAATGATTGTTTGTTTCCTTTTTGGCAGGGCTTTGAGTATCAGGAAGTACCTGGACAGTGCTGTGGAGAATGTATTCAAACACAGTGTGTAGTTTTCCTGCCTGATAGCTCCATCCATCTACTTAAGGTCTGTAAATGGTACACAAATGTTATATAAATACTGTGCAAACATTATGCGATTGCTGAATATGGACAGCATTGCACAAAATGTAAACAGTATACAACTTGTACGTCAGCAGTTTGAAAACAGTCGACTGCATTTTATAAATGGTAGGAAATAGTATGCAAACAATATGAAATGAGTATGCATCAGTTTATAAACAGTGAACAAATAGTATATAATATGTCTGGAAATTGTATGCAAACACTAGGAAAATGGTACATCAAACTATAAAAATAATATGCATAAATATGCGACTAATATAAAAACAGTATGCACAGTGTATCAATAGTAAGTAGCATTATGTCAACAGTATGACATGATTAAATAAATGCATTGTTACTGTGTGTATGTTGTAAACATATTATGTATTTATTATGTACAAAATTCTATTTATTATCATGTACAGATACTGAATTTGATGGTCATTCAGCTAGGGTCATGGCTGAAAGGGGTCAACACCCTTTCATTTATCAAATAGATTTTATCAAATTTTATTTATAAATAAAAATTTATCAAAATGGTTCTCGGAACTTAAACTCTTACTTAACCCTGCCAAAACCAAATTACTTCTCTTTTTCCCCACCTCAGTTACCGCTCAAACTATAGAATCCTTCAACACCAGCAATTCTACTTTCCATGTGTCCTCCAACAATGGGACCATTATCTACCCCGTACTCAATACCAAACTACTAGGGGTGACCATTGATCATAAACTTAAATTTGATGTGCATATAAACTTAACTGTTAAATCAGTTAACAGAAAACTTGGTTCGATGTATAGAATAAAGGCCTTCCTAACTCCGTACACCAAACTGACTATTGCCCGAACCCACCTCCTCTCCACTCTCCTTTATGCCTCCCCGATATTCTCCTTCCTAAACAAGAAAGAACTTAATAAACTAACAACTACCTATAATCACATAGCCAGATTCATAACAGGAACGCCCTATCGCACTCATCACTGCCTAAATTTAAGGTCTCTCGAATGGCTGGAACTCCCCAATTTACTCAAATTCAACCAACTAACTGAGGCGTTTAAAATTATTAACTACCCAAGTAAAACTCCCTCACTGTACAAAATACTTACCCCGTACTCCAACCTCAACTCCCTCAGGTCTTCCAAAAGTCTACTAAGGACCATTAAATCCAACAATGCTGGTGGTGATGCACTATATGCCAATTCCATTGGCAAATCCTGGAACGCCCTACCAAACAACCTAAGACTTATGCCATCTCAGCACCAATTTAAATTACACCTTAGAGCATACCTGAAATCCAAATGGTTATGCCCTTGCTCCAGTCCAGACTAATAAGCTATTGTCCCAGCCGCACCTAGGCTCCTACAGCCTCTGCCTAACCCAAAAACCAAAGATCACTCTATTTTAGCCCTCCTTGTCTGGCTGTTCAAATCTGTACCTCATGAAATCATTTAATAATTTTTGTTTTCTCTTATTTGATCTGTAAGCATCAGTGTATTTATTGTACTCACTTGTTATTGGTTTATAATTGTATATGTAGTAACCAGTAGATTATCTTGTGTATCAACACCAATGTTTTTGTTTTGTAAATCTAACTATGACCTTGGAGCTTTTCTCCCCGGGCCTCCACTGAAAATGGACATGTATCCAGTTGGACTAGCCCGGTCAACAAATGTAAAATAAAATAAAATAAATAAATAAATAATAAATAAATAGTAAATAAGTGAATCTTACAATATATAAACAGTATATAATAGCATGCCAGCAGCATAAAACTCATATTCATAAATATGTAAAAGGTATCTAATAGCAATTCAACAGTATAAAACAGTATGCTACAGAATATGCACAGCATGTAGTAATATGTCATCAGTATAAAGAACAGGATGCCACGGCATATAAATAGAGTGCAATAGTATATCAAGCACGGTGGTGGTGCTGCGGTAGCATTGTCGGCTCACAGTAAGACGCTGCCCGGTTCGATTCTCAGCTAGAGTGTCTTCTGCATGGAGACATGCATGAATGGGCGTACCTTCATTGAAGGTTGTGCGTCAGGGATGGTAACTCGGCACGTAAAAATCAACTACCAATCATTAGCGGACCGGAGTTCCGCCGTGGCGACCCCTAACCGGGAAATGCCGAAAGACACAACAACAAGTATATCAAGCACAGTACATAAACAATATTCAATAGTATGTCAACAGTATGAAACAGTAATGCCACCATAAATATATCATATGCAAACAGTACATAAACATACAGTAGTATAAATAGCCCTGACTGTACATGTCTGAATCATACTATAACCAAAGATATTGCAGTAAGTGAGTGAAAGATCAAATGAGTGACTGAGTGAATGAATGGCAAACTGATGCTCATCACCTGTGTCATTTTCAGTAGAACTATGCAGTTACATGCTATCAACATATGTGATATAGATATGGACACTATTATGGTTTTACTTTTATTTTGAACTACTTTGTAGGAAAGGAGAAACTGCCCTTTTTTATATCATTATATCTCAGATACATACTTTTTCTCCTTTTCAAAAGACAGAAGCTCACTCATTGAGGTTACTGGCATGACTATCTCTGTAATGCAAATATCTGTTTGCTGTCTTCTAATCACGTTAAATAACGTGGACCAAAACATCTCCTGAACAGTAAATGCTATTAAAAAGTATAAATGCCAGTTCTGTTCAGCAAAATTGTGTCTTTACAATGATAATTATTAACACATTCAAAGTCTTTAAATAAGTAAAGTAATTCATTATAAAAGAATTTTAGCAGTGGCGATGCTGCGGTAGCATTGTCGCCTCAAAGTATGACGTTGTCCTGTTCGATTATCAACTAGAGAGTCTTCTGTGTGGAGACATGCATGAATGGGCGTACCTTCATTGAAGGTTGTGCGTCAGAGCTGGCAACTCGGCACGTAAAAATCTACTGCCAATCATTAGCGGACCGGAGTTCCGCTGTGGTGACCCCTAACCAGGAAAAGTCGAAAGACACAACAACTTTTCATTTCTGGGAAACAGTGCAATGTAGGCACATAGTGTCAGCACAACTTTTGTATCAGCCAAACTTGAGCTTTCGTATGATGGCTGGAATTACTTTTGTGGATCCTTGCTTACTTGTTTCCCTAACGGCTTCTTCATGGTGACCTATGTCTAGCCTTCCATGGTATGAAGGAGCCAGCCTTGTTTGACCTGCTTTAAGTAACTCTCAACCTCTTAGCACAAGAACTCTGGACAAAGCCAAAAATAATGCAGGTCCAAAGAACCAAAATCAGGGACAGATTTTAAATATTACTTTTGCAAACTTAGAAAGCTGATAGAATAACAGGTTTTACATTACTATGCATTTTCCAAAGGATATGAAGTCTAAAACTCAAATGTCTTTCATTATTTAATGACTTCAATTCTCAATGATTTGCCAGAACAACACATATTTTCAGGCAGAGCACAAATAAGAGGCACAAATCTGACCATTCTGTGAAATTCTGCACATCTGAGAGCAGTGCTTGTATATCTTACTAGGACCAGTGGCATCTCAAACACCCATATGAAAAACCTTAATCTAAACTAACAAATTGGAAAAACTCAGTGGGGAGATTCATAGCCCTACACATTCCTCCCCAATAGAACAAACTTCATTTACATATCAGGCATTACAATATTATCGCACCCCCAAACTAAACTTACACAAATGGCTGTGAGTCCATAAATTCACTCTAGGGAATGCCTCCATGACTCTCTTAAATAATGGAGGTGAGCATTATTTGTGTGTTGTTGGATCCCTACCAGTTGATTGAAGTTTCAAAACTTTGAAGACCATATGGCCGAGACCATATGATCGGAGTTTTGAAACTTCAAACACTTTGCATTGAGATCGCCATACAGCACAGAACTCGGGATTTGTCATTTTCCTCACTGTAGTGCGATTTCAGAGTTGGTATATTTAAGTTGCAGGGGGTGTGTTGGGCGTAGCCCCCCATGTGGGGGGGGGTGCAGAGGGACTTGTACCCCCTGCAAAAAGGCAAGTATAATGTGTTTTGTTTAGTTTTTTTTTTTTTTTTTTTTTTTTTTTTTTATTTTGAAGCTTTAAAACTTTGATCATATGGTCTTGGGCATGTCAACTGATAGGGATCCATTTTTCTTAATGTTGTTTAATGACCAGACATCTTATGGCTCCAGTAACTATTCACTTAGTAACTTTCTATTTTCTTGCATCACAATGTTGAAGGGTAGGAGAGATGCCACTGCTTGTCATCTGCAGGTTTCATACTCAGTGCTAGTGTTGTCAGCTATAGCCTAGAATCTGGTATTTACAGTCATACTAGTGTGATCTTGTATTTAGTATATGTTGGGGGGGGGGGGTAGTGCAGTCCCTGCACAAATGCATTTATGTGTACTGCACTAATATGGTAATATGCAGATGCAGTCACTAATGTATACCTTCAGTAAGTGGAAAGATAATATAGATGTGTTTACTCACCAACAGTAATATTTGTCATAAGTAGGGCTGAGTAAATGTATATGACAATGCTGAGTGAGTCCCAATCAGCAGTGTGTTGGTGAAAAAGCATGATCGATAGCTTTAGTACTCAGTGGAATGCAGTAAGTGCTAGTAGTGATGATCCTTGTATACAACACACACACACACACACACACACACACACACACACACACACACACACACACACACACACACACACACACACACACACACACACACACACACACACACACACACACACACACACACACACACTGGAAAGACTACTAGTATTTATTACTTGTCAAGCAAAGGGTTGATTGTTAGATCTACCAACTACTGTACGTTATATAGAGTACTTAGAAATTAAATGAAGTTTGCTAAATCTAAGCACACTGCTATTCTCTGCTTATAGTTAATAGAAATCAATAATGTGCTTTTTTCTATATTATTTCTTCTAGCCAAATGAGACTTGGGTAGCACCAGCGGATAACTGCACTGAATATGAATGTGCTGTAATGGACAATGCATTTATTACAATCACAAACAAGATAGTTTGTCCTCCATTTGACCCCAAGGAGTGTGTACCGGTAAGCATGTTTCTGTGGCACTTAATTACGAAACCAAAAGAAAAGAGTATCTTGTACTTCAATGGCTGTCTTAAAGTGCAGATTTGACTAGGAACCATATATATATATATATATATATATATATATATATATATATATATATATATACACACACACACACACACACACACACACACACACACACACACACACACACACACACACACACACACACACACTGATACTGACAAGTACTGATTTACTTGTATTTCATTGGTTATATGGGTTCATAGTATCATAAGTAAGTACTAGGCTAGCTGCCCTTGCAAGCCATTTTAAGCCTAGACAAATTCCCTTTTGGTGCTCAAAATAACTTTTCCCATTTGGTTATAGATTAGTCATACCCATTTCATCTAGTAAGGCTATGATAAATGAGTGTGGTAACCAGTATTTGAGCAAACAATCAGACCTGTTCCGAATTTTGTAAATGACTAACTATCCCTGGCCTGTTTCTCATGTTATGGTAGTAAAGTTTGATGACAGTATAATTACCATAAAGTGAAAGAACAGTTATATTATTTATGGTATAACATTACACATATAGCTATGGATTTGTTTTAGCATTGTTATTCTTGGATGTGGGGATATAAAATACCTTGTGTCACTTCTTTTGGTGTCAGAAGAGTTGTATTATGCATAAAAACAAAAATGTAAAATGCAAAAAGCCACCAGTATAAACTAACAAGACAGTAACTAGTAAAAGAAATAAGGAAAAACAATGAAAATTCAAAATGACTACAAATTTATGAACAAATCCCTGGATATGGCCCAGGGCTTTCTAGCACACCAAGCACTGGAAGACCCAGTGATAGGAGATCAGAGTAATCGGCTGATGCAGAGGTCTCTCATTTTTGTATCTGGGGATTTGGTCTACTGCTGTACTGACCCAATGTAGGTAAAAGAGCAATGCAGCATGAAGGACCACAGTCCACAGTTTGACACACAACACAGTGTTTGCACACAGCATTCAGATTCCCCTGCATGTGTAAAAGTGAAGGTATTATCTGTCCCACATCAACAGCAAACATGTCAGGACAACATGGGGCAGCACGTTTGTATACAAAGAAAATTATCTTTCCTGTATCTACTTGGATGACATAACTGTCGATTTATTCTCACATCCCAGCACAGGCCACCAGAACCAGTATAGAAACTGGAAGGAAAATCTCCACTCAGACTGGGATCCCACTCCTCAACTGATAGGATCAGTGGGAGAACTAATGGGCTATTAGACCACACTGGAGGGGGGACCTATTATAAGTCCAAGGCTCTATTCTGCAAGTTCTGCATATCTAAAAATGTTAGGGTGATTATCGCTTAAAAGCACAACATTTTAAAACCTGTGGTTACATACTAAAAGCAATGTTTTTTCTATGGGGCAGCCCCCTCTCAAAATAGGGGCTGCACTAACATACCACCTACTGCTTATATATACTAAGATTAAGATTACTTTACCTTGGACTACGACAGCAGTTTTGAATTTAGTAGATTCCCCCTCCTAATTGCAGTTAAATATTTGAAACTGTATACCTCATGGTGTAGTTTTAAACACATAATAGGAACCCTAAATGCTTGGCTGGTATAATGAAATTAACCTAGGAAAGAAAACTACACATGAATTTATGTCTACCACTTAAATGCAAAAAGATTCACACTTCCATCAAAGATTTTTTTATAATCCACCTTTTAACAGGTGATAAAAGTGAACCAGGTATATTTCAGTAGTACACTATCATCTTAAAGAGCTGTTGTCATCAGAGTGTGAAAACATGAAAGTATGTTACAGATCTGCTACCAAGTCTGATTCTTTGAACATTTCTTCCTAATATTTTAGATAAACTATGAACCACAGTGATACAATATTCCTGTGGACAATATGATAATTAGCAATCAGGTCAGGGACATTTATCCTTCCATGTGATCCCATTATTTACTGTTATATTTGGTATTCTTCCAGTAAAGGATAGGCTTTTGCCACTTTGGGAATTTTTAGACTATCCTTTGCTTTGTTTGCTAATGAGTTTCTTATTTTATTGAAAAGACAAGAAGGTGAAATAAACATTTGAGGAATCAAAAATGCCATTAAAAAGTGCAATATTTTTCATGAAGAACAAATCAGTAATTTAGAGGTACTTCAGAGCTCTGTAGTTAGCATAAAATTTAAATGATATTCCCAAGAACTCTTTCAAATATTGAGCCTCAATCTTATAACTTAGTATTGTTACATCTCATCTAAAACTGTCATGAATGTGGACTTTGATTTGTTTTGTTTAAAAATACTTATATATATATATGTATACATTATATATATATATATATATATATATATATATATATATATATATATATATATGGCATTAGTCAGACTATTAATTATTTTGTTTCTTGACCCTGTAGTCCTCTGTGTGTTAATGTTCTGTGAAGAAAATAGAAAGGCATAAAAACAGAATAGGATAATGTTGATACAGAAGCAGTCACAAGAAAAATGTCTTATAATTAATAAAACTATAATTAAATAAAAATTCTTACACATAAAGGGAAAAATAAATGTGTTAGCAAATCAGAACTCCCACCTAACACATATGTTAAAATTGTTGACTTTAGTTCTCCTGAAAATGTTTATGATAGACTTAGCATAAATATAAGCTTAATATTTCAGAACAGCTTCTGAATATATAAAAAGGAGTAGACCATAAAAAATCTGTCAAATTTCTGCCCACTATACTAAGTTCAGATGCTAACTGTGTGATGTGCATCATCTGTTTCACTTTAATATGTTTAGTTTTTATTAATTAATTGTGATGCATGAGTATATGTCTGTCTTTTATGTTGATCTCGAGACTTTTGCCATGTTTTGATTCACACAGGATGCCCAGAGAGCTGAAGGAAATCAGATGGCAGTTAGGATGAAGCTAAATTACTCCTAGTAACTTACTGACAAATTAATCATCTTTAACTGGCTTTTTAATAGTGATATGACAGATGTGGCCCTCACTAGGGTTTGTGTGAGAACATTTATGAATGTATTAACAGTGCAGTGATACCAGTAACTGATTTAAGGCCAAAAAGCCCTGCTGTAGTTCTAGTTTCTGTGGAGTATTCCAATTGATACAGGTGCTCAGCGACAACTGTCTGTTATGTGCTCACAGATGGTCTACCAGGATGACTATAGGTGTTGTTTCTGGTATATTCTTATTGTTTATGTAAAAACGAATATTAACCCCACTTGGAGTATTAATCCATTTCTGCTTTAGGTGAAGTAATCACGATCCAGTAGAAACAAAATTAATTGTAATGCACTTGATATTTACTGCGAGATTTGCCAATACTCAGTTTTGGAACACTGATGGGATGGAAAATAAATTATCCTTCATGTTTGCAGTGACCTTGGGATTTGCATGGGTAGGAAGGCTTACTCCCAAAAATAAACAAATGTTATTCTTGCATATTTTGCTTTTCCAGCAAGAGCCTGTCAAGATTGTGGGTGTTAGTAAATCAGGCATCAACATTTTGCTTGAGAAATTGTGATATATTCAAAAATCAGTATCATTAATGTGTGCTTTTGTATAACTGGTAATTACAAACAGTGTAGACTGTGATAATAAACTTTGTGCATGGAGGTATAGATGCCTGAGTTGTTAATAAATGTTACAATTATCTTTAACAGGGTTCAATTCAACTGACTCCAGATCAGTGCTGTAAAATCTGTAAGTAACAACATATACAAACTCTGATTTTACTGAAAGTATATGTTATTTAAATTACCCACAGTTCTGTAATAGTAATTTTGTTTTATCCTACACCGCAGTTTTAATAATATTCAGACTTAGCAGTGTCTAACTGTATTCCAACAGGCACTCCAACACCAAAGAACTGTGAACTTCATTCAAGAGTCAACTACATCAGCCAAAATGGATGCCAGAGTAAAGAACCAGTTAATATAACATCTTGCCAGGGGACTTGCGGCACATACTCTATGTAAGTATCATGTAGCTAGAACACATGTATTACACATGTGATTTGTTATTACATGTGCTCATTCTTGCCCTTAAGTATACAATGTGTACATGCTTAACTATCCTATAATAACCATATAACAAACATGCCAGTGAATGAGTTACATTTTATTTGGTGTGATACACAGTTGCCTGGAAAAATTATGCAGCATTTTCCCTATTCTGGAATGTAATTTGCTTTTGTTATTGCCTTTTAAGAAATGAAATGATAGAATGCATTTAACAGTATAATTCAGATGTCTCATTAAAAAGCTATAATGACTATTCAGCTCAAAATATGATGAGGGATATAAATCTTATCACTTCTGGTTTATATTTTCTTTATTTAAAAATGTTTCCAGAAACATTCCAACATAATACAAAACAGTGACATTTATAAAACATTATTTATTTATTATTTTATTTTATTTTTATTTTAAATTTGTGTACTAGGAGTGTCTAACTGGCCATAAGCCCATTTTCAGTGGAGGCCCAGGGAGAAAAGCTCCATACAGAAAAAAAAAATGTGTAGAGGTAACAACATGACAGGTATGCATGTTGACTACATAGGACAATAATGCAAAAAAAAAAAACAATTGTGCATCAAAATGCTGTTACATTTACAAAATACATAGACCAACAATGTGTACACCTTCCAATAATTGCAGACTAGATAGATACAAAGTATCATTTAACAGTTAGATTTACTAATTCTTAAAGTTATACAATGAGCAGAGTTATGGATAGAGTTAATGGAGTTAGGAGAATCTGGTTTGTAGGTTGCTACTAGTCATTTGTAAGGAAAGGCAGTAGAGGACAGTAAGGAATGATTTGAACTTGAATTCTAGGTGTGGAGGAGGTTTGAAAAAGTTTGGATTGCAATAAAAAGGTAGGCAGTCAAGGATTCTTGGTGCTGAGTGGGTAAGGACAGAGCAGGTATAGTGTTAACCAGGGGAAGTGCAAGAGTTCGGAGGAGTAGTTTAAATGTGTATATTCCTTAACAAATATTACTTAACATCAAGTAAATAACTATTGCAGAGCATTTACAAGAACCAAGTCAAAAGCAGGGAATGATTGTTGCAGCACAAATTCCTTTATCCAAACCACTTATTTAAGTGAATCTGATCCACATTAACAACATGTGATCTTGCATTTCTGTATGATATGCTCTATTCTAGCTATGTGAAGTGTTAGCATTGCTGGTTTAATTTATAAAATCTTCTAGTCTTCTCAATAATTCCAGAATTCCTTTCAGTGTTCCCCTATAATATACTTAGCACAGTTTGCCATTCATAGGTTCATATAAGTACTATGCTAGCTGCCCTTGTGAGCCATTTTAAGCCTAGCCAATCTCCCTTTTAGTGCTTGAGTTCATCTATCCCATCTGGAATTAGACTGATCTTTCCCAATCCATGGCCAATAATTGTATATCACCCCTAGAGAGAATAGCTGGGATTATACAATAGATAATTTTAAGGGGACCCATGTATGGAATAAAGCATTTAATAACTCCCTCTGCCTACTAGTAGTACAGGAGGCAGGTCTGGGGTAAATTTTTTGTTTCCCATCCATAGATTCAAGTTGTGCTTAAATCCATCAGTACCGGGTTAGAGAATGCCTTGTAAACCAGACACAGATCACCCCTTAGCAGTCTCTAGGACACTAAGTACAGTGACAGGGCTTTGAGTCAGTTCATGTAGGACATATTTTCTAGGCCTTGTACACTTTGAATCTTGTATCTCTTTGAGCATTCCAGTTGTTGCAGTTGTCTGGACAGATACATGGCAAAGAGGACATTATACTCAATGACTAACCTAACAAGAGCTGACTAAAGGGAGACAATGACATCCCTAGATCTAGATAAAAATCTCTTTATTAGTTGTGCAGTATAGAAAGACTTTTTTACAATGGACATGCTGGTCAAAAGTTAGGTCAGTGTACACATAAATTCCCAAATCCTCAACAACTGGGTCAACTCCTAGAGGTGTATTGGCCATGTGGTAGCTCCCTGGGGTAGATGGCTTCTCAAAGGATATAATAATGTATTTTTTGGCATTTAGTTTCAATGTATTATATCGCCACCAGTTATTTATTTGGGATAAGCCTTCCTTCAATTTCAGTAAATCATTTGGAGATTCATTTACTGCTCATAGCTTGCAGTCATCTACAAACTTAGTCAGTCAGAGCTTTTTGGTATTGGATTTTACTTCATAGTAGATGCCAAAGAGGAGAAGTCCCAACACAGAACCCTGGCAGACTCCACTGGTGACTGGTCTCTTTGTGGAGGTACTTTCCCCTATTTTGATTTTCTGCATCCTATCTGTGAGACATTTTGCTATCTTCTCCAAGATATACTCTACATTGTGTTCGTCTTTCTTGTGTCCTTCTTGGCCCTCCTAAAAACAATGTTGATTAATGAGTTTTGTTCTCTGAAAAGCAAACATTTTGAATTACTCTGTATTCCTGCATTAAATTGTCTGTTTGGTGACAACTACCAAAAGAGTAAAAATCTTCATCTGCTTCTCTCACAAATGCACCCATTTCTTAAATAAGGAGCAGTTTTCCCTGAACATATTGCCATTGTTGTGCATTAATCAGCACAAGTTACTTGTATTCCCACCTGATCTGCATGTATTTTATGGCTATAATATTTTTCATATATTTTGAGTTTCTTGGAGGTCATCCTGTCTTGTCTTTTGGGATACTAGATAATTTTTACATGATCAAAACATCTTTCTGGAGGAAGTCTTCTGTTTCATAATTTCTTTACATTTTACACAATGTTTATTATAAATAATGTATTGATATATTGATAAATTAAACTTCATTATTCCCAGGAACTCAGCTAAAACCACCAACTGCTTTTTATTGGAATTCATATTGAGAAATAACATATACAGGGTGCCATAATTAACCACACAGTAGACTAAATATATCTTCCCATCAAAGCAGGATAAGCATTGGAGTAGTACAATTAACATGTAATATTTGAAACCATATTAATGAAAAACAAATTTCCTAGTTCAATTTATCACTCCATTAAAATTGAAGATAAATAGATAAAGTGATTCAAAACTTGTTCAATATTATCAAGCACTAAAGTGACTATGAGCATTTATAAACAATAGAAAAGTTTGCTTTGCTGACAGTATGCTGGTATAATTTTAACTCTTTCCTAATTCACACTGCAAGCTCTAACATGACAAAAGCAAATATACCTGGAGATAGGGGACTCCCTTGTTTGTATCTCTACTAACTGATCTGGTCTCTGAAACTCCCTCATTAACTAATACCTCATAAGTTAGATTTCTATATAATACTCTAATCCTCACCCATATGATGCCCAACCAAAACATCCATGATATATCCACAGCTAACTAAGTCAAATGCCTTTTGGATATTAAATAGTGCAATCCTAGACAAGTCAACCCTGTTCTGATAATTAGAAACAAATTCAATGAAATGACACCAGTTATTCAATAATTGTTGCCAACTTATAAGCCCATTTTGTCCAGGTTGGATCAAATTAAAGTAATAATATGCTGGATCCAAATCACCCACCTCTGGCTTAGGAAATAAATTTATTCTAGCATGATACATGGATGGTGACAGCATTAGAAACAATAGCCAACACATGGGTAAGCCGTGCATTTTCCCATCTAAAAATGTGATGGGAAATCCATCCAAGCCCAAAACCCTGTTTTGCCCAAAGGACTTTATTGCTGTATCTATTTCTTGCAAGGGAATATCCTTATTTAATTTTCCTCTATCCTGGTCACAAAATATTATTACACTTTGGAGCACAGAACTCCAAAATAGAGTGCCTGTCTCTGTACAAAACCACCCACTATTTTGTTCTGTTAGGATCTGTACTTCCAGCCTAAGATTCCTGCTTTAGCCTATCTCATTTTTTTATTTTAATCAAAGCTATCATCTATACTTTAAGGTTATTCCATATCATGATGCATTCCATCGCCCCCATTAGTATTTTTCATATTTGTGCCAAACCCTATTTCTAATTGCTAAGTGGCTCTCTAATATTTTCTGTGTTTGTCATTGAGAGATCCTATTATGCCATTCACTTATTCCTTCCCAAATTACTTAAATCCATTGTACTACATTATACACCAGTGCTTGTATAGAAAGACGGCATTATCCTCACCCACCATTGCTGTGTACCATAAGCATTCTTTGTATAGCAATCATTTGCTTTCTTTCCATTTCCAATAATATTCTATTTCCATTGGCATTTGTATTACACCTAGAAGAATGTAAAAAAGAAAACTGTGCCTCAGTAAATATAGTATAAATGTAAAATAATTATATTAACTGTATCTTATCTGTTGGTGAATTCATTCTGTAATTCCCATTTTCCAAACATTTTTTTAACTTTCCAATGGATGATTCCTAAATTCTTATTAGTAATGCATTCAAATGTATGACTTGAAGTCCCAAATATCTAGTCAGTCCAGTTTCTCTAATATATCCATTAATTGCTGCATAGATTTAATATGATACTCTTTTTCCCTTATAGTCTGTTGATGTGTGGGTTAATAGGGGGATAAAATCTTGTAATTTGATGTATTTGTTAGGAATAGTACTACTATAAACTCTAAAAACATTCCTTTTAAAATTAAACATATCACTTGCTTGGAGTACACATGTTGCTAGCTGAGGCCTTTCTGTTTTCTAGAAGGTTTCTCCAAATTATCCATTTGCCCCCAATACTTGTTTTTATCTCTTCTGTAACCAACTCTAACCAATGCATATCAGTGCTACCTCATTCCTCCAAATGGTTTATGGTCTAGTGCAAACACCTGTAGATCTTGTATTTTAAATTTATGTAAATCTCTTACCTGTAGTTTACTTTCTTCTTATAGAAACATGTCTCTTTTCTATTTTTCTTTTTTGGAATATTCTGCTCCTTTTCACAGATGAAAACAACTTGTTGTGTTTCAGGCGGTGACCTTATTACCCTTTTCTCTGTCTCTTCTTACTGTATCTTGGTCAGCCTTTGCAAGCCGCCTTATTGCTATGCATTGGTTTCTATTCCAGCTCCCTTAATGATGAGCTCCTGTTGTAAGTTAAGTACCATGTGCTTGCCTATGTCCTGGTCTAATAAAAGTCTTATATTCATTTTGGTTGAATCAGTTCTCCCTTTTTCCAAAAGAATGCTTTTATAGCAAGTTTGTACATCTTACATTTCTCAAAAATAGACATCCAGCCAACACATTAAACATTGTATAGTCTATATCACTTTCTCTAAAAAGTATTAGACTCAAATTCTAAACTAAAGGCTCAATGAACTGTCATAACTGTCACAGAAAAGTTCCTTGTATAAACAGTGATCAAACTACCTGCACAGTACCTTATTTTATGTTTTTGTGCTACCGTTAACTTAATCAGATTATAATTCTAGTATATAATGTTTGTTATGATAATAATGCCAATCCAAGAAGAGAAAAAAATATTGCGAAGTATCTGGGGTCGTCAAAGTAATGCCTACTCAACTAAGAGTTCAGAAACTCCTTATCTAGTTTAGTTTGCATGTTACATCAAGTATATCATAGGTTCATAGGTTCATAAGAGATTACTAGGCTAATGGCCTTAGGGCCTTTACAAGCCTAGCAGGGTTATACCCATTTTCCCTAACTGACCTTGGTTAGATGGTCATTATTTGCAGAGTGAGTCTATGATCAGCACCGACTGCCCCTGTCCATTTGTAACAAAGGTGTCACCCTGGGGTGAATTTACAGTCTCCCATCCAATTGGCTAGGTTGCACTTGAATAGGATTATTGAGGAGCTCTGCTTCATGTGACTTGGGAGTTTATTCCAGAGGAGTGGTAATCTCTGAAGATATATCTGTCTCTCCAACATGTTCTGTTAATGTCACAGGCTAGGTTGAGATTCATGGAGCGAGTGACTCTTGTCCCATTTGATTTGTAGATGTGCAGCATTTCCATTAGGGCAGGGTCAGAGACTGCTCTGTAGGCCAGGCACAAGTTGCCTCTCAGCAACCTGTAGGATACAGAGTACAGTGACAGGGCTTTCGGTATTTCCATGTAGGTCATGTTTTGGAGGCCATGACTTTTCTTGATGAGAAATCTCTGTGGTCTCTCCAGCTGCTGCAGGTGTCTGGTGAGGTACATGCAAAAGGGAGCATTGTACTCCATTAGTGGTCTGATGAGGGTCAATTACAGGTTAGTTATAACATCCTTAGTCTTGGATGCGATGCCCTTACTTATGAAACACACAACATAGAAGGCTTTCATTACCACTCTGGACACATGGTAATTGGAGATTAGGTTTCCATCACCCTGTGCTCCCAAATCTCACACCACTAAGCCACAGCTTAGGGAGGTGATGCCAGTACTGTAATTTGTAGGGGCATCCTCTATGCCAAAGGAGATAATAATGCACTTTTTGCATTTAGTTTTAGTCTGTGGCTTTGGCACCAATCATTTGTCTGTGTTAGCCCCTTTTGTAATATGTTCACATTGTTTGGGGACAGTCATTGTGCCCAGTTTGCAATCATCAGTAAACTTGGTAGACCACAGGCTATCTGCTTTCACCTAGACTTCTGAGAAATAAATTCCAAACAGTAGAGGGCCCAGCACAAATCTTTGTAGTATGCCACTGGTAACTGGTCCACTGGTAGAGGTGAAATGTACTGTTTTTGCCTTTATCCAGGGCTTTAGTGACATTCTCAAAGAAGCCAGCCAGCTTCAGTAAGCATGATCTACCCTTAACGAAGCCAAACTTGGTCAGGTCAAGAGTTTGAAGGTTGCCTATGTCCTTGTTGATAAGGTCCATGATGATTCTTTCCATGGCCTTCCAGATAAGGCTGGATAGGCTTATGGGTCTGTAGTTCCCAGGGTCGGTTGAAGGACCCCCTATGTACAAGGGGATTACTTTTGCTGTTCTCCACTCTGCTGGAACAAAGCCAGTGCTCATGCTGAGGTTAAAGAGAGTGCCAAGTGGTTCCACTAGGTCTTGTTTTAGATTGGTAAGTAAGCAGCCTGGGATGTTATCTGGTCTCACAGAGGCTATGTTTTTGGCTTTGGAGACCATGAATATGACCTGCTGTTTGGCGATACTAGAAAGATGACTGGTGTCATGTATGCCTTGGGGTATTGTTGGTGGGGACAGGGTGATGAAGTTTGCATCAAATCTGTCAGCTCTGGTTGGCAATTTCTTCAGGTTCAGTATGAGGGTTACTGCCCAGTATAAATGCAGCACATAGTCAGGCATTACCTTTTAGATTTTGGATGTAGCTAAAGAATGCCTTATGATCATCCTTAGCTACGGATGCTGATTTAGCTTCATAACATATCAGTAAAGGGTGATTGCACAGGTGTTGTAAAATTTACTGAAAGTGGCAGTCTCTATTTATTACAAATACTTAGCCAAGAGCCTTTAATATCCATGCTTATTAAAGCAGATATTGTGTCTATGTTGTCACTCTTCTTGCATGCACTAAATGCATTACTCAACACCATTTACCCGTGCATTGCCAAATGTATCCACAGCTCCATTATTGTAATGCCTTTGGATTCTGCATGCACAAATTAAGCAATTTATATGTAAATTTATCAACATACTTTGATATTTGTAATCACACATTGCCCAGACAACATGCTTAAAAACATGGTACGTTTGCATTTTCCTTACTTGGATACTTATCTTGGTGGGGATATATATGTTTCCTCTATTTTTATCACAAAACTAAGCTACAAAGAAAAACTGTGCAAGTTATTAGAGAAATGACTAATAAAGCAGATCTTAGAAAGAGACCTGTTATAAACATAGAGTTGGAGATAGCATTAGCCATTTTATCTAAGGTAACAGTGTTTACAGAATTTGCATATTTTACTCAGTCATATTACAACTCCTCACCTGTCCCCACCAGGCTGGATACCTCTTGAAATACCTGTGGAAACTAGTTGACCTCCTAATTTCTGTCAGGGTCTTATATTTCTTGTACCGCTGAAATCTAATGTGATTTGTTCTCTTTCTAGTCACAGGTGTTGCTCATTTCATCTGGGAAATTGTAAGACTAGTCACCTTCATAGTGAGTACGCCATTTATGAGCCTTTTTTATTTCCCAAAAAATCATATTGTATACCATTCTGTCAGAGTCTGTACATTTTGGAGCATGGCCATCCCTCTACTATTTATCTTCACATCTTAAATTATACTGTATGTGATATGTCTGTCTCTAATGATCAGCAATCCTAGGTTTAAAACACATTATTGCAGACTAAACATGTAGTCATTCCAATTACCAAACTCGCTTTCTCATCTGTCTTAGTGAGGCCTGTCCATGAATTTGGATGGCTTAAGGTTTGTAAAAAAAAAACAATCATAAATTATATGTCTAAAGGCAGAAATGATAAAATGCAAGACAAAACTTGTATGGAAGTATAAAATATTAGAAGCTAATGAAAGGGAATTTTTAAGTCAAAGAAGTAAGGCTGTGAGCTGATTGGTTGTCCCAGTTAGAGGATATGTACCTTACTTGGCACCTGTAGAAAACAATAGAGAGGATTAAGACAAACAGATGTTACACCATCTATTAACCTCTTGGAGCCAGTGACCCAATTTCAGTTAAACTGATCCTGATATAGCTTGTTATTGGTGAAGAGATCATCCAGGTACCTTTGTAGGGCTTCTTGAGGAATGTGTATGCATGGACACGATCAGTGGCCAATCCTTTTAATTAGCCTTTGTGCTCCACTCTCCATACTTAGGTACTGGATCGAACTGGAAATGTTATGATGTCTGAAACATGTTCCTCTTATTCTTGTCTTCTCTTTCTGGACTTGAGGGATAGGTTCTCACTCTTTTTCTAATGAATGCGGATTAGAACCATTATCAACTCTTTTCCCTTTTGGAGCCTCTAAATCGATTTTTTTATATCTGGTAATGCATTGAAGTCCACGTCAGTGTTGTATTTTTTCCAGCTGAAAATTATTTTAAGGAAATGGCAAGTCTCCAAATTGGAAGACTGCAGGGTAGACAGCTGTTGAAGAACAAACATGTATGACAAACTATTTCCTAAGGAATTCCCAACCTTTTATCTAATGCTATGATGCTGACAAGAAGTCTACTACAATTTTTAGAGTGCACCTCTTCCACCCTATAATATGTTATTATTCTGGATAACTCAGTCTTTAGTGTATCCATAATAACACGTCAATATGATGTTAGATGTTTTTGTTTGTTTCCTTCCAACATGTACAGTGGTAATTTCAATGAGTAGTTGTGGTGGGGGTACATGCCTTCTGTAATTATTTTTGAAGTGCAGTTTGGTAAGTTTAATGGATTCAGGAAGACCAGTTGCCCCTACACAGCAGTGTCTTCATCCATTCTCCATATCATCTTCTTTGGATTGCAGCAGTTAAATTTATCTTTCATTTGATTAACTTGCCCCATTTCTTTATATATCACATTTTGATTATTGGTTGATCTTTTTTTTAACTGCATTGTATTGGTTTTAAAGAGAAACAACAAAGTGAAACCTAAAAAAAAAAAAAAAAGACAACCAATAACTACTTACAGTATTTATGATATGTATAATGCTCAGCTCCAGATACAGAATTGTGATATTATACCTCTCAGCTGTACATATTTTCACAGAATGTTCAGACTTTTGACTCAAATTTTTGGTCTGTTCCTCATAAAATTTGTGATTTTCTGACAAATCACTGGGATGATCTAAGGACTGAAGTCCCTAAATAATGATATACATTTGTATTTCAGACTTCATATCCTTCAGAGAAATGCATGCTATGTTGTTCTAGCAACTTTCTAAGTTTATAAGAGCAATATTTAAAATCTGTCCCTATTTTTGGGACTTTATTCCCCCATTCTGTGAGGCTTTTTCCAGATTATTTGCACTAAGAGGTTGAGAGGTATGCCATTAGCTAACATTCTACATAATGTATTCATCCTGTCACTGCCATCTTCTTCTTATGTTATGTACCTCAAAATTGTATATGACCTCTTTAGACCTCTTGCATTTATTTATTTATTAAGAATTGCCGGCATTGTAGAATGTGTAATCTATAACCTGTGTATTTGAAAACATATATTATGTTACTTATTTGCTTGTTTAAGCACTGGTGTTCTTGGCTGATCTTTGATAATTATCAAAACCATTGGTTGAATTTTTCTTGGCTGAACTGTGGTAAGGTACCCTGTGATAAATTAGAAGCAAGGACTACTCAAACAGTCTACTCCTTTTTTTCCTCATTACTGGCTTTCTTAAGGTTTTGAAAGTTACATTTTTAAACTCTTTTCAATATTTCCATTTACTTCACAGCTGTCCTACATATAATGTCCTCAGGTACTGCAGAAAAGTAACTATTCCAGTCACTGAGGACAGAGAAAGAACTTAAGTAGCGCTCTTCATCTGGGCTAGCCACACAACCTATAAATCATAATAGTTTGTGGAAAGTACTATTAATAATTTATATCCAATAGGGCAAAAAAGTGGCAAATCTCAATTTAAGATATTGACTTGACACATGCTAACACTAAAGATACCGGGAAGTATATTGTTTATGACTTCCTTTATTTTGCTCAGACTGTATAACATAATCAAAATGTATCTCAGAGTCTGATGAAACATGGGGATAATGTAGCTGCATCCTGCTTTCTATTATATGTCAGACAAAAGGTTCCCTGCTCAGTTTCATGTCACTAATAATCCTTGTTTAAGTATAAGTACCAGTTACATTGTAATTCTTGCTAAAATGTACAGCACCTAATTTCACTTCATCTAGTAAAAGGAATGGCAAACTGAATAATGCACTTCACTAAATGTTTAGAGCTGTTCTGTAATTGCAGTGTATCATTTTGGAGTGTGCACTTTAAAATGTTAACTGTACAAAAACACATTTTGCAGCTTCTCATAAATAAATTTCAACACTGGCAAGTACAAAAGTATTTAAAATGAAGAGCATGTTTGAGCAATTTTTCTCTCTATTCGAGACTAGTGATTGACATTATCAATGAAGTGTCTTGAAGGGCATATAGGAAGTCATTGTTTTCTAGGGTAGTTTTATAATACATTCATGGTTTACCTACTGTGAGTCAAGTTGAGCTTAAATTGACCTTTGTATTATTGGCAGACTTTGACAATACAAATGGTCAGCAGTTGTGTGAGAACAAGCAATCCCATGGCTTGGGTATACGCCCTTCCCTTGTGGATTGTGGGGGTCTTCTACTTGGAATAAATAAGTAGCAGGGAGTGAGGGGGAAAGGGACTTTCTCCTGCAAAGCCATTGTTTTTTTTTTTTACTTGCATGTTCCAAGGATTAGCCCTGGAACCTGCACAGAAGCATCTGTTGAAGCAGGTGTGTCAATGTTAATGACATCGATGTTACAGCCATTTGATGGTGCCAGTATATCCAGATATATAAAATGAATCCAGTCTATCATTTCAGTAAGCAATAATGGCTGATAGGGTGGGCATTACAGGAATATAATGGACTATGGAAGGGTGTTGTCAGACTTAACACCACAGTCAGAGAGCCCACAACCCCTGGAAAGTTTGGTTTTTGCCTGTAATATCCATCCTAAAGTGCATTATTGCACTTAGATTATAGGTATCTGTTAAATTATTTTGTATTTGTTTTATTAGTAGGACATACATTTGCTTATATTTTTGAAGTAAAATATTTCCTTCACCAGTTTTTTCAAAATTGCTGTAGGATGCTTAATTGTTGCAGAAGGAAGTATTTTACTTCCAAAATATAAGTTATGTAAGTATTTAGTGATATCCACATGCACAAATACAAACACACACATACACAAGCACAGATGCACAGATATACCGACTCACAGACACACACACATACACACACACACACACACACACACACACACACACACACACACACACACACACACACACACACACACGCACACACACCCACACACACACACATACACACACACAAATGTGCTGAGCAATTACAGACACCCTTTTGACTGTGTACACCTTAGTTGTCATATCATAATCAAATGAGTGAAGGGATACATAGCGGTAATATCAAACACCTATAGTGCAAAACTTTACAACTCTACCAATGCGCACAATTTCTGTCTTTCTCTCGGAGACACACACACACACACACACACACACACACACACACACACACACACACACACACACACACTCACATGCACACGCTCCCACACATACATACACACACCTGCAAATACACAGGTCCTTGTAAGTACTGCCATTATTTGCTTTAGTTATTTGTTTGCATGCTTGTTTGCAACTGTTAGCAAATGAAAGGGCAACAGCAGGCACACTTGTAAATGTGGACGTACTGCAGGTACTTTCATTAGTTAAGTTTTTTTCATACCCCCACACACACACACACACACACACACACACACTCACAAAGCACTTAGCAAATGGAAGAGAGATGACAGCCCCTTGCTGCTGCATTTCTTTTCACTAGTTCTGTGTTATTATTTTTTTTTGTTTTTCTCACTTGATAAGTAAAGCCATATTTACTAAGCATATGGCAGCACTTTTTTTTTCATTTGTGCTTCACAGCAATTTAATATGCTGCCATGGAATATGGACTTGTTTTTGTACCAGGCTTTACCTGCAAATTGATACCTTGTTTTAGAGCATTCCTTCTCCAACAGGCTATCTTTGTATGTTCAGCAAATTTACATAAGCACTGGCATAGTACATCACACAACTTTCCAGCACTGTTTTGCTCTCAAATTATAAACAAAATTATATAACTCATTTATACATATTGTCAGTAGATACTGTCTGAAATGTAGCAGCATAGGTATTTACTGTGTAAGTGTAATAAATTAATCAGCACATCAAATGACATTCTCAGAATAAAGTAAATTAATGCATGCACTGATATTAGGGCAGCCACAGTGGTGCAGCGGTTAGCGTTGTCGCCTCACAGCAAGAGGTTCCCTGGTTTGATCCTTGGCTGGGGTGCCTTCTGTGCGGAGTCTGCATGTCCTCTCTGTGGTCCTGTGGGTTTCCTCTGGGTGCTCTGGTTTCCTCCCACATCCCAAAGACATGCTGTAGGTGGATTGGACACTCTAAATTGGCCCTTGGTGTGAGTGCATGTGTGTGTGTGCGCGTGTGTGTGTGTGGCTTCTGTGATAGGGCAAATTAATGTGCTGAAACTTTAAGAAGATGACAATCCCTTTCCTTGAAAGTATGCAGCATGTTTCAAAATTAAAATAACTGTGAAACTGTTGTGTTCTTTCCATGTAGGTACTCTGCTGAAGCTAACAAGATGGAACACACTTGTTCATGCTGTCAGGAAGTCAAGACTCACAATGAAACTATTGTTTTGGCCTGTCCTGATGAAACTACAATTGACTATTCCTATATCTTTGTTGACAAATGTGACTGCCAGGATATAACATGTGGAGACCTCTATGGACATAGCCCTTCTAAGAAGAAAAAGGCAAATTAATTTCAACAGACAAGAAAGAGACTGTAAATATGAGGTTACTTATCTAATGCCAGCATTGCCTGTACTTTAATGAATTGTGATTTTGTTTTCAAGTTATCTTATGCTATTATTGTTGTTCAGATTCAGTGTTGCATAGCAAATGGTTAACATTTTCATTGTGTAGATAGTGGTAAATATGTTTCTGCCATCTTTTGAAACTATTGTATTTTAAGGTATATAAAGATAATAGATAGTATATAAAGATGTAGATATTTTCAGAAAATGCATCAGAGTTGTGGAGAAAGTTGCATTTTTATTTTCAGTGGAAAGGCCATGTAGTTAAATTTTTCCGATCTATAATGTTTTTCATCACTGACCATAACTGTATGAACAGGTCAGGTACATTCAGTTGTAAAACATGATATGCTGTTAGATTTTTGCTGTATATGGAGTTACCGTATACATCTGCAGATCCACCTATAAACATATCCCTTAAACATTTGGTTGCATGGATCATCCTGTATACATGCCAACACACTTCATTTGTTAGAATACTTCCTTTCCACTTGAAATCATTATTCTTGGGAGTGTAGAATCAGTTGTTTTAGGGTAAAAGTCCATTATCCTGTTATAGAATGTGTTACAACAGGGTGTTCTTGTATTTTACTGAACTAATGGAGGCATGAAATGATTTCAGCCATTAAAAGGGAAGTCAGTGTCATCAATGACTCTACTGTAAGTCTTCAGAACTGATGGTGACCTTTAACACATTCCTCTGACCTCGACTAATACATTCCTCTGACCTCATGCAAATCATGCGATATTGTAGCATTTCCCACTGATATTCGTGTGCAGTACACAGGGAGAAATCCAAACTGTTCAAGAGCTTTTCTTAACCAAACTGTGCATACCAAGTTTCTGTAGACTGTGGTTCCATTCTGAACAGAGAATTAATAGTCTAATTGAGTAATAGACTTTTATGAATTAGCACCAAATATGAAAGGATGCTTAACAGAAAAACAATATTACAGCAATCATGATCTTATACAACTAATGCATACATGTTAAAGGAGTAGCAATAAAAGTACAACATGGAAGGGTGTGCTTTAAAAAAAACACATGAAGATCAAAAACACCACAGAGCTCAGCTATCACCAAAATGTGCTTATATTTTTATTAATATCTCTAGCACTTTAAAGTACTTTGAAGTTACAGGTTTTAACAAATTTTCTTTTCTGGATGCCATCTGGCCATTTTACTAGTTTAATTTTTTGTTTGTTTGTTTTGGTTAACTACTTCATATAAGAATATGTTGGCATTGCTAATGACTGAGATCTCCATATATATATATATATATATATATATATATATATATATATATATATATATGTGTGTGTGTGTGTGTGTCTGTATAAATATAATTTGGACTTGCATTATTTGAATACCCAGACAACTTTTAATGCATTATTTGAAATATTCAAAGCATAATTTTTGGTAGCACATACTTCACACATCTTTAAGTTCTGGGCAGCATCTGAGTTGATAATCTACTGTCACAAGTTAATGATTTCTTCTTAGCCTGCATGTGTATACTGCAACTGTTTCAAAAGGTATAACACACAGGATACATACAGCTTTAGAAAACAATTAATTATTCTCCTTAAAATGCCAATTAGATTTTTCACTAACAACCTATTTTTTCCTTATTGCTCCAAGCATATTCATAAACACAGCAATGTTTAACCAGTATAAAATTGTTAAACATTTTTCAGTGTGGTCATCTTGGTAAAACCACTAATAAAACTTGGTGACACCACAGTTACTGACCACACTATCTCACCAATAAACCCACAACCCCTTTCTCTCTCCATATATGAATTATCTGCAATTGCAGTAGCTTAAAAGAGAGAGAGAGAGAGAGAGAGAGAGAGAGAGGCATTCTTTCCCTTTCCTGTGTGTCAATGAGACCTTTGATGTAATATATTTAGTTTAATGTGTTGCGATGATCTCTGAGGGGTCAGTGTAAACATCCATCCTAAACTGTGTGCATAACATTAATCTTTACCCTAACAAGGTATATTATTTCAATGACATGGCATGAAGCATTAACATTGCTGATTGCACTGACAAGCATTTTTAACGTACCCTTCAGCTTACTCTGATGATAATGATAGTTTTTAGGTTTCCTACTGTATTATACATTAAGTCTGTTTGTACCTATGCTGTTCTCCAGAAACCAGAATTCTTACTGGTATCTTCCTCCCCATTGTAGCTGTTTTGGAGTTTCTGATTTTATATCATCTCCAGTAATTATTTTTGCTTTTTTTCTGTTTGCAAAACTCAAAAATATTTATTGTGATGAACATACAGCAGAAATTAATTTCTTCCTGTAAAGGATGAAACTCAGTTATTAGCAGCCTGTCTGCTTCACTATCAAAGAAATTATGGGGTTCAAATCTCAAGATGGTAGGGTTGCCGCCTTTCCAAATGTCTAAAGTGGCACAATTTTTATAGAAATGTGAGATTTTGCAAGACAAAACATGCCCACGGCCATTGCAAAGGACATAACTTCACTTTTTTGCCAAAATAAAATCTTATTTTTGTAGCATCTGCATTGCTTATGCTATTTCATATGATATGTATGTGTTTCAGATACAAAATAACTGTTTTAATCAACCGTTAAAGAAAACTAGAAATATATTGTGTCTTAAAATCTCAGGACATTTGCCATTTTTTAGTTTTTTTCCCAGGACAGAACTGCCCAAAGTGGAACTATCCCTCACAAAGAGGGACAGGTAGTAACCCTAGATGGTTTAGGCTCATATTTTAAAGCTGGCACTGATGTTTCAATTAGAGGTGTCCATTGTGGATAATCTGATGCTTATCAGAAGGCAAGTTAATCTGATTTTCTTTACACTAAGCTTGCTCATGTTACTGTTTAAAGCTGGGTCACAGCATTTTTCAACAGAGTAGTTTAAATTCTTAATTTGGAGTCTATTCTACCACTTTAGCATAATGTACAAAACTAATTGGAATATTATGAACATAAATTGCTACTTTTAACAATGGCAAACAGAATACCACTAGCCACGATTTCAAAATGTGTTTGCTCAGAAACTATTGCTAATAATATTAGACAAAACAATTTCTAGGCTGTTGTACTTCACTAATACTTGTGCTGAATTGCCCATTTACTTGTTTTGAGAAAGGATTAAATCTGAACCTATATTTCTTCAAATGTTTTGCACACTCTATGAACTGCAATGCCTTAACATTGTACAGGAAATATAATGCTGCTTACTGTTTATTTTTTCAAAATAATATTACACAGATACTATATGAAGGGTATTTATCTAAAGCAGAAGTAATATATAAGTTAGAATTAAGGAAATATTAACTATAAAGTGACAATTTTGATATGTACTTTAATGTAAAAATGAAGGAGTTCTAGATAAGTTGTATCAATGCTTAACACTTTCTTTTAGGTACCAACATTGAAAAAAATGGCTGCTACTTGATATATTGTATTATAACAGAGAGCTTATGTTCTGATAAATAAACATTTTTCATTCTGCAGTCATGTTGTTATAAATCTTTCTTTATATGTCATTACTGAATTAAGTCTGATAAATGACACTCTGTAATGGGGAAGCACACTATAGGAAAGTATTAATGATCATTAAGGAAATTGCATTGCAGAGATATTTACTTTATTAGCCCATAGACTGTTTTCCTTCCTATCATCTGGCAAGTGATATCGCAGTAATTGGTACAAAACTGCCAGATTCAGTAAGAGTTTCTTTCCACAGGCCACCAGACTACTCAACTCTACTAATAACATGCATGATGATAGCCATCGGATATAGCAGATATCTATGTTGATGAGAACTCATATTTTTGTGCATTAACTCAAGTGCTAGTCTCAACTCATATTTTGGTGTAATAAACCAACCAATATGAAACTAGCCTTCTTGTACAATTCTGATAACTACTGGAATTCTGTGAAATAATATTAGATTCATAAAAGGTTTTGGGTGTTATGTCTGTTGTAATGCTTCTTGTGATGTTTTGCACATTGCTTGTAAACATAGGGTTGAGTCCATCTAGAAGCATTTAGAAAAAGAAGAGAAGCATTAGTGACTTCTTTGCATCATGGCAGCCATTAATCCTGCTGTTGAGTTTCCTTGTAAGAGCAAGGAAAAGCATTCAAAGGAATTTGGGGACACAAATGATAATGTTTCTATATCCGATAGTTCACCTAGAGGTGAGACTGCCAAAAAAGAAGGAGCTTATTTACAACTCATCTGATGGTTGAGTGTGCGAGACAACTTTAGATGCCATCCTGTCATCAGCTTTCTCAACATCCATTCGATTTGAGTCAGCCAGATCTTCAGATGGGGTCAGAGCAGCTAGGCAGGCACCAGCTTCAACTCCCATTTGACATCTTCAGAGGGGGAGGGAAGAATACCCTGAAGCTGCAGAAAAGAGATATCAGCAGACCAGATTCAAGCTATGGCTATCCATTAGGCCAGCCATCTACCCATGGCTTACATAGGCCTCAATTGATAATATACCCAGGACCAGACCCAAGACCAAACACAAGAAGGCTGATGAAACTTGCCCAAGCCTTGGTCTCTTGGGGCCCCATCCACATTCATGGGCCTATTTGCAGGGCCTTGTCAAGTTAGCTGAAAACCTGATAGATTTCATAAGATTCACATAGCTGGGCCCAGGCAGGACCCCTGTTCAAGGAAGTTCTCCTGCTAAACAAAAGAGAGATCTTTTACATTAGGTGTCCTCTATGACTCAGGTGAGGATGAGCTGACATATGTGGACCAACTCTGAGTTGGATGACACCCTTCTCACAGCTTCATCACTTGAGGACTTTTTCTTTGAAGAGACTGTACAATAACATAACAGAATCATTCAATTGGCAAACTCAGAATTACACTCAATTCAAGAAAAGTGTCTGAGAGTTTCTTTCCTTCCTCAGCATAAATCTGTGACAGTTTCTCCAGTTCTAGAGGTAGTGGAGGCACCTCCCTGTTCCCCTCCAACAAAATTAAACCCCAACCCAACCCAACTCTACCTCTTCAAATCTACAGGGCAGATATCTTGATTTTTTAATCAATGACAAACCATTACTCAGGACAAATGAGGCCTAGAAATGATCAGAACTGGATACAAAATACAATTTGCTTCCCTATCAAGGTATTCCTCCCATTCCAAATGGACAACTCAGAGATGTGCAGGCACAGATCAAAGACCTCCGAGCACAAGTATCTATAAACCTAGTCCCCTCAAAGGCGTTAAGAACAGATTTTTATTTCAGACTGTTTCTGGTCCCAAGAAAAGAATGGATTTGGAGATCCATTTTAGACCTCTGAAGGTTAAACAAATTCCTAGTGGATCTGTAATTAAAAATGCTCACTTTACAGAAACCGCTTTCTAAGAGTTTTCCTCAGGCATTCTTTGTCACTTTGGCATTAAAGGATGCATATCTACACATTGCTATAGTGAAGGAGCACCGGAGGTACCTTCATTTCAGGGCAGTACCAGTTTTGTAGAATTTCTTGTTGCATGTCTGCTCCCAGAGTCTTCATCAAATGTCTAACTACAGGAATTGCTTTTTGCGAGACCAAGTGAGTGTACATTTACTCATATTTGGATGAGTGCCTCATACAGGTGAATGCTGGAGAGGAACTGAACTCCACTGTGCAGCTGACCATGACATGCCTATCAGATCCAGGGTTCTCTTTCAGTTTGTAGTAATCCAACCTCCAACCTCTCTTAGATTTCAGCAGCTGGATGTCCTTCCTCCCTCAGGAGAAGATTATCTCTCTCTCTCTCTCTGACACACTACTTCAAAAAGTTGATTCAGGAGGAATCAGTTACAATCCAGAGAGATCTTGAGACCACTGTGATATATGGCCTACTGCATTCTAATAATACCCTTAAGAAAACTATAAATGAGAAAAATATAGCGGTACGTGAAAAGTGTATGGTGTCAGCACCAACATTCCTGAACTTCAAGACTTCACTACTTCCTTGTATGAAGAAAGAAGTTTTCTGGAGGATAAGTTCATTCAAATAAAACAAAAGTGTCACATTCACCTTACAGTCAGTGCACAAAGTGATCATGACAGAAGCCACACACATGATATGAGGGTGCAAATTCTGCAAAGCATTTGAGTGTGCTTTGGAGAATACACAAATGCACACACACACACACACACACACACACACACACACACACACACACACACACACACACACACACACACACACACAGAGACATACATGCACACATGTGCCCAAACATGCACATACTCATATGGAGAGAAACCAGTGACTCATATGGATAGCATCCCATTGATATGAAACATGAATAAACCATATGTAAAGGATTTGCTCAACCCAATAGAGGTGAACTGAAATATGAATCACTAAATGATATTTTAACTAAACACAAAAGCTGCTAAAGCAAACACAAAATCTGCAAGCTTTCAATAGCAGTATCTCACTATAAGTAACGCATTATTAAGCCACTGATATGGAATGCCAGACGATAGACTGACAACAGCGCAGTGTATTGATATCATTGCATTTTGAGAAATTATATTACCTGTAGCCACAGTAGGGTATCCTCATTATAATTTAATTTGTATCAGTGATGATGGCAGGCATTATTAATTTGGAAAATCTAGTAGGCAAAACTGACTTGTTCCAGAAGTGAACCCCAACCTCTTCCTAGTTCAGTGACTTACTTAGAGTCACACAAGTGACAAATTGTAAATGAAAGAATCAAACCTAGAGCTACAGGATAAAGTTCATTAAAAAGTCTCAAGCCTCTGTATTAGAGTGTTACACTGAGTAAAATACAATTCCATTTGCAGAAACTAAAATAGCATCAACCCTGGAGATGTCTGTTAAATCCAGTATTTGGATATTACAGTGTATCCCATCTTACATACCTCTCAGCCGGAGCCATAACTAGTGTGGAGTAAAGTAGTGACAGCCATACCAGGTACACATTTTTTTAATCCTAAACTTTGATTTGGGGAACACCAGTTTGGAGATCTACACGGGGCATTAGATGAGATAGCTACAGTTCTGCTGTCATCTTCTTTGCTTAAGAATTACATTCAAAGCCAAAAGTAATGGGAGGCAAAGGCAAATTTTCAGGGAAAATGTATAAATATTACACAAATTCACTTAAGAAGTTACTAAAAATAACAGGTTTTGCATCAACATGTATGAACAATAAGAAGCATCAAACTCTAATTTTGGCATTATTGACTGACTGTAATCCTTAGTGATCTACCAGAAAATCAAAACTGTTATGAGGGACAGGTTAAAAATATGATACAAAATCAGAAACATTCTGCAAAATTCTGATAGCTATGCCTGTATATGTACAACAATATAAAAAATTGAGTGAGTAAGTATAAAACATAAAATAATGTAAACAAGAAGTTCTAAGGCAGGCCAAAAATGTAAGATTTTCTGGATCATAGAGTAAAACTATAAAACAATATCCAGATTAATATGGTATTAAGCATAAGAGAACACTGACTGCACTTTGTCTATGAGACACATACAATGTACCTGAAGTAGGCTATCTCCAGGTGCAAAACTTGGAGAGAGGGTAATACGAATAGTTCATGCATAGATTACTTGATCTGCAGCCAAGATGGCCAGCCAAATATTTCAAGATGATGATCTTTGTAAGTGAATCTGGAGATGAGTTGCCAAAGAGAGAAAACTGCTTTCTAGACTATTTTGTCCCTGGCCAGGAATTCAATATGCCTTATTCAGAATGACAGAATGATGATGCTCCACTTTTCGTATTCCAGTCTTAAGTTCATATTACTTCAGAATGCAGAGATTTACAGTTTCAGAAAAAAAAACAGTAGATGGCAGCAAATTAAAAGAAATATAACTGCAGTTTCTATTCCTAAATTACCACCTTCTGTACTTGACAGCATTTTTTTCTTCGCATAGCCAACTGATATCAAGTAGATACTATACATCAGTATACATTCCTTTTATACAATGTTTTTATATTTCTATTTTATCCCATTTCATTTAGATTAACATTCACATTCCACAACCAGAAAAATGGTTATATATCAGGAAGTTCATCTAGCACATAGAAACACAGATTCTGGTAGCAGTTACAAATTTCTGGGCCCACCAAGTCTGTTAATTTTCTTGCCTTTTGAATAAGCTGCATATTATATTTAAGAGCTTGTTTCCCATTCTTGTCCCACCACTCACAAATTATGTCACTGTTTTTGATGTTACCTCTTCTGAACAGCTCACCAATCATCTATCATTATTTTCATAAAAAATACTTCCTCATATACCCCTTGAACCTTTTGCTTTGTATCTTCAAATTGTGTTCACTTGTTCTCATATTTTTTTTTCATAGTGGGTAGACACTTGGACTTTGTTTAATCACTTGAGATTCTTGGAAGTATCTAATGTTCCCTTCACCCCATCCTTTCTTCAATACATTACATAATAAGCTCCTGTTGTTCTTTTTTGATATTTCAATGAGGCTCACAAGGACAAATTTCTCCCTAGACTTGACTTTTTAATCAAAAGTTGCTTATTTTCTTTGAAGGGGCAAATGTGTCATACTGTCTGTATAGAAGGCTTCATCTCATGCACTCCCTTCATATTTGCTATAACCCTAAAGTAGAAAAATATCAGAATAAGTGAATTTTTTATTAAAAATGTTATGTGTTGTTTGATCTATCTCTTAACCAAATAGCCATTTCTTGTCTTGCTGAAAATCAGATCTTCAGAACTGCACATGGTATACTTGATGGACTGTGTGTTTTTAATGTATCTAGTAACTTTTTGTTTTCTCTTGATGTACGTTTATGCATGGCCTACTATTCTACCTGTATCACATGATGCTTTGTCACATGGCTAGCTCTCACTTAAATGATCTGCTATGAGTACCAAAAGATCCTTTTTTACTTTTGTCTGTGTAAATACTGCCTTGGGTATCCCTAGCAAACAGGATACTGGCCTATTGGGGCAAATCCAGCTAAAAAAGGGATCCCTATCAGATGATCAAGTTTTTGGAAACTCGAAAAAAATGTTGAAGAGACCATATGATCAAATTTCCAAAAACTCAAGCATAAAAAAAACCTACCCTTTTTATGCTTTTGCCTCCCCTGTGCCCTCCACACCCCCTGCAAATTAAATATACCAACTCTAAGATCACACTACATTGAGGAAAAGGACAAATTTCATGATCTTCATTGTACTGCAATCTCCTTTCAAAAACTTAATGTTTCTGAAAACTTGAGCATATGGTCTTGGCCATATGGAGCTCAAGTTTTTAAAGACTCGATCAACTGATAGGGATTCCAAACAAGACAAAATAAAATAAGAAATGTTGGTGTTATGGGTTCTTTACCAGCTATCTACTGCCTTCACATTAATGTTGTTTATTTGCATTGTTTTGTAATATTCATTCTCAATAAGTATCTCTTCATTCTTCCTTTCTTTCTGTGCCTTCAAGTGCATTAGTACTGTTCTTTGTTTGTAATCATTAGCAAAGGAGGGAGCATGTCAGTTAGTCAAAAACCCTTTAAACAATTGAGAAAAGAAATTTAGGGTCAAACCTTTAGAATGCATCATCTTAAAAAAGCCATTAGTGAGTTATTATGAATAAGAAAAGTAAAACAGGTGTTCAGAATCTTTAATAAAAAGTTGACCAATCTCAATATCCCTGCAATCATCTTACCCTGTACCTGACATTATCTCCCTAATCTATTATAGGGAGGAAGGCAATTATTGCCATATTTATTAATTTATAGGTCAGATGATTTTATATATTTTCTATTTTATTTACTATGTGAAAAGGTGTTCAAAGAATCATAAGCTCATAAATTAGTATCAGGCTATATGTCCTTGTAGGCCATTCTAAGAGCAGCCAATTACCCCAAGTGAGAATCAAACTATGCACCTAATGCCTATAAGATGAACACTTAAGCTACTATGCCAACCTTCCATCCTTATAGGCATATTTATATTCTTTAACTACATACATTTTTACTTACTCTGATCTCTTTCTATTTCTGTTTATATACTATGTCTTGCACTATTACTAAATTGCTAGGTTTTATATTTTGGCTATAATCCGAGTGAAGAGTATCAGATAATAGAAAATGTATATTTACCCTTATATATATGATACTCTTTACTCTAGTACTATAGTTAAAATCAGTCCTATTTTTTCATTGAATGTTATGACTAATGGTAACTGATCAAACATCTGAAAAATCTTCACTTTTAAGATTCAAATTTTCCATAATTAATTGATCAGAGATATTAAGTTTTATCATTAAAAATAGACAATGCAGAAAAGCAATCCTAATTTTTCCATAATTAATTGATCAGAGATATTAAGTTTTATGATTAAAAATAGACAATAATGCAGAAACGCAATCCTAATTTTTTTTATCAGAAGTGTCATTCTATAAACTATCTGTTTGGTCTACTGTAAGCATTCAGTTCTGTTTAATAATTGACAGTGGTTTAGAATGCAATTTGCTGTATTTTGGTTACTTTCTGATTTGTATTCATTGATATCTTAGCATATGACTCAAAATATTATGATTATTTATTTTTAGACAGGAAGAAATAACCTGGACAGTTCTTAAAATTTTCAGAACTCTCTCAGCATCACAAAAGTGCTTATAACTCTAATGAAACTGCTTCAAGCAGGATCTCCTAACAAGGGTTTGCAAATGAACAGTTTATCAGCTGCAACTCACACAAAAAAATTTGCAATTGAATCCAAGCTACCTGTATATTATATATCAGTCTCTCAAATCCTTCCAACCACTAAAAAAACAATAAAAATATTTCAAGGTATGTTAACCACTAAAAAGCTATTGTATTTAAAGAAATATTTTTTTAATGATTCAGTAAGCACTATTTATATCAATTTACCCATTATTCATGTAGATATGGAGCACAAACAAATATTAATAAATTTTTTGTCTCAATCTGTTATCACATATCAGAGATGTTTCAATAGTTTCATGTCCATTATCGGACCATAATGCTATAATCTTTAATATTACTTTAAAAACAGACAATTTAATACATCACAGGAGATTACCAGTATAAATTATTAAAATAAAAGATTCAAGGTTTGGTATGTTAAAAAGATCAAACATTTCATAGAAATAAGTTTGAATGGTGATGTATCTGACATTGTCCTGTGGGATTCATTAAAGGCTTACTTAAATTGAAGACTTACAAGCTGGTATAATAGTAAAACAAGAGAATGGGACAAAGAATTGAATACACTTCAGTCCAAAATAGACACACTAAAATTAAATCTAAAAACAAATAACACTATCAGACGTCTGAACTTAAAAACTTAAATACAAAACATGTTGAAATTCTAAATCATAAAGTTTCAATAAACCTGGAAAAACTTCAGGCATATTCAGTAAACCCTTTAAGCCTGCATAAACTTGCTCTTAGATCAAAGAAAATAAATAAACTAAATTATATCAAAGATATGATAACACATATAAAGAATGAAAAAGAAAGAAAAAGATATTAAAGGCATTCTTGAGGGCTTTAAAATATGTTATGAAAATATAAATAGCACTACAAATAAGCTAGACAATATGATACAGATGAAACTTTTCTAAGGGAAAATATAAATAATAAACTAATAAGTGAACAAATAAAAAATGAGAGACCATTCACTTTAACAGAAATAAAAGATCGAATAAAAAAAAGTAAAAAAAAAAATAATAAGGCACTGGGCTTATACCAAAACTATATAAATACTTGTGGATGATGCAGCTAAAATATTAGTTGAGGTCTATAGAGAAATACCCCCCCCCCATCATGGAAATATTCCCTTATATCACCTATTTTAAAACAAGATAAAATCCTACAAAGAGTTCATCATATAGACCCATTTCACATTTAAATGTGGTACATTTTAGCTAACAGAATTAATGTACTTATACCTAAACTAATTAACAATGATCAAACTGGATTTATTTTAAATAACAAATACAAGATAACATAATAAGAATACATACATTAATAGACTATGCAAATAAAAATAAAAAAATAACTTTCCATCATTAGTCTTGATTTAGATAAGGCTTTTGACTCAGTTAATTGGTCATACCTGTTTAAAACACTTAAAGTGTATAATTTCTCACCTGAGTTAATCGCAATAATTTCTAAGTTATACGATAACTCTTGTGCTTATGGTAACATAGGTTATTTTCTTTTGAATGCATTTAAGTCACAAAAAGGCACAAAACAAGGCTGTCAAGTATCAGTTTTACTTTTTGCATTAGGACTAGAACCCTTTGCTAATAGTATTAGATTTAATAAGAACATTAATTGTATCAAAATAAGATTCCCAATTAAAGATTCAACACTTTGCTAATGATATTTTACTAACAATAGGAAATTTGGAAATTCATTAGAACATATAATTAGTTCTATGAGTCAGTTTGAAGAAATCTCAAACTTAAGATTTAATCATAATAAAACAAATGCATTATTAATTAATAAAAAATGTAAAAAATTCATACAAAAATATTCTAACTTCAATTGGATTAACAATCAAATGAAATACCTTGTTATAACCCTTATGTCTAATAGGAAAGAGATAATGCAAACAAACTTTCAACAGGTTGTTGACAAAATTTTAAGCTTAGTCACAAATTGGAACAAATTCTTCTTTACCAATGATTATGCTCATTAAGATGACAATTCTCCTTAAACTATAGATTGTCTTACAATCTTTTGTACTATTGCCACCAAAAAATTGATGGAGGAGATAAATAATATTATATATATTTTTTTTTTTGGCATTCTAATAAACCAAGTGTTTTCTTTGATTGGCACAGAAAAGGTTGGGACAATGGTGGAAAAGGGTTCACTGATATTCAATTGCATGCTACTTCAACAATTGTAAAAGTTATAGCATTGTGGATAAATTCATCTTATGACTCAAAATGGAAACAAACACATCAAGAAATATTATTAGTAATTAATAAATATATTGCAACAAGTCATAAACAAATAGTCCCTTATAGTTTTATCTGGATATTAAAAGATTTTTTCTGTAAATGGTATTACACCTTCTTCTCAAATGCCCTATTTAAATAACATAATTTCATCTTTCTAAAAGTTCACATATTCTAACCATTGTATTAAAGACTTAATATTTTCTATGTTTCCAATTGCATATGCAAATGATTGGTTAGAAACTCATAACTTCAATAAAATGCTAGCTTTGAAACAACAAAGTAACTTAATTTATTGGCATCAATTCTTAAATGGTTCTGATATATAAACTGTTGAAAATTTAAGTTCCAAATACAATCAAGATTCTGAGAACTGGTTAATTTTTACAAATATTTAGAGACTGTGTGAACGCAGATATAAATAAGCTATTTAACCTAGATAAGAAATCATTCTTCAGATTATTGCAATTCTTAATAAATATCAATAATAATGCATTGAAAAATAAATCATATTTGTCAGAAATGTATAAAATTCTTAAGTTAGATTTCACATAATAAGAAAACTCCTATTGTAATTATTCCTCAAAGTTAATAATAAAGAAACACAAATTTCACCAGCACCTTCTTTTATTCCAGCAACAGTGATCTGGCACCTCAGCAATTCACCTTCAAGGATTTTTTGATCATAAGGATGTGAATAAGTTACATATCAAGAGACCAGTGACTCCTATTATATATGCCCTGCCCAAGATACACAAAAACTCAACTAATCCCCCTGGAAGGCCTATTATTTCAGGTGTGGGTTCCTATCTGAGTAATGTTGGCATTTTTTTTTATTTTCATTAAAAAAATATTTAAGTAAAGTTGTTGCACATATTTCCAATACACAGGATTTGTTAAATGAATTAGCTAATATTCAATGGTAGAGTGACTATTATTGGGTAACTATTGATGTAAAATCTCTGTACACTAATATTAAATTGAGATGGGGTCTGGAATCTGTTATGGATATGTTAGGTGATTGTCCTAGAACAACTTTTTTGATTAGTTATTGGAGTTTTGTTTAACCCATAATTATTTTTCTTCAATAATGAATTTTTTTCTGCGGGAAAAGAGTACAGCAATGGGGGCCTCTTATGCGCCCTCATATGCTATTATCTATATGGGATTTTTTGAAAAAAAATTCATTTACCCCACTACTTTTTATAAGGACAAGGTTCTGCTTTATAAGCATTTTATTGATGACCTTATATTTATTTGTAGGGGTGATGTTAGTGATTTCATGGATTTTTTTGAAGCCCTTAATAGTAATGAGCATGGTTTAACTTTTTCTTATGAGTTAAATAGAGATGTTATTAACTTTTTGGATGTCACATTATATGGGAATGGTGAAGGTGTTGGTTTTAGACCATACAGAAAGCCAACTTCAGTTAATATGCTCCTACATTCCACTAGTATGCATCCTGAGCATTTGTTAAATTCTCTGCCGTATGGTGAATTTAAAAGAATTTATGACCATACTAGTAATGGAAATGAGAGAATAATTGTAATGGATGATGTTGAGAGGAGAATGAAAGAGAGAGGTTATAATAAAGTAAAGTTATTGAGGTATAAACATGCAGTACTTGGGGATGCTATGAAGGAGTCTCAAACAGTATGTATTAAAAAAGGATAATCCTGAAGGGAGGGTGCATAATGTTAGAGATGCAGATGTGAGTAAAAAGTTATTTTATGTGACCGAGGTTTTCTCCTTTTTCTGATGATCTAATAAATATTGTGAGGATATTTTAGTATATTATTTCTGATGATGAGATCATAGGTCACCTATTTCCAAAATATGTCACATTTTCTTTTACTAAAGGAAAGCATTTGAAGGAGTTATTAAATTATAATTTTGTTGTGGGAATTAATGATAATTTGCCTTTGGGCACTTTCCCCTGTGGTCATTGCAGTATTTGTAATAGAGTTAATAATTTATCAATAATTAATGGGAAAAGGCTTAATTAATTCTAGATATTATTTTAACTGCAGATCGATGGGGGTGGTGTAGATTTTGGGTTGTTCTTGTTCTAATACTTGGTATATAGGACAAACTAAATGCATGGTTAGGATTCGGATCGTTGAACATCTTAGAGACATAAGAAGTAATAATGAATACATTCCTGTGGCCAAACATTTTCATGAAAAGCATGGGGGTTTAGATAGTGGCTTGATATTTTTTTTGTGTACTTGCAAAACCTTTTTTGCCTAGAAGGGGTGACTGTATTTGGAAGTTATTAGAGTTAGAAACTAGAATGATATTTAACCTTCAGACTCTAAGGCCCCCTGGTTTAAATCAGGAAGTATGGATTTAATGTTTTTTTATAGTAGCTATTTAATGTGGTTACTTATTATTTATTAATTCATTATATGATGTTTCTGTGGAAAAATGATATGCATGTATATTTCTGTGAATTTGTTAGATTTATTATTGTATGTTCTATGATATTTAATGAATGCATCTAAGATGCACTGTCACTTTAATTTAATGTAATTGAATTATTTGATCTTATCAAGCAGTTTGTAGAGTATAAAAAACAGCTGAAAATACTTTATTGTGATCCTTGAAGGTGAATTGCTGAGGTGCCAGATCTCTGTTGCTAGAATAAAAGAAGATGCTGGTGAAATTTGTGTTTCTTTAATTATTATTGTTTGGTGTGTGATTTTTAATAAGACTTCTCTGAAGAATACAAGAAAATCATATTAAAATCTACAGATAAAGCCACATCTTCATCATATTGGAAAATTTTCATTTGAATATTCTTACACAGAGCTTTTGTTACTCCTAACAAAATTACAATTATGCATAAATCAAATAGAATTACATGTCAAAAATGTTATTCTGAAATAATAGCTGATTGGATGCATATGGTATATGAATGTGAAGTCATCTCCCCTTTTTGGAAAGAAATTAATAACTTAATTCAAGGTCTATGGTCAGCTATATGTAATATTTTTACATCTTTAGTTTTATTTAATGCTCCAATCCATGAGATAATTCCAAAACCACAAGTGCCTCTTCTCTGGTCTATTCTTGCTATAGCCAGAAAAGTAATTATTAGCAACTGGAAAAATGAAGTTATCCCCTCTAGTGTTGAATTTATTAGTATGGCAAAAATTGTTTGCAGTAGTGAATTGCCTATTATAAACATGATGATTTCTAATATTACACATTCATATAAATCTTGACTTAAACTTAAAGAACTGCTTGAGAAATATTAATTGTTGTTGACATGTATAACACTGATACATTGATCAGCTGTGGACCTATTTAAATGCCAAAAACAACCAGTCCATGAACTATATAACCAAACAAGACCACAGCAAGGAAGCAGCAAGATAGTTTCACCAAGTACAACTGTTTAATCCACGTTAAGCACTTTCTTCTCCCGATACAAGGGTCTTCAGCAGAACAAATTCATGCAAACTAACCCAGCCATATATAGTTACAAAATTAATCAATTAAAATTAATCACTATTTAATTAATGATATAATTAAGTAATAAACCTTTAAATGCATACTTAAAACCATGTTTTAAAAATAATAAATGTATTAAATGTATTTAATACTCACATAGACATACATTTAACATTAAAAACCCCTAACTGTTTCTAAATTTTATGAATTCTGTCAGTGTGGTAACATTAAAATGATTAATATTATCCTAAAATATTTTTTAATTTTAAAATACAGGAAATGCTGATGGCTTCATTTATTCCTGGGTATTCTGTTGCATTACACGGCAACTGCCATCTTAGTTCACACACATCCAAGTGCATGTCTATGCATTTTCCTTGTGAATCTTTTTTCTAAGTGCTGCACCATCAAGAACTTAAAAATATGATCTTTGTTATCCTTACCATGCATTTGTCAGTTTGCCATGCTTAATATCTAACAGATGTTCCCCTATTCTGTTTTTAAAGAATCTACTAGTTTTTCCTATATAAAATATATAATATAATTAGTGATTAATTTTAATTGATTAATTTTGTAACTATATATGGCTGGGTTAGTTTGCATGAATTTGTTCTGCTGAAGACCCTTGTATCGAGAGAAGAAAGTGCTTAACATGGATTAAACAGTTGTACTTGGTGAAACTGTCTTGCTGCTTCCTTGCTGTGGTCTCGTTTGGACCTATGTAAATAGTTATTTGTTTGTTTTATAATTTATTTATCTACTGTTTTAAAACCAAATAAAAAAACTAAAAAAAAATGGATAAAGAACTTTACCAACGGTGGAGTTTTCTTTTTTCTCCACTACTGTGTGACTTCAGAGTAAGTATATATAAGTTTGGGGTGGGGGGGTCGGCAAGCAGGGTAGCTTGTTTCCCTGTAAAAAACTTAACTCCAAGGTTCACAGAAACTTGTTTCTGATTTTATTTTTGTTAGACTAACACTTGCTAAAAGAATTATTGATCAACTGACATGAACAAGCAAAAAAGTTTCACTCTTCATTCCAAACTTGAGCAGTTTCACTTAGACATTGAAAAGGACAAGCCCCAGTAGTGCACCATATGGCAGTAGGACACCACCCTTTCTCCTGATGGACCCCATTCACTATGGTTCTCTGTAGTTGCCTTTGCAGATCTCATAATTTTACATTATGACCCACTACAGCACTGTCCAAATGTATGAAAACGTTTATTTTACAGAACTATTTTTCCTTTTCTATTTCATTATCATTTCTTTACTGACTACTCTGTATGTAAGAAAAAAATGCCAAACAGATAATATATTTATTTATTTGATTGTTTTTCACTTAGTTATTTGTTTGCTTGTTCTGTTTGACAAATAGATGGGTTAGGCTGCAATAGCCCATTTTCTGCAATGACCTACTTATATGAAAGCAAATATTGGCAACTTCATCACTGTCAGTAACATTGCATGCTTCTAAAGATTTCCTTAATTGATAAAGCATGTCAGTATGTTATAAACTAGTTCTGAGTAAAATCACAGCAAAAGGATACCCAAACTCTCAGACTTCTAAAATGGACATCGGACATCTTTGTAGAAATATTAGCAACCTACAAGTACTTGAGGTATCTATATGAGCAGAGCACTTTATTTCATCCCAATGACTACTTTTTTTGCCAAGAAAACATATGGAGTCAGAGGTATTCAGAGAAATTATTAGAGTAACACTATTAGTGCTTTGCTGGTGACCTGTAGTGGCACTGTGATGATAAAAAGTGATTCAGAAATATGAAAGAGTTGCACTGAGCAAAAGCACATTAGTGACTCGTTTGCTTGTCTCTGAATCATAAATTTATTGCAATTGCAAAAAAACTGCATTAATGCAATGCTCTTGTGCAGACATCTACAGACATACACACAGAAACATTGAGACAGCCCTAGTTATGCTCACACTCACACATGGGAAGCAGTTGCATTGAGCAACATCTCATTAGTGATGCCTTTGCATGTCTCTGAATTAGACAATTCATGCAAATGAAACAACTTTATTAACACTCCTTCCTATCAGCCCATGTATTTCTGTTGTGCTGGCATCTACAGAGAATTACAAACACACACACACACACACACACACACACACACACACACACACACACACACACACACACACACACACGCACACGCACACACGCACACACACACACACACACACACACACACACACACACACACACACACACACACACACACACACCCATTCTCTGACACAAACACAGACAAACACACAAGCACACATATACAACAAACAACACTGAAACAGCCATAATCATGTACACATTCACACATGTGAAGCAGTTGCATTGAGTAAAATTTCATTAATGACTTCTTTGCAAATCTCTAAATCAGACTCTTCATGTTTCATAGTTGAAACAACTCTATCAAGAGTTCCCCCTACCAACCAATGCAATACAATTGTGCTGGCATCTACAGACAGTCACAGACACACACACACACACACACACACACACACACACACACACACACACACACACACACACACACACACACACACACACACCAGTGTACAGCTCTGGAGGAGACCACATAGCTAACATTAACCCTACTCACATCCTGAAGGATCACTGTAGCACTCTTATTTACTTCCTCATAATGCGTTGAGAAGTCATGCTTGAAACACTTTTGGACAGTATATTATGCATTTCTGAATCATCATTAATACCTGTTCCCATTTTTTGCACATTGGGTCAGGGTGTCAGGGTAACTGTTTCCACCTATATTTTGATTCAGTACCATTCTTCTCCCTGCTTTGACCATCATGCTTAACTATTGCTGGTCTTGATTCACACAATATGTCCATCTCTTGGCTGGATATCTTGCTTTCTCGTATTCCTCATGTCTTCATGAAATTTTCTTCACCATAGTGTCTTCTAATTTCCTGCACATTTGTTGTAGCTGCTAGGATCATTTACCGTTGAACTTCTCTACACAGCCTTGTCTTGTGTTGCCGTATATTTGACTGAACCACCATTATCTGCTCACTTTGAAATTATCTGCAAATGGGCTACTTTGGTTTCTACCCTAATGTCCTTATTTTTACATCTGTCCGACAGTGTGCATCCTACCACCTGTCCCAGGTGTTTTATCTCTATCACCTCTAGCTACTTCATCTGATCTGTCTTTACTGCCAAGGTTTCTCTACCACACAGGAGTACTGATCAAATCACTGTTTTGTACACCTTGCTTTTCATCTTGTTTAGCATTCCACTGTCAGACATAATACTACTGACACTTTGTGACAGTTTGCTACAGCCCTTTGATTATAGCTTTCACCTCCTCATTCAGACTTCCCTTCTCCTCACCTATCCCTCTCAGATACTTGAAGCTGTTAAGCTGTTTAGTGATCCTGACTTCTCGGGTCCTGTCTGTGAGCCATCTGGCAGCAGGTTATGTAAGGATTTACACCTAGTTCAGGGAGCTTGTCAACAATGCTTGAATGAAGTATTCTATTAAATACCTTAGCCAGGTCACGATATGCAGTTTACACTGTTTTACCATCATCCGTTGCCTTGGTGACCCTCTCAAAGTAGTATACCAGGTTAAAGAGGCATGACCTTCCGTTAACAGAGCCAAATTAGTATGAATCGATTATCTGTAGTTTGCCAATGTCCTTGTTTATTATTCCATGATAACTCAGTCCATGACTTTGCATATTAGGCTTTTTAGACTGATGGGTTGGTAGTTCCCTGGGGCAGTTGATAGTCCACCCTTATGGAGGGTAATGATTATTGCTGTCCTCTATTCACTTAGAATGTAGCCTGTTTCAAGGCTGTAGTTGAAGAGCGCTTCATGTGATCTTGATAGCCCCTGATATAACAGGGGATGGTGTTGGACCCACGGAGGCAGTGTTCTTGGGTTTAGCAAGTGCTGCCAGCACCTGGTCACTGTTGATAACAAGTATGGTGGGGGGGATTTTTTCTGGCTGAGCTGGGGGGGATTGGAAGGTGAAGTTTGACCTGAATTTTATCATCCAATAGATTTGCTATGTCACCCTGATTTTTGAGGTGCGGCTCACCACCAGTTTAGCACACTGCTGTAGTTTACCTGTAAGGCTGACCAACAAAGAAAGACAAAAGTAGCAGTGAACCAGCTGTGAAGACACAAAAGCAAATCCAAGAACAAACTTCAGGCTAAAGAAATGTCAACCAATGAAATTATATAAAATCAGTGAAACTCAGCAAATCTTTCAAGCATAGCCCTTCCTCAGTGCAACTCAAAAAACCACTAACAGCATTGCATTTAAACAGAAATCATTAAAACATCATGTGACACAACCCTCCAATCATAAAAATATAAGAATTAAATGATTAATCATAGCATAATCTCAATTATACAATTCAGAATCACATAAATACGATAATATATACAAGCAAGATTTCATATGTATAAAAATGATAAAATATAAAACAACATCTTATGTAAAACATCTTAATTATTTATATTTCATCTGTTTTCTCACTAAAACTGGCTTTATACTGATAGTTGTATTAATCTATGGGTCCTTATCAGCTTCTAACCTTAAAATCCAACTGTATTCCCTAACATCTAAGGTATTATGCAAATACCACCTCTGAGGCCTTTGGTAATAATATTAATGACCCAAATTTAAAATCATGACTAGGGCCATGTTTAAATATATGGGCAGCTAAGGCATTTGTCCAAACGCTTCTTCCTATCTTTGATTGATGTTCAATTATTCAGTCCTTTAATCTTCTATTACACTTACCTACATAAAAAGCTGTACATTTTATGCACATTGCAAGATAAATAATAGTCATGTTGCTACAAGTTGCATACCAATGAAAAGTATATTCTCTCAATTGACTTTGGATGAATAAACTTATTTTCATCAACAAGAATATGTTTACAACAACTGCAGTTATAGTATGTTTTTTAGATACCTGTTCTTTCCTGTTATAGTCTTATCTCATCTCTCTATAACATAGTCTCTGCTTAAGGTTGCTATAGTTTCTGTAAGCGAATCCTGGTCTATCATCAATAATATGTTGAAGTTCAGGCATTGCTTTTAAAATATGCCAATTTTTGCTATAATATTTCAAACTTCAGTAGTTCTAATCTTATACATAGTAACATATCTCAATTTATTACTTTGTGTTATTGTATTCACGGTATTTGCATTAGGTGTTCTTTTCTTAGTAAAGTATGGTTGAGCTTCAACCTCTTTATCTTGGACTACCCTATCTCTAACTTCATTTAGTTTATGCTCATCATACCTTCTGTCTATGAATTCTTAAATCATTTCAGACATTTGTGTATTGTATTATTTCTGTTCAGTATTCAGTCTGCTCACTCTTAGCAGCTGACTTTTCACTATTCCCTCAAAAGCATGGGGTGCATGCATACTACTCTTATGTGTTTAATGGTTTACATGAATATTTGTCTTATAGTGTTGATCTTCTCCTTATTCTTAACTAGTTTTACATGAAAAGACATACTTTTTCTTTTCTTTCCTTAGTCTGCTCATCCTTTTCTATTGACCTTTGTACTGTGTACTTTATTATTATTGGTACTATTATTATTATTATTAACGCTATTGATTCATTGCTATCTATGCATGACATTTTGTTTGTAGTCATAATACCTCTTGTTAACTTGCCTATCTACTCTCATTTATATTATATATGAGACTGAAATAGGTCCATTTGGATCAGTACGCTACCGTGGTTACCTGACTGAGTGAAACAGAATTAAATTGAATGAATGAATGAATAAATAAATAAATAAAAACTCCTCCAATCTGTCTTTGATGTCTGTGGACTGGTGAGCAGGTTGTTGGAGGCATACCTTATCAATTGGATTTGGTGAGTATCTTCTTTATCACTCTGTCTTTGTCTTGCTACCTGATAGCAATTCTTTGGTCCATCTAGTGATTTACTTTCCTAAAGATGTTAGAGTTTCTCTGACACCTTGCCCTTTGCTATTGTGACTGCTCTCTTAGCCTCTTTGATAACCACTCTTAGCCCAGGCATTCCTGTACTCTTTCTTTCTTTTTGATCATTTTCTGGACTTCTGCATTCCACCACAAGCTTTCCTTATATACCTTATTTCCACACCTGGCTGAGCTACATATCTTCTCTACAGCCTTCTCTTCTTCAGCTCCACCTGTTTCCAGTTCCTAAGGAGCCAGAGCCCTGATATTTCCTTGAACTCTAGTGTCTTCAATCTAGTCAGCTTCCAGGTATTTAACCTAACATGTGGTGACCTCAAAGCCATCCCTGACCACTGCTTACAGCTGATTACAGCCAACAGTGGCTTATGTTGGGGCTGACAGTTTCACTGGAAATGCCTTTCCAATCTCTGATTCCACCCCAGCACTCCTTTGTTACCAGGAGTTAGTCTACCTGAGTTGCATGTTGGCCACTCGCATATATACTCCTGTTACTGTTTTGCAGAACCAAGTGTTGTCCACCATCAAGCTATTTTCCAGAAAGAAGTGGAGAATAGTCTCTCCTTCATTGCTCCAATTGTTCCAACCATGTGGAACCAAGAAGCCTGATATTCTGTTCTGTCTGCTGTGGAGCATAGGCGGAGATTCTAAAAACTACCTACTCTGTCTGTCATTAATTCTGACAACATTCCTCATTGTCTTCTGAAGACTGTCCCTCACCACAATTCCCAGACTGTTTCTTGTTTGTCTTCTGCTTGAGTAGTAAACCCTAGATACCAAGCCAAGTGACTTTCCTGCATTGCCCTTCCACCTTGTCTCCTGGATAGACAGCATCCAGTCTCCTTCTTACTAACATGTCATCCAACGAACCAAGAAAACAACAAAACCAAATAACTAATATCACTCAGGTTGGAATCCACGAGTAAAATCCAAAAGTTTTATTCCAAATAGCATAAATGGTAAGCACATTCGTCTGGTGAATGTCATCAAACTTCTTCAGACACAAAGCGCCTACAATTTGTGCTATTTGGAATAAAACTCTTGGAGTTTACTCGTGGATTCCAGCCTGTGTGATTTCAGTTATTTGGTAACATGTCATCCACTTCATAGCTGAATCCTGTGAGCTTTTACTCAGTGAAACAATCCTTAGTTAATTTTTGACAAGTTGATTGGTTTTATGTCCATTTTCTTCTTAATATAGATATGCTGGTTTACCCTGGCTTGACAACTGTATATAGGCCAGTGAGTAGCTTACTGACCCATGGCTGCTGTGCTTTATGGCCAGTAAATGTGTATATACCCCTCACCCCCACACTTATCAAGCTTACCTTGCATAGGTCAGAGTAAGCCATGTCTTCAAACTACATAGCACTGGCAAATACCTATACTAATTTTTGGCGACATTTGTTAATGTGACAAACTCGACTACAGCCATTTTACTTCCTACACTCTAATGTGGAAGCAAAAGTCTGGGACTCACTCCTTATAAAAATCCGGTCATCACCCAACCTCCACATGTTCAAAACTTCTTTAAAATCATTCCTAACTAATTGAAAGCAAAACAATTCACAGCAACCACCACTTGGATTTCTTGTTTTATTCTAATAAAAAACGATAAATAGCAGCAAATGTATACAAAAGATGAGCACTTTCGGGCTGTGCCCTTCTTCAGATAAAAAAGTACTGTGACACTGTTGTTTAAAATAGAGTGACAACCAATTATGTCCTAATACTGAACCCTGATGAGCCACACTAGGATGGTCCCATCCTGTAATCTATTTTTCTCTCTTACCCCACCTTCTCCCAAACTTCTTGCAACCATCATCTCCTTTCTATTCCTCCAGCTATAATTATTTTTCGTTTTTCTGCCCTACTACATTCTATCCCCATTCATTACTGCCTACCCCTGTTCCACTTATGCAAGTCTTACTCACCTGCTATACATATCCTTTAAATACACATTTGTAATTTGCAAATATCTCTTTCTATATTAACTCGAAACACATACTTTCTCTTCTCTTGTATGCAGACATTCCTTGCTTTACTAACCAATCTGCTTTCCCCTCATCTCTGACACTCTTTGGCAATTTATTACTAATCACTAATCCTTTTCTCAGCTAAACACGGTCTCTCTTTTCTCGTTTAAGTTCATGTGTTTTACCTACTTATCTCACATTTTCTTCCATCTCTCTTTGTCTGTCTCTCTTTTCACCTCTTGTAATTTAAAAAAATTAATGCCAAAATCAGGGACAGATTTTAAATATCTTATAAACTTAAAAAGTCGCAAGAATAGTGGAATTCATATTAGAATGCATTTTGTGTAGGATATGAAGTCTGAGACTCAAATGTCTCTCTTTATTGACTTCTTTCCTTAATGACTTGCTCAAATCCCATACATGTTATGAGGAATAGAGCAGATTATATGAGTCAGAAAATCTGGAGATATGGTCAAATTCTAAACAGGTGAGAGGTATGCTCACCACTCCCTCCACAGGCAGTGATCCTGGACACTTCCACTATGGCTGGTGATGACATAATACAACTCACCCCTCAGGAGGCATTTCTGATGTTCTCTGCAATTAGTGGTGATGGCATCTTCCATTGCTCATCCCTCAGAAGGAGTTCCAGGTGTTATCTTCACTGTGCCTAATAATGCCATCTCCCACAGATCACCTCACAAGAGGAAATCCATATGTCCTTTACAGTGACTGGTTATGACATCATGCCACTCATATGTATTTATTTATATTTGTTGACTGGGATGGCTTGATAGAGCAATACATGAACCCTTTTCAGCAGTGGCCAGAGGTGAAAAGCTCCATTTGTAAGTTTGCAAATTTTTTTTTAAGATTAGTAGTTTTACACATCAGTATTTTAGTATTAAAAAAGACATAGATAGCATTATTATATATATTGTTACTATGTACAAGGAAATGCGGGATGTCATATATTATGAGACATGCAGTCCAGTTTGAACAAGCATACTGTGGAACAATCAGGAAGAAATTTTCATGAGCATATACATATTCATGAAATGGAAGCCATATGGCAGAGTGTAAGAGTTGAAATTTTAAAGACGAGAAGCAGAAAGAGTTAGATTCTGTTTCAGTCAGGCAGTGGGGGTCACTTCCATCGTATAAAATGGAGGTAATGAGAGTGAGGGGTCTTTAGAAAGTTTGGTGTGGGTTTGATTAGTCTCAGTATTACAGGTGAGCTGTTCCACAGTTGTGATACTGCATGGGGTACTGGGAGTTTTGTGTTTTATTGACAGGTCAGCGCTTTTTCTTGTGTGTCATTTGTCTGTGTGGTTTGTATTGTTGCTGAGAATGGACATTTATAATTTTGGTGCAGTAGGGAGTGACTCCCTTTTATCTGCGAATATTTGGTTAGACTGACAAGTTCTACAAGCTGTAGCTTGCATAAGGCTGCACAGTGGTGGGTTATTGAAAGCAGAGCAGTGGCAAATCTGGCTGTTTTGTTACAACAGCGAGTGAGCTTGTTCTGTTGAAGAATTTGGAGTTTGGAGATTGGTAAATAGGATGGAGGCATGTGTTAGTGGAGAAAGGAAAAAATCAGCAGAAAGGTGGCTTTATGGCTAGGGGAAAGTTTTGACCGTATATAAATGGCAAAGATTCTAATGAGTCTTTTTTGAAGGTGTGTTGGATGTGTATGTGAAATATGAATTGATTGTAATTGTAATCTCTAACAGGTTTGCATGTGGGATGGTATCTATTTTTGAACTTTGGTATGAAATTACATTGAGTGTGGGGACAGTTATGTTCCTTGAATGGAATACCTTAATATTAGTTTTTTGAGGAGGTTAGTATTAAATTGTGAGCTTGGAGTCAGATTTCAACTGAGTGATATATGCCTTAAGATTTTTCAGCTTGAGTATGAAGGGGGCTGTATACAGAGTAGTATCATTGGCATGTTGAATTATTTCAATGGACCTGCAGCTGTGTGGAACTTGATGAATATGTTGAAGAGAAGTGGTCCTAGTATTATTCTTTGTGGGACTCCTATGTCTTTGGGAAGAACTGCTGAGTGGGTGGATTTTCATTTGACTGCTTGGTTTCTATTTCTTAGGTGATGTTGGATGCATAAGAAAGTTTGGTGGGACATGTACAGGTCTGCTAAGGTGTGTAGTAGTTTAAGGTGGGAGATGGTGTCAAAGGCTTTTGATAGATTAAGGAAGGTTGAGTAGACTAGTTCATTACTGTTGAGTTGATTGTTAATAGTATTTAGGAAGGAATGAGACCTGCAGATAAACTGGTAACTGGGTGAAATCCTTGCTGGTTGTTGGAAAGTAATGTGTTGACAAGAAGATATTTTTAAACTTGTTTATATACACATCTTTCCAAGATTTTAGAGAGGGGGATGTGATGCCCGTGCACTGGCCCTGTAATCAAGGAGCCTCAATCCTCACCACTAGCACCAGTGAGGGATGTGCACATTGGGAAGTATAACAAGTACACACACAGTAAAGAATAATTTCCCTTAGGAGCACACAGAGATCACAGTTAGTCTGGGGCTGATTTTTTCCTTTCTCTCCAGATCCCGAATAAGACTCCCCACTGGCACAGCTATAGGGTCTAGATCTCAGCCTAGTGGTCAAGCTAAAACCTCCAGCACCCTCTCTGTCCAACCAGTGCTTCATGTCCCTGCCCAAGTAGCTAACACACACACTTTAAGGTATGAGTTATATACAAACACACAGACACTCCTGGGGAAGGCTGGCACAGGTTCTCCAGCTATGCCCCTTTCTGCCCAGGCTATAAGGTAGTAATCCACTGCCACCAACCACTATTTATCAGCTACTAATAAGGCCCTTGCCAAAGGGTGTCCAATTTTACTGTACAATATTATTATCCAATTAGTAAGTGTGACGAACAGCAAGACTATTGGAGTGGCTTTGTACAATATTACCAAATACATACAAGTACTCTGGAGCTTAAATTATATCTACACAAAACAGCCACAGTAGAAAGGTTTAAAAATATTTAATAATGAATAATAAAAACACAAGACGATACTTATTACTTCAACACAATGACATTACAGACTTCTGAGATCACAGGAACCTTTTAAAATAATATTGTAAAATAGTCTGAAATAAATATAGAAAACAGCTAGACTAATCATACTATTTCTACCTATCCCTAAAAGAAATACTAAATTTAAATTTACATTTGTAAAGTCTAAGATCCTAACTACATACAGAGCCAAGGCAGAGTGCTGGGGAGTTGATGTATTCAGGTTCAGACAAAATCCAAAACGCTTAATTTTCTCTCTCTCTGAGAAAGTCTTAAACTGATAACATAGTACTGCTGAGTCATTTCACATTACATCATTCTTGACACTTCTCTGGTTCCCAGGCTAACAGAAACTCAAAATTTACATTTCTTTTTGTAGTCTTGCACCTGGCTAGAAGCCACAGCAATAAAATACATTTTACATGTAAAATCTAGTAATTACCTCTGTCTTAATAACAATAGAAATAATTTGCTAGCCCAGACATCATATCCTATCTCTGAGCTTTGAGATCAAATACAGTTGTAATTCGTTACTTAACAGCTTTCTTCCAGCAGAGTGTACTGTGGTTACTTTTTTAAAGTTCAACATTTAACAGTTTTCTTACATTTAGTTTTATTACATTTGAGACAACAAGCCTGTGGATTATATTAATATTTACAATGACATAGAATTGTCTACAAAATTCTATCTAGCTAGGTTGGCAGGCTTCACAGGGGATAAGAGTGATTAGTCTATAGTTGCTTAGTTCTACTAATGGGCACTTTTGTGTAGATAAATAATATTGCTCTACTGCCAGATCGTAGGGACAAATGAATCATGGAGAGATCTGTTGATCTACTAGACAACAAACTACTTTCCAACTGACTCAAAGAGAAACAACTTTTGTTATATAACCCAGAAAGCAAACTTTTCCAATTTCTTCCAAATCCATAACTCCTCTTAAGGACACCTTTAATATATCCCCTAATAATAACACACAGATAGAAGTTGTATCTCAAACCTTCCCATTCAAAACTACATAAAAATAATTCATCAGAAACTTGGTATGCTTTACAGATCAAGAAAACTTCTCACCAATAATTCTAGAGTAACACTTGCCAAAGCCTATATCCTTCTTCTGTCTTTATGTTATACATCTCCTAATCTCACTAATATACATATCTCTCTTCAAATTGAAATGGAGCTCTGCTACAATCAAGTAGCTTGATTAGCAGCTAACCTTCCCTTCAAATGATATCACTGTATCACCCTCAAATCCTTAAAAAGACTTGAGTTATCCTTCGATTGTATGTTTACTCTACTTGTAGCCTACAAAATCAAATCATATTTAAACCATCATCCTGCCCTGCAATCAGCTCCATTCTTTATTCTTATCAGTCTAGTCATCCACTGTGCTCATCTGCAAAACATCTCCTTGAGGTGTACAAATCAAAAAAAACTATACGTCATTTCTAATCAAATTTATTGTCAAAAATGTGGAATTCTCTCCCTTTGATATCAGACAAAAACCTAGTTTTTTTTCCTATTTAAACCCTCCTTAAAATTGTTCCTCCGTAGGTTATGCCTGTTTCCGTGTCTCACCAGGTTACTTATTTCCATAATATGTCCTACTCCCCTTTTTTTTTACATTATTTTGCTTCTTCTTCTTCTTTGTTTTTTCACTTCTAGCCTCACTCCTTTGACCTCTCAACTTCTCTTATACTCCTCTTCTGTCTTCTTCAATCCTTCTTTCTTCTCATCAATATATTTTCACTCATTTCCTTCTATAAATCTTACCTTTCATTTTATTTGTACTTATCTGTATATGTTTTATTTATACTACATTGTACTTGCCCTTCTAATACTGTGTGTGTGTGTGTGTGTGTGTGTGTGTGTGTGTGTGTGTGTGTGTGTGTGTGTACACAAGGTTAACTAATTATCTGTTTTTCTTTTCTTTTTTCATTGCATCGTACCATCCTTAATATCTCCAACTGTCCACATCTCTTTCCAGTTTTTCCACATGCTTTTTATTCCCCTCTTCTTATGTCTTTCACTCTATTTTTTTAGGCTGTTCCACTTTTTTCTGGATTCCATATTTCTTTGCTTATAAAAACTGTACCAGTTTTCAAATATTATTTAACTGTAAATATGTAATTTTATACAATTGTACTGTTTATATCTAATTTACTTAGCTATATAATATTTATGGAGTTTTCCTCCCCAGGCTCCACCGAAAATGTTTTGTTTTTCTTAGTCGGACTTTCCCAGTATTTAAATTTTGAATAAATAAATAAATAAACATTCGTATGGAGATAAGAGATACACTCCATTGCAATTTTTTATATATTCAGCTGGTAGGTTATCTGCAGTATTGTAGTTTTAAGCTTTAATAGGATTTTTTATGGTAGTTGGGCATACAGTGAGAAGCTGAAAAACTTCTTGGTTATTGTTAGAGTGAGGTAAGGACTGGACTGAGGCAGTAGAGGTACTTAGAAGTGAGGTGAGAATGTGTGGGCTGAGGCAGGAGGAGTACTTAGTAGTGAGGTGAGGAGAGGTAGGCTGAGGCAAGGGGCTACTTAGAAGTTAGGTGATAAGAAGTGGTCTGAGTCAGGAGGGGTACTTAGCAGTGAGGTAAGAAGGAGTGGGCTGACGCGGGGGGGTACTTAGTAGTGAGGTTGCTGCATTATTGACATATGAGTTGAAAGTTGCAGCAGTTTCATTTTCTGGTTGATTAGGCGGTGGAATTAACTGAGGGATTTAAACTGGTTTGAGTAGCTTGATGGTAGTGACCCAGAAAAGTGTAGGACTGTTTTGATGTTTTTGATAGCATTTTTTTGTCTTTATTATGTGTGTGATGCTCCCAGTCTGGCAAATAATCAAGGATCCTGAATCTTCACCACTGACACTGGAGAGTGACGCTCACTTGGAATACAGATGGTTACACTCAGTATTTCCAGATGCAGATCTCTCTGTATCAAGCACAATTTCCCTTAAGAGCACCCAGAGAACATGCTCAGATCAGAGGCTGGTTCCTCTCTATATCTGTCCAAACCCCCAGTAAGACTCCCCACTGGCACAGCTTAGAGTTGAGTCCTTAGCTGGGGTTCCAAGCTAAGTGCTCCCACACTCTCCCTCTATGAAACCATTGCTTTGTGTTCCTGCTCCAAGAAGTTGACACACACACTCTTTGAGATTTGTTTTGCACACACATGCACACACATACACACACACACACACAAACACACACACACACACACACACACACACACACACACACACACACACACACCTAGGAAAGGCTGACACAGATCCACCTGCTGTGATCCCTTCTGTCCAGGCTATAAGGTAGTTATCGCTGCCACCAGAACCTCTGTCAGCTACCTTTAGGCTTTTACAAAGGTACCCAGTTATAATGAGTGAAATAAATATTAATGCAAACTGTAATGTTGACCAAACAGCAAGGATTTCAGGAGTGGCCATAGTTATCACCAAATAAATATATGTAAATATTCTCAAAGCTTAAATATTTTCTAAAAAGGACCCGCCACAATGAAAAGTTTAAATATATTTAATAATAAATAATACAAGAAAAAGAAAATACTAAATATCTATGTATAGTAAACACTAGAATTTCAGTCACAGAAAATATTAAAAATAACACAGATAGAAAGTTTCACAGTTATAAAAAAACAGTATTTATCTAATCTTACTATCTGTGCCTGACTTATCTAAAGAATTACTATTATTACTTACTGAATAGAGCAAGGCAAGATGGGTGAGTGGTTCTTGTCAGATCCAAGACAGAATACAGAATGCTGAGCTCAATTTCCTACCAATATCTAAATATTATTTCAGAGTTGATTACACAATGACATCACTTCTTGTCATCCGACTCTGTTTCTCACATGGTCCCCATCACTAGAAGCTGACAGAATTTTAGCACCTATGTGTTTCCATATACAAAGAGCTTTGTTCAGATGTGGTGCAGCTGCTGGAAGTCATAAAACTATAAAACCATTCCATTCTTCCTACAGGAGCTACAACCTCTTCTTTAGTACAGACATTTTATCTCTAGCTCCATTCAAAACTGTGGAATAACATCTTTATGGCTTAACCCATAAAGTAATTTCATTTCAAGAATTTTTTTTCAAAGTCAGGTGGATTAACATCTTCCCTTCCAGTATATGCTGTTACAATATATGCATTTAATTCAGTTGCAATAATACATATACATTTATTTTCCTTCCAGCAGGGCACACTGTTGATACATTTTAATACAAGCAGACCTCACAAATAGATTTTCAGCACAAGCATTTGTATGAATCAGTTTGAAATACAAATGATATATAATTAATTACAAAATTCCAGCTAGCTGTGCTGGCATATGTTAAACATCCACTACCCTACTTCTGGCATGACTGACGGTACCTTCTGTTGTCACAATGCGTATGTTTTTTCGTTTGTCTCTAAGTGATATATACTGCTGATATATTGCTGGCAATCTGTTCTTGTACCACAATTGGATATTTTATCTCTTTCTTTCATAAGTTTCTTTGTAGAAGAAGTCAACCAGGGTGCTGGTCTAGACTTTAGAAGTTTTTTTCTTATGGGGGTTCACTTGTTTATAGGTTCATAGGTATGTACTAGGCTATCTGCCCAAAGGCATTTATAAGCCTAGCTGGATTGTGTTGGCTTTTGCTGCCCCCTTAGATTAGTTCCCTGTGCCTCTGTCCAGCAGAGCCATTGAAGTGATCCCCAGGGTAAACTTTCTGTTTCCCATCTACTTGTCAAGGTTTCTCTTAAAGAGGATTAGCGAGGAGCTCTGCCTAATGTAGATTAGAATCTTGTTCTAGAGCATGGGAAGTCTCTGGAATATGAATCTATCCCTCCAGCATGTCCTATTTATTGTTGTGGTGAGGTTTAGATTCCTAGAGCATGTGGCTTGAGGAGATATAGTTTTCTTTAGGTGGAGCATGTCCATCAATTCTGGGTTGAACATGGCCTTGTATGTCAGGCAGAGATCATCTCTTCAGTCGAGCTGCATAGGGCATCTGTTTGAGGCCAGTGATCCGCTTGGTGAAGTATTTCTGTGGTCTTTCCAGCTGCTGCAGGTGTTTTTTAAGGTACATCCCGAATGGGGAATTGTACTCTGTGATGGGTCTGATGACTGATGCGTAGAGGGGTAGAATGACCTCTTTTGATCTGGATGCAAACCCTTTTGTGATTAAGTGGGTCACACAGAAGGATTTTCTAACCACTTTGGCAATGTCATTATCAAAGGAGAGGTTACCATCTACTTGGGTCCCCAGATCCCTTATTACGTCTTCTGTATTTAGGGGGCTACCACCTATGTGGTAGTTTGTGGGTACTTTGTTTTTTTCCAAAGGGGGTGACTATGCACTTTTTGGCATTTAGCTTGAGACCATGGTTTTGACACCAGGTATCTGTCTCAGTGAGGCCCTTTTGGAGGATGTCTATGTCAGCTGGATAGTCAATTATAGACCCTAGTTTGCAGTCTTCTGCGAACCTGGTCAGCCATAGTCCTCCTGTCCTAGCCTGTACCTCTGAGAAGTATATGTCAAACAGGAGGGGTCCTAGGACTGAGCCCTGGGGAATGCCACTTGTAACCGGTTTAGAGTCAGACCTAGCCCCCATAACTCTTATCATCTGAGTTCTGTCTGTGAGGCAGTTGGCAACCCATCTCATGATGTAGGGCTTTATGTTCAGGCTGGTGAGCTTGTCTATAATACCTGAATGGGGAATGGTATCGAAGGCCTTTGCGAGGTTTAGGTAGGCTGTGTGGACCACCTTTCCCTTGTCTATAGCCTTGGTAACTGTCTCAGAGAAGTCCACAAGGTGTAGGAGGCATGATCTGCCCTTAACAAAGTCAAACTGGGTAGGGTCCAGTGTTTGGAGGTTCCCAATGTCTCTGTTAATGAGATCCATGATGATGCACTCCATAGCCTTGCAGACCAAGCTAGTCAGACTTATAGGGTGATAGTTCTGGGGGTCTGTTGTGGCTTCACCTTTGTGGAGCAGAATAACCATTGCTGTGCTCCATTCTATGGGCATGTAGCCTGTGGAGAGGCTGAGTTTGAACAGTGTGTTTAGGCGAGGGGTTAGTTAATCTTTGAGCTCATGTAGGACGCAGCCTGGGACACCATCCAGTCCCATTGATGCTGTGTTTTTGGCTTTAGAGAGGGCTGTTTTGACCTGAGTGTCTGTGATTTCAGGGGCACTACATTCTTCTGGTATGATTATGGGCCCTTTTGGGGGTGAGAGAGGGGTGAAGTTTGCACCGAATCTGCCTGCCAGGATGTTGGCGATATCGGTTGGTTCAGTGTATTTTGTGACATTCTGCACTAACTCCGAGCAGATCTGAGAATTGCCACTTAGATTCTTGACATAGCTAAAGAATGCCTTGTGGTTATGTTTGGAGTCCTTGGTAATTTTTCTTTCGAAGCTAGCCTTGGATGATTTTATGAGGGATCACAGTTTCTAGCTGATACTGATCAGGGATGTCTTCCCTTCTTGGGAATTTACTCTTTTCTGTACTAGTTTCATACTTCTGTTGTATAGCTTGTTTATGACAGAGGTCCACCAGGCTGGTTTCCTTTTCTTGGAGGAGTGAGTCTTGGTTTTGCTTGGGAGAGCACAATCCATGCATCCTTGTAGGTGCATTTGTAAAGGATTTTGCAGCTTGGACAGTGTTATCCTTTAGCATGGGGGCTTTGAAACTTTCCATCTCAGTCTTAAGTAACATGAAGTTTGCTTTTGAAAAGTATTTCACGGTGGTTTCTTTGACCATGGGTGGGGGCAGAATGTGGATATCCAGAGTGATTAGTTTATGGTCAGACCTAACCAGTGAGGGGTGACCTCCGGTGTGGAACACCAGTCCCCCATGTTGGTGATGACCAGGTCCAATATGTTGTCACCTCTGGTGGGGGTGTTTTTCCAGTTAATTCAGGGCATTTGAGTTTATAAATTCTAGGAAATGTTGGGCAAGGGAGTTAGTACTTGTGTAGTTCTCCCAGTTAATGTCTGGGTAATTGAAATCACCCAATATCAGGGTGTTTTGTAGGACCTTTATGTTTCCCAGTATTTCCAGAAATATGGAATGGGGGTCCTGGGACATGCTGGTTGATCTATAGCAAGCTACCATTTGAATTGCAGTTTTGCCCATTGTTAGTTGCACGTGGATGATCTCTGAAGCATTATGCTGTGCCACTAACCTGGAAGTGTGGGTATCCTGGATGAATATGGATACACCCCCACCTTTTGTATTTTGGTCTGAGTTTTGTGACCGAAATGTATGGTATGAGTTGTAGCCTCATAGTGCTGGGGTGCTCTCTGGAGCCTTAAACTAGATTTCTGTTACTGCGCACATATCGATTTTCTCCATACTGAGGAGTGCCTCGAGTGCGTGCATTTTGAGGTTTAGACTTCTGGCATTGAGTAGCATTACCCTCATTTTTTGTTATTTGTGCTATTTATGGCAGTGGGTTTGTCTTTTGAGCCTTGCCTAAAAAAGGCACTATGGGGGTGGCAGGAGCCTTGGCCAGTATTCGAAAGCCCAAGGGTAATAGGTGCAAGCCAACTCTAGCAAAGCAGCGTGGCTTGTCCAGCATGTCATCCCAGGCTGACAGACACTGGATCCCCTTTGAATGACACCAGAAGCTTAGCCAATTGTTGAAATTGATAATTGTTTTCTTAATACCCTGGTACCATTTTTGGTGAGGGCAGGATGCTACTCAGGGTCAGGGTCATACCGGCCTGGGCTATGTGATCAGAGAGCTCCTCCATGTCTCTTTTCATGTAGTCCAGGGAGGTACGGCTCAAGTCATTCACATCAACATGGACAATGACAGAGTCATATTTGTACTTGTTCTGGAGTGACCTGAGTGCTTGTGTTATGTGGCGGATCCTGGCACCTGATAGGCAGCTAACAGTACCTTTCTTCTTGTTCAGCCTAGTGAGTGGGACGTCAATGTGCCTGACTATAGAGTCACCTATTACTAGTGTGTTGGGTATGTTATTTTGCCTTAAGGGCTGTGATTGCTTGGCACACTGGTTTTGCGAAGTATGTGTTTTATGGTTTGTGATGGGGGGTGGAGGTTGCTTGGATGTCTGCATTGGAGGTCTCTGTTGTTTTTGCAGGTTTTTATTTAGAGCTCCAAGTATGTTTTCATGTATTATGTGTGTTTTTTTGCCAGTGCTGGTTTCATAGGTCTATGTGAGACTGGTGGTGTGATGCAAGTAATTCCCTTCTCCTCTTGACTGTCTGGTCCAGTCTTAGGTTGAGAGAGCTTAGCCTCCAGTTTGGCTATATAATTGCATCTCTCGCATGTATTAGTGTTTGGTGGTAGGAGGAGAGGATTGTCTGTGTACATGAGGCAGTTGTAACATTGTCTTAAAATGCCCAGATTCACCTGTTGGACCAGAGAGTACACCTGAAACTGCCCTTTGGACATGCCTGGATAGGTACAGTGAAATGTTTTACTGATTGGCTGGTAAGGTCGAATAGAGAGCCTTGTCCTTCTATACAGTATAGGGGGCTCTAGTGCTAAGGTTTATTAGTGCTTGCTATGAGTTTTGAGCAAGTGCCAGGCTGAGAAGTGAATGGTTTGAGTGCTTAAGTTGAAAGTTTGTCTAGTTCCAAGGGAAAAAATTGAAGAGTAGACTTTGTGGAGCCGGGAATAGTTATACCCTTGCTAACCAACGCTGCCCGGCGAGCAAAACCACGCAAATGCGGGTTTTATAACAGGGAAATGAAAGAGATAGAAATTAGCCCAAAATGGCCAATAAACTACTAATTTCTGGGCTGAAACCACTTCTCCAGGTACAGATAGGCTTCTCAAAGCTCCCCTCTCTCACAGGTGAACAGAGAAACTTCCTTCTATCCAAGTAAGGTATGAGCAAACACAGAAACTTGTAACACAGCCCTGAATTCAGCACTAACCTGAAAACTGGACTATACTAGCTTAGAAAGGCGGGAAAACAAGTATATTTTTTTTTGGGGGGGGGGGTTGTTTTTTTCAAAAAATAAAGCAGATACAATAAAAAAAACACTTTAAATGCACAGAAATGGCTATCACACTTGAGTGTGTAGCCTACAACAGTTTAACAGGTAATTTAAACACAAAAACGACTGTTAAAGTGCAGGCAGTAAAATAAGTACAATATTAAAATGCAGGCAGTAAAATAAGTACAAGTATAGTATTATATTATTAAAAGAGGTGGTTGCATCATTTAATGGATAAGTTTTGAGGATTTGTCAGTTGTATTGGTTCAGAATAACCCAGAAAATATTGGAATTAAACTTCATTAACTTGAAGACAAAATTTTAGTGTGGGAGAAGTTTTGAGCTCACACAGAATCTGCTTATGTAGGTAGGATGAAGGTCATTTAGTTAGTTTGGTGGTACACCAGATTGTTGTACATTTTTTGGCTTTGTAGTCAATATCCAGTATAGGATAGTGTTTTTCAACTGATATATGGATTATGGCGATAAGGCGCTGTATCAGTTGTGTAAAGTGATTGTCGTTATAGTTTTCCAAGTTAACATTAATGCTTCATAGTATGATTGTTTCATGTTTTATTTTAGGGATAGTTTAATATGTTTCTTTTGTTCCACTTGAGATGTTTCTGGTGTCCACTGTTGTGACATCTTCTATCACTCCCTCTCAGGAGGAGTTCCCAGTCTCCTCTGCTGTGGCAGGTGATGGCAGGTATGTCAGATGATGGAATCTTCTATCTCTCACACTTTATGAGTAGTTTCTGGTAATTTCCACTGCGGCTGATGATGACCTTTCTCCCACCACTCACCTCTCAGGAAGAATTCCTGGCACAGTTGTATCATAATCAAATTGGGCCCTAGGCAGGTTAATGGACCATGACCTCCAACCATGCTAATATCCCATTACCTGGCTGCCAGTCCCCAATTACCATAAAAGGTGGATCAAACCTGTCAGTGTGACACCATTTTCATCCTTACTTTTACAAGGATCGCAGGGATACAGATTGAGTTTAAACTTCTATTTCAAATTTTACAGCAAAACCATTGACAGACATTTATTTAAAAAAAACTCTTGCATTGAAAACAATAAACTTCCTTGAAACTCATATTTATTGAAAATGCATATAACAAGCCTCTAAATGACAAGATTTTATGTAAGGATTCATAGTCAGTGTATAATGAAGCACAAATTACCAGCTATACATAGGATGAAAAGATTCCAAAGACATTCGACCATCATGTAGCAGCAGTGGTCAGAAAAGCCTTTTACTTGGTTCATCTCATAAGTAAAGGGATTACATCCAGAAAAAGGGAGGTCATTACCTCTCTGTACTCCTTCATCATTAGGCCAATAATTGATTATAATGCCCCATTTGGTATGTACCTCTCCAAACACCTGCACCAACTGGAAAGGCCACAGAAATACCTCACAAAGAGAATTCATGGCCTCCAACAACTGTTCTATGTGGACAGGCTCAAATCACTATCACTCTACTCAGTATCATACAGATTGCTCAGAGGTGATCTATGTCTCGCCTACAAGGCAATTTCAGACCAAGCCCTATTAGAGATGCTCCATATCCATAAGTCTAACTTCTCGCACATTACCCACTCGAAAGGCCTAAATCTATTATGCAACATCAACAAAACCTGCTGGAGAGGAGGGTTTGTATCCCAGAGGCTGCCCTGTCTCTGGAATAGACTCCTCATACAAGTCAAACAGAGTACCTTGCTGACTCTCTTTAAGTGCAACCTAGATGAGTGGATGGGAAACCACAAATTTGTCCCATGGGTTCCACCTGTGTTCCTGATTGACAGGGATGACAGGTGCTGACTGAGGTTTCCTTTTTTAGGGATAAACTCTTGGCTAGGCTTGTAAGGGCCTGAGGGCCATTAGTCTAATAACCTAGTATGATTCTATGATAATGTTTAATAACATGGGACAACCAACAGGCTGCAAGTACTCTCTTTCAGATGTAGAGAACTATTTGAGGAAGGGACTTGTTCAGAGTCACAAGGTAGCCAAACAATGTATGAGGGAACCACACCCTTTACACCAGGAAGTAGATCATATAAGCTCATAGCCTTAAGAATCTGCACTTTGTGCCAGATAAACTCTGTTGTAATCCAACACAGTGCATTTCATGCCATGTGTCTGCCAAACAAAAATAAATAAAAAAATTAACTAAATTAAAATTTCTTTCAGAGTGAAAATATTAACATTAAACTCAGCAACTTTACTTTTTCCAGTTTAGAGGACAGTTTTGCCAAAAGTGCTTGTCCTGTAACAGCTATTTAGTGATTTTGTGATTCTAATCTGTTTATTAAATGATTTTTGTCAAAGATTTTAACTTGGAAGCTTCTCCTCTTTCCGTGGCCGAACAGTGATTTTTCCATGGCCGAACAGTGATTTTATCATTACTCATTTACTTGTTTATCATCTGCTCTCTTGGTGAGCTGACATTTTTATTTATTTGCATTATTTCCAGGTAAGTAGAGCTGTTTCAACCAAAACTGTCATAGTTGCCGGCATGTGAACCACTTCCCAACTGGTAGACCCTATTCTGCTTATCTTAGTAAAAGTTTAGTTGTTCCCTGAAATCTTTTTATTCTGTGCAACCAAGTTTTGAATCAGTCTTTAAAGATTGAATCTGCCTATCATTTTCTTTGAACATCAATCATTTTTAGGCATAACAAATCAAATAAGTCCTCCATGGAGTTGGCTAATTCATTATTTTCTTGCACTTCAATATGAAATCCGTTAAATCTAAATCCTTTGGGCACATGTTTGTTGACTGGACACCTCTCAAAATACAGATTGCCCCAGAATCTAGTTTTAAACCTGAATGCTTTTTTCTTTAACTGATTTATGAAAGACTTTACTACATTGACATTAACATTTTCACTACTTAAAGTCTTTTCATAGGATCATAGGAAGTTACTAGGCTATTGGACCTGAGGCCCTTACAAGCCTAGCCAAGGATTTAGTCCATGTTCCAACAAGCCAGCAACCAATTTCGCTGTCCAGCAGGGACATAGGTGGAACCCTAGGGGTATATTTTCTGTTCCCTGTCCACTTATGCAGGTTGCACTTAAAAAGGGTTAATGAGGTACTCTGCTTGACATGGAGAGGGAGTCTATTCCACAAAAGAGGGAGTCTCTGGGAGAAAATTCTGTCCCACCAACAAGTCCTATTGATGTCACAGTTCAGGTTGAGGTCGCACATGTGGGTTACTTGAGTGGAGCTTGACTTGCGGATATGCAGCAGTCCCATCAAGGTGGGGTCTGAGATTGTTTTGTATGCCAGACAGAGGTCACATCTAAGGAGTCTGTAGGAGACTGGGTAGAGGGACAGGGCCCTTAGCCTATCTACGTAGGGTAGATGTTTGAGGCCAGGATATTCCTGGTGAGGAACCTATGTAGTCTCTCCAGTTGCTGCATGTGCTTTGTGATGTACATGCAGAAAGTGGCATTGTACTCAATAATGGGTCTTAGAAAGGAAGAATTCAGTGATGTTATGACCACCTTGTCCATGGATGAGATGCCCTTACTAATGAGGTGGGCCCAAGTCCCTAACGACTGATTGCATGCATGCTTAGGACCTTATTGTTAATATGATAATTTGTGGGGACATGACTCTCTCCAAAGAGGATGATGATGCATTCACCTTCAGGCCATATTTCTGGTATCAGTCATTTGTTTGGGTGAGACCCTCTTGGAGAATGTCCACATCACTAGGGGAATTGATGACAGCACCCAGCTTGCAGTCATCTGCAAACTTGGTCAGCCATAGCCCACTGGTTTTGGCCTGCACCTCAGAAAAGTATATTCCAAACAACAGAGACCCCAAGACCAATCCCTGGGGTACACTGCTCATTATTGGTCTACTGCTTGAGGTGGCTTCCCCTAATTTGACTAGGTGGGTTCTATCAGTGAGCCAGTTTGCTACACATCTAGTAACATATGGATTGATGTCTAGTTAAGAGAGTTTATCTATTATACCTAAGTGGGGAATGGTATTGAAGGCTTTGGCCAGGTCAAGGCAGGTGGTGTGCACCATCTTCCCCTTGTCCATGACTTTGGTGAATGTCTCAAAGAAGTCAACCAAATTTAACAGGCATGACCTCCCCTTGATGAAACCAAACTGTGTGGGATCGAGTGTTTGGAGGTTGCCAATGTCCTTGTTAATGAGGTCCATGATAATCCACTCTGTGGCCTTGCAGATCAGTTTAGTTAGGCTGATGGGTCTATAATTTCCTGGATCGGTGGATGCATCACCTTTGTGCAAAGGGATGACAGTGCTGTCCACCACTCACCTGGGATGAAGCCGGTACTCAGGCTTTGGTTGAATAGGCTGCCTAATGGTGCTACAAGTTCCTAACTGAGTTCATGTAGGATGCAGCATGGGATGCTTTCGGGTCCCTTGGAGGCTGTATTTTTTTCCTTTGAGAGGGCAGTGATGACTTGCTCCCTAGAGATAATGGGAGATGGGCAGGTGCTGGGGATGTCCTGATTTACTGATGAGGGGAAGAGGAGTGAAGTTTTCACTGAATCTGTCTGGCAGCAGGTTGGCTATATAAATGGCGTTTGTTTTTCATTCAAATGATTTTTGGGTTTAGCAAGGAAATGATTATGAAAACATACAATTTCTACATTTGTAGCTGTTCTAACTGATGGCATTCATTTCTTAGTGAGTAGCCACTCTGTACTGTGATGTAAGAGGATTCTTGGCAATCGGGTATGCTGTGAAAAGTAAGAGACAAAGGTACAGTGCTGCCTAAAAAATCTGTTGACACTATGAAGAACACTCCCTTTTAGATAAATTGGGAAAAAAATAAGGTATATGATAAAAATGAGGACTACACTTGTCAAAGTGAGACTGTGGTTTGGTTTGTGTGGCCACTTATTCTAACGGTGATGCATTCTATGTTGACAGTACAAGTAAGAAACTTTAACAGCACACGTAGAAGTACTTGTTTTCCATAAAAAAGATACAAAGAATATAATGCATTTTATAGGCAGTTTGTTTGCTCATATTTAAAAAAATGCATTTGAAGCAGTTATTTCAAACCAGTATGATGCTATTGAGATGAAAACTGGATAATAGAAAACTACACTTGTAGCAGGTGTTAACAACCAAGACCTCCAATGGTTTAAATGAACACGTAAGTATTAAATCTGAATTTAATTTGATTGAGTTAAAAATTGGCAATAGCCATACCAACCTGAATATACCTGATGTTGAAAACTAAGCAATGTCAGACTTGCTTAGTACTTGGATGGGAGACTGCCTGTGAATACCAGGTGATGACTTTAAGCTTTTTATAATCTGATTTATATTTATACATCTATAAAAGTAGATATGGATACAATTTTAATATTTTATCTTAAAACTGACAATTCGTGTTGGTGGTTTTATGTAATGTGACACTGTAGGTTACAAGATAATGTACATGTGATGGTTCATTGTTGGCTGAAGAAGTTGTAAGTCAGATTAAAGTTGCCATCACTATTTGTTGTAATAAACAGTTTACAGTGGCTACCTGGTCTCACCATCACATGTACACACACACACACACACACACACACACACACACGCACACACACACGCACACACGCACACACACACACACAGACACACACACACACACACAACACACACACACATACACATGGACACACACAGGTCTACTTATAAAATATGAATGATCAAAATGTGGATGTTCACACCTTTGACCAACAAACATCGACATTACAAATATCAATACGCCACTATACATAGTGAGCAGCAGCATGGCCATATGCAAAAGTAAATCTTAGAAAAAAAAAGAAGACCGATTTTTGCAGGTGGGCCCCTGCAGCCCTATACCCTCTGCTAGTTATATACGCTAACTCTAAGATTGCACAATGTCATATTCCCCATCTCCAAGAATTGTGCAGTCTTGCACACCTATAGACAATCTGTTTATCTGACCAAATTTTGTCAACTAAACAGATGTCAACCAAAGCTAGTGTCACTGAAATTCATATATATATATATATTATGCCACTTTCAGACGTCTTGCTCTAAGTGTAGGTTTAATGATTAGAGCAAGACGTCTGAAAGTGGCATAATTATATTTGTAACATGCCTTATATATTTTATATGTACAGACAAGATGGTGCTATTTGTAAAGTTATCAGATTTACGTATGCATAAATTTATTCTAACATACATATTATTGATCGAATGAGATCTGAAAAGATGTCATTAGGCTAGAAGCCAACATATAGAGTCCAATGGTTAGTTGTAATATGGTGCTTTGGTGATGCAGGTTGGGAATTTTTATACATCATGAGCCCAGTAATTTTCGTTATTAGATGTTCGGAGTTTCCTATTTCATACTCCTGATGTATTGTTTGCATTTCGTTAAGTCTTTTTACAAAACATAGTGGACGCGATATATCCACGATACTTAGGGACATTTAGTTTACCACTAGCTAGTTTACATTAGTCCCAATATTTATTATATATGCATTTTTATTATATATGCACCTTTTTTAGGTGGCACATACACCAAGATTTTTAGATCAGGAGTATATGTTTGATTCCATCCTTAGTTTTAGTTAGAGTCTCAGTAGATGAAATGAATGCATTTTTAATAGACACGTGTGTAATATTTTAGATGCAGCTTCGGCACTGATGTTTAAAATTTGAACAAGTTAGTAGTTGATGTATGTATGGAAACCATCTTGCTGTTTGCACACACATTTTCAAGTATAATGCAGCGAAGCTGCCCCTTATAGAATGAACAGTCGCTGAAAAGGGAGTATTAAGATACAGGTAAGCATTTATTCCCCAGTTCTCCACTGGCGACTAATGAACAAATGCATTTTGTGGCACTATAAATATATTTATATATATTTTTATATATTTTTTATATATTTTTATATCATTCTATGATGTAAAATATTATATAATTAATACTGATTTACACTTGATATATGCACTAGTAATATTAAGCTACAGAAGTCATATTTGCAATGCTCATGAGATAACATTCACAACAGTGAATAATAACAAACTCCTTTGAGTGTATAAATGTTTTTTATTCACCTAGCGGGTCTTTTTGTCTTGATATATGCATTAGTAATATTAAGCTACAAAAGTCATATTTGTAATGCTTATGACTTAATATTTACAACAGTGAATAAGAACAAATTCTTTTGAGTGTATAAATGTTTTTATTTTTTTATTTGTTTAGTGGGTTTCTTAGTCTCTTTCAATATAGAAAGAAAATGTCACTTTAAAAATCATAATTGGTTAATTGGAAATAGCATGTGATGTATATATAGTAGATGAATGAGTTTTTGCAAATCTTAATGGTCTGACGAAGCAATAGTGAAAGTGCTTACCATTTGTACACAAAATAAACATAGATTTTATTTTACGCCTATAGTTGCAACGAGTTATTTACTTGGTGGACATTTTATGGTGGAAACATTAAGACGCCTTGGTTATCTCTCAGCTTTTTTACTGGGAACTGCTACTGTTAAGAAAATATTGAAAATTAATTATTTTTTATGGCTTGCCTTCTTTAAATAAACAGCTATGGGAGCATCTGGTCACATCATGCATAATCTGTAGCCTGATAAAACATATATACCTGGAGGTGATCAGCAAATCAGCCTTAACTGGATGGCCACGTTGAGTATTTCATAGTAAAAATCCATCTAGGTAAAGAAACAAGTCCTTTTTAGTGGTTTCTTATTAACAAATGAAAATCAGGGAGTCCATGTTTTTACATGAACATTTACATCTCATCACATTCCAATACACATACTCAAACCTTCCAGTCCAGAAATGGGGCTACATCTGTTTTTGTGTGTGACAAACTATGCTAATCATCGATATCACTTTTAGTCGGAATATCTAAATTGCAATAACACTTTTCTGTGCCAACACCTTTGTATAAGTGTATGATATTAGTACGTTATACCAGTGGAAAAGTACTAAGAAACATTCAGGTACATAGTGTCATGCCCTTAGACCTCACTTTTCATTTACCTTAGGACAAAGCCATTTACTTAACAGAGACACTCTTCAGTTCTTTCTTTATTTTATAGTTTAAAACAACTACATTAATAAAATAAAAGATACACAATAGGTAGTTTCCAACTGCACTTCTGAGTTATGTTTTAATGGGCATGTAAATGCAGGCTAGAAATGACTGAGGCAAATCACAACTAAATCAGTACAATAACGTTAGTCAAGCGACTTGCTTTCATTACTGTCTGTATTTGTAATGTTATTTTTTAAAGTCCTGATAAGAACTGCTGTGTCAGCATACACATTCCTTTCTGAGCTTTAGTCCAGGCATTTTTAATGCACACCTGCAAAGGATTATCTGTAAAAGCATATCTGAAGTAACAAAGGGCTCAGCGGACACAAAAAGGACACATTACTACAGATGTAGGAGCCAGTGTAGTGACCAATGTCTTAACCGCATAGCTATTACAAGATGTAGCAAATAAATTTGTTTGCATTATGGTCTCCTTCAGCTTGTAGTAGTTGTTCTGGTAATACCAACAGCAGCACATTACAATCTGCCTCTGTTCAATGTAGGTAGAGGCATGCAGTTTTGGATTATAAATGAATAAATAAACTGCTAAGCATGACATTGTCAAGACAGCAATGGGGGGGGGGGGCAATCTGTATTAAAGATGTACATCTCAGTAACAAGGGAATAAATCATGCTGTTTGACAGCCTAGCATTGGCAGTAGCCATTGAAGAAATGCTAAAGTTACAGGTTTGAAACTTCGTCAGCATAAATGATGACTCAGTAGCAGGTACCTCACAGCAAATAGAAAATAACCTACATATGATAATCACTTAATGGATAGAAAAATCTATACACCTTATCCACCAGAGCTGAGAGAGCGCTGTGATGTCAGATCATATTTATCACAGTCAGATGCATGGGAGTATGTATGAAATGAACATGAGATATGATGATATGCCCTGCTCACTGGAGGTAAACCTAATGGGTAGGCTATATAAAGGTATTCAAAGTGCATGGCTAGTACAATTGTATGACTCTGTTATGGTGATGTAACTGCTAATTTTTTGTCAAAGAGGCTGCACCCCTCTGCACGCTCCAAATGTGGGGACTCCTCCTCCCCCCTTCTGCACATTCCAAATGTGGTGTCTCCGCCTCATACTCATGATTACACAGTACAATACTTTTAAGCTTGCCCCATCTCAGAGAAATAGTAAGTTATTTCCTTTTTCTCTGAGTTAATCTAAACTCAGAAGTAACTTACATAGAAACTGAGGATGTAAAGGGAAAGCCACCACACTGAGATGGTAGGGGGCATAGCCACCCTTGGAAAAACTCTGTAAAACAGTGGGTTTATGCTACATTACTGCCACAGTAAGCCAAGGTTACAGTATAATCTGATTGCTAACTCAAGCTTTCATGCATCCAAGATCAATGCACTCATGTAGACCCTAGCCCACTAAATATTGGCCATGAACTGGGTAAGGGGCATATAGTAAGGACTGAATAAAACAGATTCAGTTTGGAATTATGGTGATTCACTTCCTATTGGCGGCTGGCAAGGCATGCCAAAATGAATACTTGGAAAACCCCTATACACAAAGTGCAAGTCTGGAGTCAGCATCCCAGTACTTATGAACTTACCATGACCAGGAAATGGTTTCAGCCAATTCGGACCCTGACTATACTACCTCATAGTTTAATTCCACCAGCTGACTCCCATTCATGGTTTCATGCTTGGAGGTTTAGTTTTCCATCCTAACTCAGATATGATGAGTTCTGATGGAATGATTCAACCGACACCTAAGTCAGCTTGATTGACAATTTACATATCTGGCTATGCAGTTGCCTCTAAAAGCCACTCATTTCAGAGCTACTGTTTACATTAATCACAATGTTTCCAGTCCTCACCAATCAGTTTCCTCTCCCTCTATTTTGATATGTATTACAATGCTCATATACTTTCAAGCAGACCTTTCAATCTACAGACATTAAAAATGGAAGCAAAGGCCCTTGAAAAGTAGGGACATCCAGCTAAAATCTGGATGGGTAATTAGCATAAAATTTGAATACCAAATAGCACAGAATCTTCCCATTTCCAATAGGATTTCTGAAAACTGCTCAGAAACACATTTATAAAATAGACAGTGACAAAAATGATGGAAAAATATAAGTGCACTATCAAAGAGACGGTTTAAAATCTATAGACTTTAATGAACTGTATTGCAAACTGTACCACACGAGACTTAAACTGCTGTAAACTATCTACTACCTGTATGAAGACATCCAAATAGTTAAGCCTACCCTTCTCAACCTTATAAGTAAGCCTCAAAAAATCTGTGGTTTGCCCCAAATAATTCAAAAACGGCTTTAAATTTTCCTCTGTCTCAGTCCAAAAGATACAGATGTCATCCAGGTACCGTTTATACAGAGTCCATCATTTTTTATAACGGGAATTAAAAACAAATTTTTTCTTCTCCTATACCTGCAATATTGTGTTAGCATAGCTAGAGGCACAACATGCTCCCATAGCCACCTCTCTTGTTGCGTTTTTTGGCTTATCCCGGTTAGGGGTCGCCACAGCGGAACTCCGGTCCGCTAATGTTTGGTAGTGGATTTGTACGTGCCAAGTTACCAGCTCTGATGCACAACCTTCAATGAAGGCATGCCTATTCACGCATTCCTCCACACAGAAGACGCTCTAGCTGAGAATTGAATGGGACAACGTCTTGCTGTGAGGCGACAACGCTACCGCAGCACCACTACCGCGGGTCCCACCTCACTAATTTGCTTAAAAAATTCCCCTTCAAAGTGAATGCAGTTATTATGTAACACTACCTCCATTAAATCTAATATTGTTTTAAATTTATTTTTATTTATTTATGACATTTGTTTACTGGGAGAGTCCACTGGGCTGAACAGAGCCCATTTTCAGTGGAGGCCCAGGGATAAAAGCTCCAATACACTAATAGTATAAGTAAATTTTAGTACAGAGGTGGCTACCAGAAGGGAGTTATAATATTTACAAGAATTATAACAATACAAACAAAGGCATACAAGAGACTGCAATACAAACAAAGGCAATAAAGTGATACAACTTGCAAAACTACAAAATGTAGGAATAAAATGAAGCAAAAGACAGGAACAGGTGAATTTATAAGAAGCAAAAATCATCAGCTCAAATAAAAGAGAAAATATCAGGAAAAAAAATAGGTTTAACAACTTATGTAATGGCTGTGGGTAGTAACTCTGAAATATTTTGGAGAGAAGATAAGAAAGAAAAGAGAGAAGGAAAAGAGAGGTTATATGACATTAAAGTTAGTGGGAAGTATAGGAGATTTAGTAATGGTTGAAATAGCAGCAAGGTAAAAAGTAAGGTTAGGTGGTTGTAATGTTAAACAGAGTAATACTGGGTCTGAGTATGTGGGAGAGAGGGGTTAGTTGATGGCATTAGACAAGGTGGAACAGTTGCATATCCATTTGGAGAGAAGGTGTTTTTGGAGGGCAGTTTTGAATTTGATGGGATGTTGCTCAGAGCGTACAGAAGAGCGGAGGTCATTCCAATGTCTGGCCATAGTCCAGGAGTATAAGAGTTTACCTGCTAGTAGGTTAGGTTTGTGGACTTGTAGCAGGTTTTGGTTTTCTGAGCATAATGACCTAGTAAGGGAAAACTAAGGAGCTGAGTGCAGGGCAGTCCTGTGGTTTATAAATTAGTCTGTGAGATGTAGTTAGTTGAAGTTCCTTGTAGCTAAGGTTCCTCATCTCTACCAATGCTTCTTCAAACCATAATATACCTGTAGAGTGGGGAATTACTGAAAAAAAGGTCTATAATGTCTATTGCAACAAAAATATTGTCTTTTCTATAGTGCTTATTTTCTGCTGCCCTCAAAAAATCCCAGGAGTCTTTCAAAAAACGTTATTTGTACTCACTATTTCCATTAAGTTTAAGATATATATTTAGGTATAGGGTGAGTTTTCAATCTATTCCCCACCACTATGAGTCTAAATGGAGAATCATACACATTTTTATACACTTTGGGATTCCAAAAATATTCAGGAGACTAGGTTATTCTATTTTAAGGAAATTATAGCTATCCAATCCTAGAAAATCATCCATTAATACATTGTTAAGTATATAATCTATCCTTGAATATGCTATTGATATTTCATTTTAAGAAATGCTGACATATTTAGTTTCATCCCCTAGAATTTCCATAATTTTTTCTACATACATAATCTGATTCATTAGAACCATTCCTCCCGTTTATTTGATCCCATAACCCTAATACTAGTATTTGCCCTTAACTGTGCCAAAAGCTGTCTTTCTTCTTTTGAAAGATTAGGGTACACTTTCATCTTTCCCAATGATTTTCTTAACTTCCCTTTAACTAATAGTTTAAAGTTTTTAAGTTGAAGGTGTAAGGGGGATTGTATATACTTTTTCTTATAAACCTCATATCCCTATTTAATTCCCCCATATTAGATTTAAAATGCATTATTCCCAAATTCTTTTTCCTAATAAACATCCTAAAATCAATAAGATCATTACTTATTTCTGCTTTCTTGCTAGGAACAAACTTCATTCCTTTCTTAAGTAAATTAAAATAAGTTAGATTAAGTTCCAAAGTACTATGATTAAAATATTATTGTTTTCATATATAAATATATTTTTATTTTGCTTTATTCCATTCCTTTTTTCTGTTACCTTACTAGTCTTTCCTTTACATATTTCATTTATAGCCTTCCTTTTATAATTGTAATGGGTGGGTGACCTGTTCCTCAACCTTTCTGACCTCCTTAGAGGTGGAAATTCCAAAGGGTCCTGAATATCTACCCTACAATTTTCATTCCTTTCTTGTCTCCCACCTTCATTCTGTATATTTGGTTGTGCTCTCTGTGGGGTCTGTATCTCACTATTTTCTCTTTTTTCCCCTTCATACCCCCCCAGATGGAGTCCTATTATTAAGTTCAGACTATCTCCTTGTGTGTAACCTAGGTTTGGGGCAATTGGTCCCTTCTTTGTAGTCTTTCCTTTCCCTTTCTAGCTTTCTACTTTTTCTTTTAACTAAATTACTAATTTTTTCATTAACCTTTGTTCTTAAATCCATATCTTTTCTATTTTCTTCTGTTGTAAATGTTAAATCATTTATTATTTTTCATTAATAATTTCTGTTTGTTTATGAAGCATCACCATTTCCATACAATTGTGATTAATAATTGCTCTCATAATTGAAAAACCACACTGGTCAAATATTCTTAGAAATTCTGCATGATATTCTGCTCCTTGTACCATATTGTTAGGATATTTATATACCTTAAAACCCCTAGGTACTAATTTTAACTTTAAACATTCATTCAAATAACTATTATCAACTTGCAACATTTTATATCTGTACATTTTCTGATACATAAGATCAATATTTGCTTGATATGTAATACTCTTATCGGTCTCAAAACTATTAGAACATTCAACAGAAAAATCTTTTATGATTAAACCATGAGTCCCAATCTGTTTATGAATAACCTATATTTTGCACATAATTTATTTGCAGTGGCTCGTGGCAAACATTAGAACAGCCACTTTTATTATTTTGTAGCCTTCTGTCCTTTGGTTTTGCTTCTTTAAGTTTGTTTATGTCCTTGAAAACCTCCTTCGTCCACCAATCGAAGTATACATTCTTTCATTGTCCATGATACTGTCCTTTTCTGGTATTGTAGCGCAAGCCCTGAGAACTTCTGTTTCCAGTTCTCATCTAAACAGTTTGTGGTTGCCAGGCAATGAAGCATGTTCTGTATTTGCACCCAAGCCAGCTAAGGAAGCATTTAAAAGCTGAACAAGTTGGGTTAATTTACCCACCAAACACTGAATACCTTTCTCTCCTCCAAGTAACCAATGATTGTTAATAATAGAAGAACTGCTCTGCACCTCCAGGGTTTCCATAATATTAAAACTTCACCAAAAACTCAAGCAGGGAAACCCAAGTATCCACTAACGGAATCTCCAAACCAAATGTATAGAATAAATGTAGATACTTGGTAGGTGCAGGCAGAAATTCCAAACTCTGAGCAATTTCTGTAGATGAACTTTTATTCACAAAATAACACAAAAAATTAAAAAAGTAATTACACCATTAAATGCTTAACTTGTATCACCATATTTTGCATCCTATTTCACTGGACTTCATCAGATGCTTCTCATTACCCTTTACTTCTTTTAAATATCTGTGCCATCATTAATGAATTATACAATTAAAATTGTCTCAACTTCACCTGAACTGTCTAACCCTACCCAATACCCAAGGCAGCAATACATAGTTAAATTGAAAACCATTCCATGTGAAATAATAAAAAAACTCCCTGAGAAAAAAACATATTGATGCAGATGTTTTACATTTAAATATATAAAACAATAGAGACAGAGAAGAAATACATATTCATACAGATAGTTTGCATCTAAGTGTATAAAAATAAAAAGGACAGAGAAAAATATATATATCAACATGTGAATGAACATTTCTTTTTTCTCCTTTATCTAGATTACACAAACAACTCCTAGTCCTAATAGAATATTTTAAAAAGTGTTCTTTAATAAAATAAAACTGTTTACAATAAAAACCTTTTAAAAAATATGTAATAAAATACTAAAACATACCCATAACAACTTTTCAATTGCACTCCATACAAACCCTATAGCCTAGCTGCCCTTAATTTAAGAACTGGGGCTAGCTAAATATTTTCATTCAGCCCTGGAGAAGAATTAGCTTGTAATATTAACTGCCACAGCAATTCTCGATATATTCTCTCTTCCCATGGACCTCCCCTTGAGTATTGGGTAGGGTTAGATAGTTCAGGTGATGTTAATGAGACAATTTTAATTGTATAATTGATTAATGATGACACAGGTATTTAAATGAAGTAAAGGGTAATGGGAAAACATGTGATGAAGTCCAGTAATATAGGATGAAAGATGTAGTAAAAATTAAGTGTTTAATGGTGCAATTACTTTTTAAATTTTGTTTTTGCATTATTTTGTGAATAAAAGTTCATCTATAGAAGTTGCTCAGAGTTTGTAATTTCAGCCTGCACCTACCAATTATCTACATTTTATTCTATACATTTGGTTGGCGGATTCCATTGGTGGGTACATGGGTTTCCCTGCTTGAGTTTTTTATGTCAAAATACTTTAGGTTATTCTTAAGGAGTGCTGAGTTTTGAC
>NC_056751.1:544190358-544247858 GCF_019279795.1 Protopterus annectens
TGTGTGTGTGTGTGTGTGTGTGTGTGTGTGTGTGTGTGAGGGTGGTGTGTGCCTTTTCATTTTGTTGAAGGTGCCTGTGTTATTTAGTTGTGCAGTACAGCAGGGTGTTCAGGTGAGCAGTTGTACAATGAACTTAACTGGATGATTTTCAGTCATGTAAATTCTATTTCATGTGATGAAGTTTTACAAACTACTTAACTGGGTGATTCTCAGTAGTGCAAATTCTATTTTATGTGTTCTGGGGCTATGCATTTTGTACATGAATATGAAGTGTATTAAACTGGAGAGGTGTAAGTCACCCTATCTAAGATTGTACTTCAGAGCAGCATGACTACAAATTACACTCAGGCTTTAAAATCACTTTCCCCATCCCCACTTCTATATGTCCCTTCCTTATGGCACCATTGGCTATACCCAATTGACCTATTCATTTGATGGGGCATGGAATGGACATCCCTGGCCTAAGCAAAAGTCCTATAGTCCAACAAGTGTGCTGTATTATACAAGGAATATAATTTAAAGTCAGGAAGGTGTATCAAAGAAAACATGTATGTTTCTTGTTTTGTGTGCAAGGGGCCAGTGATTTGAAAACACTATCCACCACTGACCAAATGCATTTTCTTTGAATTTGGTGTGGGTTTCAATGCTGTTTCAATGAATGTGAGTTTCAAGGGCAAAGACGTTTTAATGCCAAGTCTATTTTTGTTGTGAGACAGTGTTGTTTTATTTAGCAGATGTCTAATGTTTATGCATTGGGCTGTAAAATGTAAAAATAAAATCCAAATAATCACTGTATTAGTAAAGCAGTATGCACACATTAGAGTTTATGGAAAATGGGGTGAAATAGCCAGGTAATGGGACATTGGAATGGCTGCAGGACTCTGGTGCCATATTTTGGTTGTCTGTTCTTCAGTTTGCGTTTGAAAGTTGGTGTCCCACAATTCCATTAGAGTGGGTGGGGTTACGTAATTGTGTATGCAAATTAGATGTTAATCAGTGTACAGATTTGTACCTATTTTTCATGGGCCTTGTCCAGATTTTTGATGTTTCCAGGTTGAGAGGTATGCTGGAAGCAGCATTAAAAATGCAAACAATTATTAATAAACACAGGAACATAATACAGGCAGATGATTTGTTGTCAGGAATTATCCCTAGCACATTCAGATCAGCCTTCGGGAGAGTAAGATTATAATCACAGTATTTAAGAACTCACTCCTGATCAGGTGACAGGATGGATGGTACTATTTTTAAAGAATCTACTGTTTGTGGCAATTGTTTATTTTGAAAACATATTTGCTACTGCAAACATGCTAAAATTGTTTCTACTTGCTCCTTCCAATAACATGCAGAAGTGAAGCGTAAGGGTTGTTTTATATAGTACTATGTCCCTGGTCTGTTTTTAATGTGGGAAGAACTATAAAATGCTCAAACTCAGAATTTCTGAATATCTCACTGACATTAGGTGTGACAAAAATGTAATATAAAAATAATTTAAAAACATGAGTGCTAATTTTATGTTTATGAGTATTGGTGGCGTTAATATCAAGGAGGCAGGCTGGCAAAATAAATTGTAAATCAGAGAACAGAAAGGGACTGTTTTATTAGGGACACTCTTTAGCCCTGATTTAAATGAACACCTGTGACAAGGGATGACATTTTGGTCATGGTCCATTAGAGGGCAATGATTTTACATTATCTATTATTGCATATGAATAAGGTTGCCTGCTATGGTTTGGACTATTTTTTTCTTTTTTCTCTTATTTGGGGTAAAACACCGTTTTAAATATAATTGGAAATGAGCATGTTTTTGAATGCTTGATGACATCATATTTGGTGCATTTTTGTAAATGTTTTTATGAAGGACCCAAGTATCCTCTTAATATAGAATGGTACTGACCAAGGTACATTAAGTACTGTGACCAGTATACTAGTGTATGTCTTCTTACCCTGGAATGAGGAATACCACAATAAAACTTTTGTTTGGATCGTTATATGTTCTCAGTTGATGCTGCTGGCAAGTGTGAAGTTTTCTTGGACTGTTACTGGCTCATACACATTTTGAGGTGGAATTAAACAAGCATTAATGAGATCCGGGCATAAGTTATAGCTGAAATATAGGTCCTGCTCCAAGTTTGTTTACATGTCACTGCAGTCTACCATCCATCTCTGTCCCCACTTTCCTCTTAGCTTGTCATCCACAAGTTCCTATTCCCTATTCATTTGTTCTTTTTACCAACAATGTACCCTCACAGCTCTTCTTGCAACAGGCCTCCTTTTACAAATTTGCTACAGTTATTATTTAAACCACTTCTTCTAACACCATTATAGGAAATCACTCACTATTTGACATTATTCTTTCCAAAATCTCAAACCATTATTATTTGACCTGATTTTTCTCAGTTTCATTAGTGAATACTGCCCCATTCTCCATCTGTAGCCATTTAGAAAACCTAGAATATGACCAAACCAGTCTGCTTACCATTTCTACATAATAAACACATAAAGACATCAAACTCTTATAATGTTTATACTCCATCAACTGGATGCCACTCTGCTCTTAACTAAAAGCAACAGATCTCTCTTTCTTCTATGATTAACTGCCTCCTGTAAAAGATAGCATTTACGCACTAATTAGACAGTTAAAAAAAAACATGTCTTTGGTGACTAGAGTAGTGAAAATACAATTGAAATTCAAAGACAAGACAGACTCAGTGGAAGGCTACAAATGATCAAAACTTACTATCCCAGTTCCACACCTTAAAAATAGATATAAAAAGTCATGTTAAATCAACCAAGGTCATATATCTCTTACATAGCCAATATTTTCTGCTGCAACCAGAAGCAATTCTGTTCTGGACTGACCAACAAAATGGTTACACTGAAACTAATCCCTCCACCGCACTCACTGGTGATAGCTTTAAAGGTTTCCCTATTCACATTTCTCCCTACTCAACCTCCTTCTTCTCCCAATAAAAATCACCGACACTCCTCTTTTTCTGTTCATATTAATTTTTAAACCACTTTTAATAGTAAGCCCACATTTACATTACAGCAAATGTCTTATGAAGCTATATGCATCTGTCTGAAACAAAAATTGCAGTCCTGCCAGCTTTCTTACCCTAAATTTGTCAAAAAAGCTGCTGCATTTCTTTATATACTCCCAATATTACACATTCATTTTTCACTCTAGCATGTCATTATTCTTTCAGTTTGGAAAAGTGCCTTCCTAACTTCTATTCCTAATACCCTGTGCCTCTTCTTCCCAAAGTCTTACAGGTCAGTAGATATTCTATTCTCTTCTTTAAAGATCAAAAAAAAAAACTTGTATGTAGACAACTAGTGGACCATCTACGTCTCTTGTCTTCTCACAATAAAATCTGATCCGGCTTTTTAACACACAGTGTACTGTAAATGGCTACTGACCTATCTATGCTAATATGGATGGGGAATTAGACATAGGGGCTGTATTTATGGATCTTAAAACAGCATTTGACCTGGCAGATAACTATGTCCTCTTCATTAAACTTTCAGATTCTCCTCCTGCTCTGCAGTCACCTTTTTCAAAGATGATTTAGCTAATTGGATGCTTGCAATGTGCTGCTTATCTAAAGAATAACCCTTCCACCTGTCAATCCAGCATTCTATAGAAAGCTATTCTTGGGATCACCTCCATCCTGCTCTTAACTAGTCTCCTATCTGAACTCACTTCTCTGACAACCCTACTATATATGGATAGCATCTTGCTTTTCAAAGAATTTACCAAGTGCAACTCATTATAAAACCATTTTAATCTGCTATGCCTTGGGGATTATAAACAATTAATTCTTAATGCAGGAAAAATATAAATTACCTTCTTTGGCACTGCCAAAGATGAAATGGTAACCCTCTACTACAGTTAATTGCTTACTGGTATATCATTATTAATTTGGGTGATAACTATAAATATCTTGTTATCTATTTAGATCTTCCCTGTACAGTCAAGAAACACACTGATATAACAATCCAAACGTATTTTTGCTCACCTCAAATTCTCCCCCATGTTTGGCAATCATCTCACTTGATATGCTGTCACAAAACATGGTTAAAGATCCTCATTAATTCTTTTTATCGCTCTTCACTAACATATTGTACCCAATAATAAATGTGTCCTCCTATGGCCATTGTCCCAATACAAGAAACAGGGATTCATTGGTGGAAAAGCTTGGTGCAACTCTATGGACTCACTCAGTATCTGCCTGCCAAACCTGCATTTGCAGAATTACCTGTATATCATGGGTAAATACTTAGTAATCATTCTGCAGATCATTATTAGCCTAATCAAAATCTCCTATTCAAAAGTTATCTCCAGCCTAAAGAAGGGCAAAATAACATAGGCCAGTTCAAAGTTTACATTGAATTATTCAATGCATAGTACACATTGGTGGCCTGTAGTAAGTAAATTAGTTGCATAATGCAGCATACTCATATGCACTGTTGTGATAATACAACTATTTAGAGAAGCTTCAGTGGCACTGTGTGAAGGCAGGGAACAAGGGAAACAGTGTCACTTAACAGTGAAGCTTCATTGTCATTGAACAAGAAGTGGAGGCAGATGTCACTGGACAATGCTGTTACAGCACAAAATATTTGGGAGGGTATGGACGGCATGTGACACGAGTGTTACTTTGGATGGATTACATATTAAAAGAGCAACATTACACCTTGCAAACCTCATTATACATTATCATCAATTGGCCAGTCAGAACAGATAGCATGAACCACTGCTGTGGCATAGTTAGCATTGGTGACTGCATTTCAGTACAGATTACTGTATTTGGTGATGGTACTGTGCTACTGAAAATGAATTGTTATCTGGCACTGATTAATGCATAGTTAGCACTGGTGACAGTAGTTTTGCACAGATTAATATGTGGTAAGTCTTTATGACATTATTTTAGTACTGACTCTTGCATAACTAGTGCTGCTGACAGTAATACTGAATAGTGAGTAGTTAACATTAATTACAACAGTTTGTGACTGCTTCGTTCATAGTTATTATTGATGTCAGCACTTTGCGACCGATTAATGAATTGTTAATGCTAGTGACAATACTCTGGTTGAGATTAATGCACCACAATAACAGCAGTGAATGAGTAATGCATTGTAACTGTATGGAGGTACTGATCAATGTTCATTTAGTATTGCTGACCATACCATAGCCCTGATTAATGCACAATCAATGCTGGTGACAGTACATTGGTACTGTCTAATGCATTAGTGTTGATATGCGTGCTTCTTTACTGATTAACGTAGAGTGGTGATTACTCCGGTAAGCATTAATGCATAGGTAGCTCTGATAGCAGTACTTTGGTAAGGATTAATGCTGAGTTTGTGCTGGTGATAACTCTGGTACTCAATAATGTACAGGTACTGCTGATGACAGTACTTTGGTACTGACTAATGCTGAGTTTGTGTTGGTGATTACTCTGATACTCATTAATGCATTAGTAGTGCTGATAACAGTACCATCATCATCATCATCAGCCCCTTTTTTCCCACTTTTTTTCTACATGGGGTTGGGGTATCATGGTAACTGTCACCAGCTCTCTTGATTCAGTGCCACACTCCTGCCTTCTTCAACACTCATGCCTGACTGTCGCAGATCTTCTTTCACACAATCCATCCACCTCTTTGCTGGACATCCTTGCTTTCTCTTACCTTCTGCCTGTCTGTCCAAAATCTTCCTCAACAGATTGTCTTCTACTTTTCTCCACATGTACCCAAATCACCGTAATCTGTTCTCTTTGATCTTTTCTGCAATTGGAGCTACTTTGGTTTCCGCACTTATCTCCTCATTTCTTCCTCTGCCCCATAGTGTGCATCCCACCACCTTTCTCAGGCACTTCATTTTCATCACCTCTAGCTTCTTCAGCTCTTCTGCCTTTACTGCCCAGGTTTCTGTACCATACAGTAGTGCTGGTCTCACCACAGTCATGTGCACCTTATTTTTCAGCTTCTTTGGCATTCTTTTGTCATATACTATACCTGATACTCTATGCCAGTTGGCTGCAGCCCCTCTGATTCTAGCTTTGACCTCTTCATTCAGACTACCCTTCTCAACTACCCTTTCCAGACACTTAAAGCTGTTTACTTGCTCCACTATCTTCCCTTCTATCTCCATTCTCAGCTGCTACTAATTTGCTGCCATTACCATGGTCTTATCTGTGCTTAGTTTCATCTCATGTGCCTTCAGATTTGCATTCCATTCTCCTATCCTTTGCTGAAGTTCCAGCTCAGAGTCTGCCTGTACTGCCACATTGTCTGCATACAGCAGCTTTCTTTATCTGTTCCCTCCAACCTGTTTGCTAATGTAGTCCATCACCAGCATGAACAGCAGTGGGCTCAGAGCTGAACCCTGATGTACACCCACTCACACTGGGAATCCCTCTGTGAGGCTGAACACTGTTCATACTTGAGTCATTGGGTACTTGTACATAGCCTGCACTATTTCAACCAATGTTTCTGGGAATTCAAACCACTGCAGTACTGCCAAATCAACTTTCTTGGGACCTTGTCATATGCTTTCTCCAAGTCTAGGAATGCCCGGCTGGACTACCTCCTCATCTTTAGCTTCTTCTGAAGTATCTGTCTCAGTGCAAACATCGGGTCAATTGTGCTGCATCCTGATCTGCATCTGAACTGCTCATCTTCCATCTTCCATTCTACTACTCCGTGTATCTGTTTATCAAGCACCCAATCCAGACCTTTCATGCACTGTGGTAGGAATTTTATGCATCTGTACTGCTCACAGTTGTGGATGTCCCCTTTGTTCTTGTACACTGGCACAAGTATACTTATTCTCCAGTCATCTGGGATACGCCTTTCTCTCCACACTGCTATGAGTACCCTCAGGAGCCATTTCTCACTATCTCACCCAGCACCTTTATCATATCTACTGTGACCTCATGTGAGCCTGCTGCTTTCCCTGACTTCATTTTCCTTAGTGCTGTTCTTACTTCTTCTAGGGTGGGCTATTCTTCTATCATTGTAGGCTGTTTCTGGGGCAGTACAGCGTCCATGGAGTTTTCTTCATTCAGAAGCTGCTAGAACTATTCCTTATATCCACCCTTTATGTCCTGTAGACTGGTGAGCAGGTTGTTGCTGGCATCCCTTATGAAGGGTGTCTGACTATCTTCTTTATCTTTCTGTCTTTGCCTTGCAACCTGATATAGTTCCTTTGTGCCCCTTACTGAGTCACTTCCCAGAAGTTGGTAGAGTGCCTCCGATGCCCTATTCTTTGCTTTTGCAACATCTTTCTTAGCCCACCAGTAGTACTTCCTACCCTGGTTAGTCTTTTCTGTCTCCCACTTCTTCCTGCACTCCTTCTTTCTTTTGAAGACTTTCTGGGCTTCTGCTATTTCCATACCTGGCTTGGCCACATATCTAGTCCTAACACATGCTGTTTTTAGGCATTGCCACTCCTCTTCAACTCCATCTATTTCCTCCTCTTCTTGGGGTGCTAGATCCCTGACTAATTCCTTGAACTGCTGTACGTTCTGTCCAGTCAACTTCCAGGTCTTCAGGCTGGTCTTTGTTGACCTTAGAGCCTTCTCTGACCACTGTTTGCAGCTGATTGTAGCAACTAGTGGTTTTTGATGTGGGCCGACTGTTTCACTGGGGATTATTTTGCAATCATGGATTCTACCCCAGTGCCTTTTCCTTACTAGGAGAAAGTCTACCTGAGTTGCATGTTGGCTATTCTTGTTTGTGATATTGTGACTGTCTCTCTTTCTGAACCATGTGTTGGCTACTATCAAACCATTTGGCAGATAGAAGTCTAGAATGGCTTCTCCTTCTTTATTCCTGTTGCGTGTTTCCCCACCCATGTGGACCAAGGCAGTCCTCATATCCTGTTCTATCTGTCCCGATATGTGCATTCAAGTCACCCATTATCAACACCAATTCATGTTGTCCAGCTTTATCTAGTAGGTCCTGCAACTGCTGTCTGAATGCACTCTTTTCCTCACTATCACAACCCGGCTGTGGGGCACAGGCTGAGATTATGAATAATGCCCTGTCATTAGACTGGAGTCTGATTGCCATGAGTCTGTCATTAATTCTGATTATATCAATCACTGCCTTCTGAAGCCTCTCTCTCACCACAATTCCTACACCATTTCTAGCCTGTACCCCACCTGATTAGTACAGTCTGAATCCCAAGGCAAGAGGCTTTGCTGCACTGCCTTTCCATCTCTTCTCTTGGATACATGTGATGTCTAGCCTCTTCCGTATCATCATGTCATCCACTGCCAAGCTACATCCTGTCATGAACCTACATTAAGCATAGCACTTCTCAGTTCATGTTTGGCAGGTTGGTTGGTTTTCCATCCAGCTTTCGCTCCACAGAGCTATCTCAAGTAACCCAGGCTGGGCAACTAGACACTGGTCAGCCAGTAGCTTATTGACCCAGGGTTGATGGGCTTTATAGCGGGCACACACTGGCCAACAGAGGCACATATGTCCCTCCCACTGTTAGCAAGGGTCCCTGGGATGGGTCAAGGTAGGCCAGGTCCTCAACACACTTATCACCGGTAACTACCCATTCCCATTTTTGGTGACATTAGTCAACATGACCAAATCATCTAGAGCCATATTTTACACCAAGTGGCTAGCCCTGCCACGGCACGCAGTCTGTGATCCGTGTTCTCCTATCTTGAGGATACTGCGCACTACAGTAGATGCCCAAAGCGGTTGGTCTGTACAACTCTTCCCCCCATAGGGCACCATGTAGAGTCTGTGATGCTGCCCAGAGCTCCATTCATTGGTGAGTTTGAGATGGAAACACTCAGCATGTTTTTCGGACATGGGAGAAACCCCACAGAGACACAGGGAGAACATGCAAACTCCAAACAGGCATTGGTTGGAGGTCTCGATAGAACCTTCTATCTTGTGCATGGGAGGCGAAGATCTTAACCATTAATCCATCTGGTCACAGTATTTTGGCACTAATTAATGTTGAGTTTGTGCTGGTGATTACTATGGTACTCATTAATGCATAGGTAGTGCTAATGACAATACTTTGACACTAATTAATGCTGAGTTTGTGCTGGTGATTACTATGGTGCTCATTAATGCACAAGTAGTGCTAGTGACACATTTAATGCTTATGACAATTCTTTGGTACTACATCATGCATAGCATAGTTAGTACTGATAACAGTACTTCAGTACTGATCATACTTTAATCAGTACTGAAGTACTGATAACAGTACTTACTGATTAAAGTATGATCAGTGTCAGTGCTCTTAGTGATCATTAACAGTAACTTCTCAGACCCCCAAACTTATATATACTAAGTCCAAGATTGCCATGTATCAGAGAAAAGAGAATATCCCACGAAATAGCTATCTTGGACTTAATATATGTAAGTCCATGTTTCAGTCATTCATTCGGGTTTCGGGACTTGCTCTAGAGGTTCCACCATTAAAAATGGTTACCATTTATTTTACTCAAATATGTTAATTTATGCAGCATAATTGAGTTTTATATCCTATGTGTTGCCTTTCTATATGCCATTTGTCTGTGTACTTGTATTTCTTGTGGCCCAAGTACTGCTTGAAATGGGTTCATTTTAGATGAGACCACTTTTTTCCAGATAACAGACATAATAGTATGCCTAGAAGTAATATAGTAGAACTCGTTTTGTCTAAAACCTGATTATCTTGTCTACTTCAATCACAGAGGTGTTATTCTCCCAAGTTAGTAATGTATTTTAGTAGCATTATGTACAAGTTTAGCACTTAAGCACGTTCAGTTTTTATTGTAATTGTCAAAGTAAGACAAGTAAAATAAAATGCACGAGTCTGTGAATGTTGGAGTGATAAGATGGTAGTCAGCTAATTAGCATCAAATAAAGTGTCTAGCAACAGTTGAGCTGTGGTTCAAATGTACAGGTGAAACAATAAGTCACTAAATAGCAAGAGGTTTCTGCATTTCTTTAAAATAAATCCCTATATCACTGCAGCATCTTAGTCATTACAATATAAACTATTAAAGTTCAGACATACTTAAGATTATCTGTTTTAATGACTGCTGTGTGTTAACGAAGTAGCCTTTGAATATTAACAACTTATCTATAACATATAACCTTAGCTGGTAAGTCATATTAATTTAATAACAAAATTCTAATATAATGCACTGTTCTATTCAGTTTTTTGATAACTGTTCTATCTGAGAACTTGCAAATGGCAGATTGTCTATGCAAGTAAATATTGTCAGTCCTCTCAAAATTCCATGTTGTAAGGAACAGGTAGTCCTATGACCTCAAATTCAGTAAGTCAAAATGTGTTTGGATTTGTGCTCAAGTTAAAAATAGGCTTGCCTGCCTGCAAAAGGTTTAATGTTAACATCCTGTTAGGTGAATGACATGGCAGGTGGCATTGCTGTTTTATGTCTAAATCTTTGAGGTAATTACAGCGTTGTGCTTCCACAGCATTTTAAGACTTGCAAGTGCATGCACAGCAAGCAATTTCCAACTCACTGACCTCAAAGATTCTGTTGAAAGTGACGTCACATTAAAACCTTTCCTTCTACTGATTGCTTTGCTTCCTACATACCCAAAACCATGTCAAAACCTTAATGTGCACTTTTGGAAGGCATCATTTATTGCAACAAAACTGAAGAAGCACCGAACAATAGTGTAAGAATGTAGTGACAATAAAAGAAATGTGACACATAAAAGTGTGACTACAATGTCAGATCTCAAGGTTTAAATGCTGCAGGAGAGGGGGGGGGGGGACTCTGAATGTAACTCTGGAGAAGAAAAGAACAGTGATGTAAGAAATTTTAAGAATGCCATAAAGATGAGATCTTTCTGAAGAGAGCCCCGAATGCAGAGGATGTTAGCAGCAGCACATGTACTGTGGTGCAGACTCACACTGGATCCTTTATATGGAGTTTGTCTCAGACATTCTGAGTTCAGACCTCTTTATGAGGGAGGCCATCTTCTGGTACAGGACTTCACGTTGGACCCCCAACAATAGAATGTCATCATGTATACTGCTGGCATACTGATGCTAGAATTAATTCAAAATCTTCTTTCACAACAAACTCAAATACAATGTAATTTCACAGCACCTTTAAATGGTTTGAATAAAACACACTGTCCTAGTCAACCTTACTAAAACAAATGTAATATTATTCTCCAGTGCAAAGAAGCTATCTCCTTTACCAAATTATTTATTTATTTATTTATTTTACATTTGTTAACCGGGCTAGTCTGGCTGGATACATGTCCATTTTCAGCAGAGGCCCGAGGAGAAAAGCTCCACTATCAGAATAAGACAATGCAGTTTACGAAAACATTACTAAATTAGTACTAACAAAATGTGCTGAGACAATATACAGTTTACCTGGACTAGTCTGAGTAGGTAACAAACAAAGTTCAGTTAAGCGGCTAAGGAGATAAGCTCCAGTATCTAAAATACAAAGTTAAGTTAAGAAAACATCATTAGTCAAGTTAAAAAATAATATCATTAGTCAGTAGTCATGATAACAGATTAGGTAATTTGCAAAAGGCAAGAAATCTGTTAGTATCAAGTGTTAAAAGAGCAGGTTTGGAAGTTTAACAGGTAATTAAGTAGTTAAAGATAAGGAAAAGGCGAAAAAAAAAGGTAGATAGAAAGTGGGGATAGTATATAATTTGTTTGGTACAAGTGTTATGGATTTGGTAAAGGTCGGGAGTATCCAGTTGGAAAAGGAGAGGGGGGAAACAGGATAGTGATGAAATGCAAAGGTAGCAGGATTATAGGAGGTCAGCTAAAGGTAGCAAGAGACAGAAAGAAGATGGCTAGAGGGGGAGGCAAACAAAAATTTGAGAGAGAAAAGAGTGAAGGTCCAGTAAAGGGGGCTGATGAAGTCAGTCTAAGTTAGAACGGGAGTGGAAAGAAATACACAAGTAGCAGACTGGATAGAGTAAAAAAGAGTGCTGAGCTCAGTCAGGATTGGAGCAGGGACATAGCCAGTGAATTAGTAGGTGAGTTTTCATCTGTTTTTTGAAAAGGTGACATGAGCTTAGGGAGGTAAGTTTTGTGGGAAGTTTATTCCAGTAAGAACCGATAGTGTTTGCAAAAAGGGAATCACCTGATTTGTTAAGATATTTCAAAGTAGTAACTAGTAGCTTGTTGGCTGATCTAAGTGTCGTGAGATTTTTATAAGGTGTGATGAGTTTATTTAGTATGGGTATATTGGGGGGGTAATGAAGAATTTTAAAAGTGATGATCAGTTGTTGTAGGAGTATTAGGTTTGGGAGTTCAAGCCAGTTTAGTTTCTTTAAGTTAAGACAGTGGTGAGTTTGGAATGGAGAGCCAGTGGCAAATCTGGCTATACTGTGGTAGGCAGTATTCAGTTTCTGAAGATTAGCTTTAGATAAGTTGATAAAGGAGGGAGAGGCGTACATTAATGTAGAGATAAGGTGAGTTTGGGCGAGGGCTACTCGGGAAGTAGCAGTAAGATAGGGCTTTAGCCTGTATAGGGCACCAATCTTTTTATTGACTGTCTTGATAGTTAAGTCAATGTGATAGTCAAAATTTAGCTGGTTGTCTATGGTGACACCTAGCAGTTTAGTGCAGCCGTCAGGTTTGATGACGGTGCCATTACAGGATGTTATTGAAAAAGAGATTGGGGTGGATTTACAGGTTGGGGTAAAAAGTAGTAGTTTGTTTTTTTTGGGATTTAGGAGGAGACAGATATGTTGAAACCATTTTTCTGCTGCAGTGAAGACTACTTGGGTAGCAGAGTGGAGTTCCGCTGGGGAAGAAGCAGAGCAGATGAGAGTGGAATCATCTGCATATTGTATACATGCGGATGTTGGGAGGGAATTGGGCAGATTATTAATGAAAATAGAGAAATGTAGGGGACCTAGGATGGATCCTTGTGGGACTCCAATAGTAATTGGGAGTTGAGTGGATAAATGGCTGTCCCAAAGGACTGCTTGTTTTCTATTAGTCAAGTATGAGTTGAACCACTGTAATGCTTGTGAGTCCAGTGAGAGGGATTTTAAGGTATCGAGGAGAAGTTGATGGTTGACCATATCGAATGCTTTTGAGAGGTCCAAGAATAGTGCAGATGAGAACAGGTTGTTATTTCGGTTTTTATTTATAGTGTCAGAGAAGGAGAGAAGGGCAGTGGTAGTACTGTGGTACGGTCTAAAACCATGTTGAGAGTCTACAAGCAAGTTGTTATTTAAGAGATAATGTAGAAGTTGATGGTGAATGCAGCGTTCCATTATTTTGGATAGAGGAGATAGAAGGGCAATAGGTCGAAAATTGGATAGTTCATTAGAGTTCCCTCCTTTATGGAGTGGAATAATATGGGAGATTTTCCAGCAGGATGGGATTTTGGATTCTGTTATGGTTCTATTTATTAAGATGGAAACTGGGTAGGCTATTTCGGTTGCAGCTAGCTGTAGATATTCAGCTGGAAGTTTGTCAGCAGAAGGGGTGCAGGGTTTTAGTTTAGAAAGTAGTTTCCGTATATAGGTTGTTGAGACGGTCTCAAGCTTTAGCGTGTGGGTACTGTTTAGAGTGGGTGTAATTTGGAGGGATGGGGGGGGAGTCATGGTGCTTGCAAGTGAGTTGACTGTTTGAGAGAAGAAGTTGTTAAAGGTGTTGGCTATTATGTTAGGTTGGGTTTATGCTAAGCTAGCTGGGGTAGGTGTTTTGGTGTTGCCTGGATGCAGTAGTTTATTTATTCCTGACCAGAATGTTTTTGGGTTTTGGTTTTGGTATTGTTGATATTGAAAGTGGTAGTTTTTTTTATCCAGAATGATAAGTTTCTTTGTTTTGTTTCTTAGATGTTTGAAATTTTGATGGTCAATAGGGCTTTTTGTGGACCTCCATTTGGACCATAATTTATTTCTAGCTCGCATGGTTTGTTTAGTTGTAACAGAGAGCCATGGAACTGCTTTGGAGCTGACTCTGACTAAGCGGGATGGGGCATGCTGGTTTAGAATTTGTAGGAAGGTATTGTTGAAATGGGTTACTGCTTCATCTATTGGGAGGTATTTTAGAGTTGACCAGTTATATTCTTTGAGTTCATTTTGAAAGGATGTTAGATTGAATTCTGTTTTGTTGTATTTGGTACGATAAGTAGTTTGCTTGGGGTTGTTGCATTTTTGTTTAGTGATAAAGGTAAGGAGGTGGTCGCTGATATTGTCAGGGAGTATTCCTGTTTTATAGGAGAGGGGATTGTTGTTGGTCAGTATCCAGTCTAGAATGGTTTGTTTGTGGGAGGATTTATGTATTCTAGTAGGGGAGTTGATAGTTTGGTGAAAGTTAAAGAGATTAAGGTGAATGGTGGGTTTGGGGGATATGCAGGAGCTCCAGTCAATATTAAAATCACCTAAGATTATGGTTTCCTGGGGAAAGGTGCAGGAAATCCAGCTTAGGATATTTTCTAGGGTATTGATGTTCTTGCCTGGGGGGATGTAGGAACATATTATGTTTATAGCCTTGGATTTGTTAACTTGGAGTTTGGTGCAAAGTATTTCAGCATTTCCTGGTGTGGGGGGGAAGGAGTCAATTAAGGTTACCTGAAGGTGGGATTTGTATAGGAGGGCCACTCCTCCACCTTTTTTATTTGGACGATCTTGTCTTAAGGTGCTATAGCCTGGGGGAGTGAATTCATTGTCTTTGGTACTGGGTTTAAGCCAGGTTTCAGTGAGACAGAGGATATCAAAGGCGTAGAAATCAATTAAGGCATGGAGTTGAGTGACTTTGTTGTTAATGCTACGAATATTAAGGTGAGCAATAGAGAGGGAGTCAGAGGAAAAGGGTGGGTTAGAATAGTTGGCAGTTTGGTTTGAAGGGCTCTGATTGTGGAGGGTATTGGGGCCAGGGTTGGGGTGGATGTCCCCATGTATAAGTAAAAGAGTTTGTGGGGTTTGAAGGATCTTTGTGTATTTGAATGGTATTAGAATAAGCCGTTTGGAGGTTGTGAATTTGTAATGGTGGGCTTTGTGGTAGAGAGGGGGGAGGTAGGGACAGGTAGATAGTATATTAATATGTGATTGGTTGGGTAGAGGAAGTGTAGTTGTAGTATGTTTGGCTGATGCAGGAGTTTGGTTAAGCTTGAGATTTTCATAGGAGGTAAGGGTGTAGTAGTAAAGTAGGATGTTAAGGAGAAGAAGAGGAAAGAGTGATTTAAGGGTTAAAGGCATGTTTTTATAGAGTGTGAGGCTAGTAATTATAGGACTGCACGGTTTGTAAAGATAGGGTGAGGCAGTTTGGAGAAAGGGTGTGGTTGTAGGAGTGAGGAGTTAATTGGTAGATGTTTAGGAGAAAAGTTATAGGTAGTTGGCTAATTGGGGGTGTGCCTAAGTATGTATAAAGGTAGGACCCCTGGGGGTGGGTGGGAATTGGGGGTAGGGAGGGGAGCGGAGTGAGCGTAGCGAACGGAGCGGGGAAGAACAAGACGACCAGTTGCAGAAAACAATCAGGCAAGAGGAAGAGAAACAGGTGTAAAGGTAAGGGTGAGTTTAACAGGTTGAGGAGACTTGTATGATAAGTGAGGGGTAAGTGAAATAGTACTGGGTAAGATAGAGGAGATGTTCTTGAGAAAAATGGCAGGTTGGATCGATAGGAAGTGCAGTAGGATATACTAATAAATATGAATGTAGGATTTGTAGTAACAAGGGCGCCACCTAGTGGCCAGGTTAGGAAAGAATATCAGACAGAGCACACAGGGGGTTTACCAAGGATAAAGAACAAGAGACAGGGTAGAGAGGGAGGATTAATAAGGACAAAGGCAAACAGAGGAGGGAAGGAGAGAGGATCAAAGGCCAAAACTAGAGGGGGGGGGCTGCTGGTTTACCTGGCAGGGGAGCACAAAAGATATGTCCTGGTGAGTAAAGCTAATCAATACAAAGATAGGACATACTTTCCAAAAATATCTGGGAGGACAGTCTTTGTTATGAGGATGTTCAATCCTGTTCAGGATACTGGATATTAAGAGATGTCCACAGGGCCTCTTGGGTTAGGGAAGGACAGGAACCCAGGTATACAATCTGTTAAAACAGCTACAGGTAGAGAGAAAAGAGAAAACAAACAGAGGAAAGAGAATAAGTTGTTAATCAAAAACGAGGGTACAACATAACTAGCATAATTTGTTTTAAATCAAGAACAACAAGGGCAGTACAATGATTTACCCAGGGGCAACACTATATGAAGCAGAGTAGACAGCCTGTTACAGACATACAGGGGGCCCTCAAGGAATAAACTTTACAGTAGTTAACTATCTTATAAAAAAAACATTTAGGAAAACAGTATCACACCTGGTGATTAGATGCGTTCAAATACAAAGCATATACTTCAAGCAGTCAATCAGTTTCTACAAATCATAGGCTGGACTTAGTATTGAGAAACCCACGGATCTAAGGTCAAATATAACAAGGATCCCAAGGGGAATATAAGATTGTCAAATAATTATACTTCAATGTGGTCGAATATGCAGCACTGTTATTGGGAAGTTACAATATCAGCAGAGAGCAGTACATTTCCATAGCATACACACTTTAGTAATTAGAAACCTGTAGTGTACAATAACTCATAAGTGTACGCCAGTAAAATACTTTAGCAAGTAGGATCTTATAGTGCACTATAACACATAAGTCAAAGCCAGCAAAAGAAGTTACACACTCAGTAATAAGAAACTTGTAGTACACACTAATTAACAACTGTACGCCAGTAAAATACCGTAGCAGGTAGGAACTTATAGTGCGCTAAAACTTAATAAATCAACGCCAGTAAACTGCGTTATGGGAGACCACGTGGAGACTAGCCTAGGAAGGGACACTGCCAAAAAGTCGCAGCACGGGGAGAAAAACCAGTTGTCCTGGTATATACAGTTACCAGGAGCAGTAGGCACACCATATGCAGATCCGAGTATGTATTACATAACTATTAATAACCCTCAAGGTCAGGTTGCCTAGGGTATTGGAGGGGGTCAGGGCCAAACAAAAATAGGCAAAAGGAAAAGAAGGAAAAAAAAAGCCTGCCGAGGGAATCCGCTGCTAGGCAAGCTATAAAAAAGGTGCTGATGACACTTTATGATCCACCTTAAGACACGCTATCCGCGAGCGGTAAAAAGAACGCTCACACTAGGCGTTCAGACTAAATTGCCCAAATACAGTGTTGATCAGTTGTAAGCAAGGTATAGTAAGTAGCACATAAGCTCTTTAAAGACAACGCCTATAAGCAGTTGGAGTCAAAATTGTCCGGTAGCAAGAAGGCGCCTATTGAGCGTCTTTAAAAAGAAGTTACAACACAACAGTGTTTAAAGGTTACAGCAAACGGTAAGAAATAAAGCTACCGTTGTGGCTGTCTGACCAGTTATAGGGATAGGGGAAATGGCACAGGCGTCGCTACTATCAGAAGAAACCAAGGAGGTAGATCCTCGGTTTAAGCGACCGTGCAGGATGGAATGATGCAGGGCCGAAAAGGAGTGAAGAAGGGGTATTTAACCGCCTTCAGAAGTACTTATGGAAAAATGGCGTTCCACGTGGTTCACATCGGCGTATTACTAGTTGCACAGATACGTACAGGTATAAACAGCTAGTTCAACATAATATGCTATAAGTGATTGTAAAACAAGGAAAACAACGCAACTAGACAGTACAACAATGCATCTAAACAAAGTACTCACATGCGGAAAGAAATCCACCCTCAAGTCCAAGGAGACACAGCAGCCCGCCTAGGGATAGCCTATAGGGAGGAAACGGCTGGGGGACGGGTATATTTGTAGTGTGGAAGCGGAAATGGAGTTGGAGGGGGAGGGGACAGGTAGAGAGAAAAAGGGAATAGGAAAGTACAGTACAATCAAGCTGTAGTAAGGTCGTGGAGCAGGAAGTTAAAAGGTGTGGATGGAAAAGAGGAGGGAAAAACAGTGTTAGAGTAAGAGCCGAGAGGTGAGGATGGAAGAGAGGAGGGAGAAAAATGTTTGAGTAGGAGCCGAGGGCAGATGTAATATGGATAGAATAGTACAGAGAAGGAGATGATAGTTGGAAGGAGGGGGGCACAGTAGATGTGAGGAAGGGAGGGCAAGTAAGAGTGTAGGCACACTAAGTGAAAGGTAAGGAAATAGGCAAATAGAAAAAGTAAGTACCGTAGATGTTGGGGGAGGGACAGGCAAGTGGAATATAATAAGTCACAAAGAAAACAGGCAGAGAGGGAGAGGGGACCAAGAGCGTGTAGAAAGTACAGACAGAAAGAGGCTGGTGTCAAGAACAAGACGACCAGTTGCAGAAAACAATCAGGCAAGAGGAAGAGAAACAGGTGTAAAGGTAAGGGTGAGTTCAACAGGTTGAGGAGACTTGTATGATAAGTGAGGGGTAAGTGAAATAGTACTGGGTAAGATAGAGGAGATGTTCTTGAGAAAAATGGCAGGTTGGATCGATAGGAAGTGCAGTAGGATATACTAATAAATATGAATGTAGGATTTGTAGTAACAAGGGCGCCACCTAGTGGCCAGGTTAGGAAAGAATATCAGACAGAGCACACAGGGGGTTTACCAAGGATAAAGAACAAGAGACAGGGTAGAGAGGGAGGATTAATAAGGACAAAGGCAAACAGAGGAGGGAAGGAGAGAGGATCAAAGGCCAAAACTAGAGGGGGGGGGGCTGCTGGTTTACCTGGCAGGGGAGCACAAAAGATATGTCCTGGTGAGTAAAGCTAATCAATACAAAGATAGGACATACTTTCCAAAAATATCTGGGAGGACAGTCTTTGTTATGAGGATGTTCAATCCTGTTCAGGATACTGGATATTAAGAGATGTCCACAGGGCCTCTTGGGTTAGGGAAGGACAGGAACCCAGGTATACAATCTGTTAAAACAGTTTCCAAAAATATCTGGGAGGACAGTCTTTGTTATGAGGATGTTCAATCCTGTTCAGGATACTGGATATTAAGAGATGTCCACAGGGCCTCTTGGGTTAGGGAAGGACAGGAACCCAGGTATACAATCTGTTAAAACAGTTTCCAAAAATATCTGGGAGGACAGTCTTTGTTATGAGGATGTTCAATCCTGTTCAGGATACTGGATATTAAGAGATGTCCACAGGGCCTCTTGGGTTAGGGAAGGACAGGAACCCAGGTATACAATCTGTTAAAACAGTTTCCAAAAATATCTGGGAGGACAGTCTTTGTTATGAGGATGTTCAATCCTGTTCAGGATACTGGATATTAAGAGATGTCCACAGGGCCTCTTGGGTTAGGGAAGGACAGGAACCCAGGTATACAATCTGTTAAAACAGTTTCCAAAAATATCTTGGAGGACAGTCTTTGTTATGAGGATGTTCAATCCTGTTCAGGATACTGGATATTAAGAGATGTCCACAGGGCCTCTTGGGTTAGGGAAGGACAGGAACCCAGGTATACAATCTGTTAAAACAGTTTCCAAAAATATCTGGGAGGACAGTCTTTGTTATGAGGATGTTCAATCCTGTTCAGGATACTGGATATTAAGAGATGTCCACAGGGCCTCTTGGGTTAGGGAAGGACAGGAACCCAGGTATACAATCTGTTAAAACAGTTTCCAAAAATATCTGGGAGGACAGTCTTTGTTATGAGGATGTTCAATCCTGTTCAGGATACTGGATATTAAGAGATGTCCACAGGGCCTCTTGGGTTAGGGAAGGACAGGAACCCAGGTATACAATCTGTTAAAACAGATGCAGAAAGAAATCCACCCTCAAGTCCAAGGAGACACAGCAGCCCGCCTAGGGATATCTATCTATTCCTTAATGACGTTAGTGGAAACAGCATTTCCATTGTTAAGAAACAAAAGGAGCTTGGGCTTGCCCTTGACCATTCCTTCTTAACTTCACAGGCCACACTAACAATATTACCTCCAACACTTTCCGCCAACTGAAACTGTGCTGTCTTACCTCCATACTCTTCACTGCTGCCTCCTGTAAAGCCATAGTTAAAAATGTCCATATAAATTATAATATGCTCTACCTGTACTAGCCATAAACTCAGCCTAAAAATGTCCCAAACTACAGACTACAGAGTTAAAAATCTGTAACACGCACCACTGCCAAGTACTAGACAAATGACAGGGCAGAACGACTTCTAGGAACCCTGATTTTCAAAATCCATCCTACAGCTTGGTTATTATCCACCCCTCAGAAGAAAACACCTGCTTAGAGAGCAAAATTATTCACTAAGAAGGAGCCATGATTGCATACTCATATTTTCCAGCCTAAATTCAAACATCCCATATGTGAAAAAGTATTTTCCAGAGCAGGTCCGGCTATCTGGCATAACCTTCCAAATGACAGCAGAGATCTGAAAGAACACCCCCAAAAGGATGCCAAGTGCCCTTCATTCTGAGATATTGGCTAATGTCACCCTCTTTAAAGCACCATCATTAAAATATTTCTTCTTTGAAAATATTTATTATGATACTGCCTTACCTTATTATAGCGTTCATGTAAAGCATGTGTCCTTTAAGACACCTGCCCTTAATATGCACCATATGAATGCATGTACATATCTAGGCTATTGTAAGCTGTATTGTCCAATGCATTTTATGCTCGGGTCATGATCAGCTCATTCACATGATAAAGAAAATGTAAAACAAATAAAAGACATACACATGCATGTGCACACACACACACACACACACACACACACACACACACACACACACACACACACACACACACACACACACACACACACACATGGCTCAACTATGATCCCTCACATGGCTCAACTATGATCCCTCACACTCGAATGCTTTAAAAACTACTGCTTGACCCCATTTGCAGATATGTAAATACTCAAGTATAGTTAACATTAAAGCTTCTGTAGTCAAATGTAATTTACTTTCAAGCAATAACACCTAAAAATAGAGGAAATAATGTTTTTACAGGGATCCCCTATCCTTATCCCCTTGTTTTATATTAATACTCCAAGGTCCAAGAGCTAAGAGAAAGACTGATTATTTAAAAGGTAAAAAAATATGACTTTATATAATTGCAACTCACTGTTTGTATATGATACTGTAGTGTCACAGAAATTAAAAATAGTTAAGTGTCTAACTGCACCCATATTACTGCAACATGTAGTGAGTTAGCATATATCTGAAAACAAAGTGTTATGTAATAAGTAGCTAAATGCTACCCTCTACATAGAAAAAAGTACCACAAATGTAAGAGTGCCTGTATAATACTTTACATCCCATTTCAGTTACAGCCAAGGAAGTCAATTTCGTAATGCTGTACATACACACACACACACACACACGCGCGCACACACACACACACACACACACACACACACACACACACACACACACACACACACACACACACACACACACACACACACACACACACACACACACACACACACACACACACACACACACTCAGACTGTAATTACAGTGTGTGTGTGTGTGTGTGTGTGTGTGTGTGTGTGTGTGTGTGTGTGAGGGTATCCTCAGGTCATTTGCATACCACCTCTGAGCTTGGCTGCAGCATTTTTAACTGTATACTGCTGACCTCCACCTGGGCCTCTAAGGTGTCCTTGCAGAAGTCCTCCACATTAGTAGAATGAAAGTGCTCAGCACTTATTTTTAACATGATCTCTGATTTCACATAAATTCCTGAAGGACGCAAGTAGTTTCCCAATCCCAGCCAAGGAACAGATGTGGTCATCAATGATTTTGGTCTTCACTTGTGATTAAGTTATGGCCTTCATCATGTATCAGTCTTGAAGTACGAAAGTAGTCCTCCATCTTTCTTCAGATATGACTACATGCATCATGCACACTGCATCAGTAGTAAAACCTTTCTTTTATCTTTCACTAATATTTTGAAGTTTCCTTTTTCTTATTTCCATCATCATCTGGTTTTATTAAGCATAGACAGGACATCACGTTCTGGTTTTTGCACATCGCAGCTGGAATTCTTTTAATGGTTACATACGTTGTATTATTCCAAGCAAAGTAAAGTCATATTCATTTATTTATACTTTGTTGACTGGTTCAGTTCCAGTAGGCTAGTGAACTCTTTTCAGAGAAGACCCAAGGTCATATTTATACTTCTATGGCTAATTGTATTATGGCATCAGGAAGCTTCCACTACTCTTTTCGATAGGTGCTGCGGGATCTTTTGCATACACCTGTGCTACAACCAACTCTAGAAGATGGGACTTTGGTTTAATGTCTCATCTGAAGGATGATCTACTCTGGAGTGCAGCGCCTCCTTAATGCAGTGTCAGCAATTAAAAAAAATAATCCAGTCACTTGGAGTGGGATGAGAACCCACAGAGTTCTGATTTTACAGCACCCCAGGTAAGTGTGCTACCTCTTGAGCCACTGACATTTTTTCTGATCAATACTCATGGATTTATTATTTTTCTTAATATCTGCACAAACCTATCTTCCCATACTTACAGTGGATTAGATGCACTATATATTTGTTTATTTGCAGTTTCTTGACCAGGTAAGCAGACTGATCTAGCAAACTTTTTCAGCCATGATGCAGTCTCATAAGTGAGCAGACAAACAGAATATAACATAAAAATAATACATTCATGAATACATACATGAGAGGGAAAGCTCAAATGACTAAAATGGAATAAAATGTTAAATTCAATATATATATGCAATGTGCAGAGTTAGTGTGAGTATAACAAAGGAATATATATCCATTTACATTATTTAAATACATTCCTTTGGTTAGAGGCAAGAGAAAGTTATCTCCAATTAGTCAAATGCTGTTGTGTGCAGGTTAAGCAGCGTAAACAAATTTTCCTCCACTTTTTAATCTATATGACAAAAAGACTGACATGCACATTCTTGTTGAAGGTATTATTTCAGTTTGGATTTGAATACCTTTAGTGTGTACTCTGTTCTGATTTCCTTTGGAGATGGCTACAAGTAGTTGGACTAAGGTTTAAGAATGCTTTTCTCCTGTAGCTGTCTTGAATCATTGTCTAGATAGTATGAAAATGTCTTTTTGCCTATAGTATGGCTGTTTAATAGTGTGTTTTTTTTACAGGTAAACAATGGCCTAGATTAATCACTTTGAAGAAAAGTGTGCTTTGCCTTGAACAGACAACATTTGCAAGCTTTCAAAAGACCACAGTGGTGTAAATGGGTATTTGTTAGAAGAATGCGTTTTCAGATTTTATTTTTTGTCACCCAATGTTTTGATATGTTAGTTAAACTTGTAGAGATAGGAGAGGAAGGCATATTCATTTTTCTTAATTCGGCTGATTTTTTTGGGGGGTGTGGCTATTACTATTGGTGAGGGTCATTCTGACTATGTCAGTTATTTCATCCTTGATAAACCATTTGATAAAATTCACTAGGCAGACATCATTGATAAACTTACCATCTTAAGTATTAAATTCTTCGTTGTAGAATGGCTTGCTGATGGCCACTCTGATCAAACACATGGAGTGAGAATTGTGGGTCCTCTCTCATGTAAAAGATTATTCACTAGTGGACCCCTTGGACTGTGTGTTGGGTCATCTTCTGTTTGGCAATTACTTCTCTGATGTGAATAAATGACCAAGTTTCTGCTTCATCAAGTCTGCATATGACTGCCTTCATAGATTTCCCCACAATTTTTTTATATATTCTAAGAAGGACTAGAAATTACTGATGTTTTCTTGGTTGAAAATGTTACAACTTACACTTAGGATCATAGGATCATAGAAGGTTCATAGGAGGTTACTAGGCTCTCGACCCAGAAGGCATTTCAAGCCTAGCCATTTCATCCTAATTTAATACCATAGATACTCTAGTCAATATCCAGGATTGTATTTAGTAATGACTGCACATGTCCAGGAGTGTTGTAGGCATTATCTCTGGTAAGAATTTATGTTGTCCATCCACTCAACCAGGTTCCTCTTGAACAGTGTCATAGAGGCGTTCTGCTTCACATGAATTGGCAGCCTATTCCAAAGATGTGGCAGTCACCAGGAGACAAATCTGTCCCTCCAGGATGTCCTATTCAAGTCAAAGGCCATATTTAGGCCCTGGAATGGATAGCTGTAGTCCAATTTGATTTACAGATGTGTAGCAAATTCATTAGGCTTGAGTCAGAGATTGCCCTGTAAGCCAGGCATGTCTAGCTTAAGAAGTCTATATGATACTGAGTATATTGACAGGGACTTTAGTCGGTCTGTGTAAGGCACATGCTGGAGTACCATGATCTTCTTAGTTAGAAACGTCTGAGGTCTCTCCAATTGCTGCAAGTGCTTTGTATGGTACATTCTGAAAGGATGATTATGGGCCTGATTAGTGATGAATATACAGGGGTTATAACCTCATTTGCTCTAGAAGTGATTACTTTGCTAACCAAGTGTGCTACATAAAAAGCCTTCCTTAATACAACAGACACATGGTGGTCAAAGTTAAGGTCGCAGTCTACTTATGATCCCAGACCTCTTACCACTTTGTAGCTACATCGGGTATTGTTGTTAATTTGATAATGTGAAGGGACATGTTTTTTTACCAAAGGGAATGATGATGCATTTCTTTGCACTCAGTTTGAGACTGTGACTAAGACACCAGTCGTTGGTCTGTGTAAACCCCCCCTGAAGTATACTAACATCATTTGAGGATTCAATAATTGCACCCAGTTTGCAGTTATTCACAAATTTGGTCAGCCACAGCCCTTTAGTTTTGGTTTGAACTTATGAGAAGTATATACCAAACAGTAGGGGGCCCAGCACTGACACTTGTGCCACCCCTCTAGTGACAGGTCTGCTGGTTGACATGGAGTCACCCACTTTGACAGTGTGTGACCAGTTGTGAGCCAGTTGGCATCCCATCTTACAACAAAGGGGTTTACATTCAGTTTACTATTACTTATTGCAAAAAATACAGTGCAGCTACATTTCGGAATTTATTGTGTAAATTGGGTAGCGCTTAGGGCTGATTCATTTGTTACAGAACCAGGCACTTTCAATGACATGAACTGTTTTTTGATCATAAAGTATTGGTTGCAGTAAGAAAATATTTTTTTTATTATTGAGTTAATTATCAAAAGCATTTTATTAAGAACAAGGAAGGTCTTAATCCCTTTGTTGTTGCCCTTATTAGGCTGGTCATTTAAATTAACATCCGTTGTTGGTAACTCATCAAACATTCAACCCAACATGAAATACCTTAACATTTCCTAAACAAGAAAATGAAAGCACTGTGATGCAAGTGAAAACTAAGAAAAAAGAGTTTTTCACCCTATTGGTTTCTGCCCATTGTTTTCATATTTTAAAACACCGACTTTCAGTAAGTCAGCATTTCACAGAAGAACAATTTATTTTGCCTTTACTTGTATATTCATGTGTTGTTTGTTCCTTCCTTTAATTGATTAATTCAGAAGGTACATGACCCTGATCAGACTGGTCCACTTCAAATACTAAATTATTTGCATTAATCAAGCAATTAAAAAAAGACAATACTTAAGAACCTATGAGCCTATATCGTGACATTTTACAGTGTGCACATAAATGTACCCAAGATAAATGCTAAGTCTGAACAGCAGATGATCATAAATCTTTTAAAATTTACCAAAGGTGCAGCAGCAATTAATGTGAAAGTACTGATATGTTAAGTGTTACATTTTATTCAACATTGCATCACAGTAGATCACCAAATGACAGGCCAGAGGATTCATAAACATCATATGAAGGGTTCAAAATGTGGAGTGGATAACTCTGTATTTCAGACAGTATTATAAACTGTGCACTGCTGTGCATCATGTATCTTACTCTGAACATGCTCAATAGATGAGTCAGTGCACATAGCTTGGCAATGCCTGTGACTACAGGGTACACTGCAGGTTCACTTTTATGCATGAAGGCAAGGCTGCACAGTATATCAAGTTGTTTAGAGGGTAGCAGGTATACTTTGTGAGGGGCATACAAACATTGACATGTGTGCGTGTGTGTGTGTGTGTGTGTGTGAGCATGTGCATGCATGCACGTGCATGTGTGTGTGTGTGTGTGTGTGTGTGTGTGTGTGTGTGTGTGTGTGTGTGTGTGTGTGCGCGTGTGTGCGTGTGTGCGTGTGTGCGTGGGTGTGTGTGTGCACATATGAATGGATAAACTTATACACCACTGTGCTGCATTGCATGCTCCAGAGTTTACAGGAATAGGCCAACACAATTCATAACATTTTGAATCTGCTTTCAGCTTATTTTTTCTTCCTGCATACAAAGCACCCATTGCATTTAATTAAGGGCTTGTTCTCCATGATTTCAGGTTTATGCTACAGTTCTGGAAACACCTAAAATATCTTAAAAAGGGACTTTTATAGAGGGTTTATCCCAAGTATGTATTGAACAAAGTATATCCTCAATGAGGTCTGAAACTATGACAAGTTGATGTAATTGTAAGTACTAAGAACAATGTTAAACAAACTAGTTATTTTTGTTAATAAATATTTGTTCACTTCTTCTGATTTGTAAGTGCTGGCCAAAATAAAACAGAGACAAGTATGTTTTGCTTGAGGTAGGTACTGAACCACATACTGCAATATAGTATAAAGATATATCTATATCTATATATCTATATCTATATCTATATCTATAGATCAATATCTTTATATACAGTGGATATAAAAAGTTTACACACCTGTTAAAAAGCCAGGTTTCTATGATATAAAAAAATGAGACCACAATAAACAATTTCAAAACTTTTCCCACCTTTAATGTGACCTATAACCTGTACAATTCAATTGAAAAAAAAAATCTGTTAGGGGAAAAAATATAAAAAATAAAAAATGTACAATAAGCTGATTGCGTAAGTATGCACACTCTTAAACTAATACTTTGTTGAAGCACCTTTTGATTTAATTACAGCATTCAGCTTTTTTTTAGTTTTTGCTAGTGTTATTAATTAATAATGAGAACTAGGAATGTTGTTCAGAAGGCATTTTCTGGATATTTTTATAGAATTACAAGGAAAAAGTTAAATAATGTGCAGTGGAGACCATTTAGTATACTTGAAGAAAGTAAAACACCAGTCCAGGAAGCAAAGCAATGAGTAGGAAGGCTTTAATCCACAGCAAATCCACAGTCAAAGCATTAACGCCAACAAAATTGTACACAGCCATTTTCATCCCAAAATAAATGTTAGACTTCATCAGATAAAACCATCAAGTAGCTCTCAGTACTTAAATACATTTTGAAAAGCAAGTAAGAACCAATCAGGATCATTTGTTAATAATCCAATTAAAAAAACCCCTTATTTATAAAATGCAAAAAAATACAATAAAATATTAAATGTTGATTAAAACCAATTGAATAGGTTGAGTTTAAAAAATATGTATATAAATAAACATTATCATAAATGACCTAAAATCACAAAAGATTGATGTGCAGACTGAAATGTATTAAACTGGACAAAAATCAAAAAATATAAAACATAAAAAACAAGTGCAAACATTCATAGCTTAGTTGCCCTAAGTTTAAGTAATGGTGACAAGCTAATATTGTTGTTCAACCATGGTGGCCTCCCACTGTCAAGTGTTACCTGCCAAAACAGCTCACGCTACTCCAACCTAGCCTCCCAAGGACCACCCCTGATGTCTAAGGGAACTTGTTCCACCACATAAAATGTAAAACTTGCTTCTTTACATACCAAAGTGTGTTTATAGAGCGCATTCCGATCGTTCTTATTTCTAATATCATAAAGGTGTTTGTAGACACGTCTTTTCAATTTCCTCTCTGTTTTATCTAAATAGAATGCCTGACAAATTTTATAGGATGCCATGTAAACAACACCGGAGGTGTTGCAATTGGAGTAAATCGTATTTTTGATCTCTCTCCCTCTACTGTTGAGGTAAATCATCTCACAATTAGCCATAAGGCCACACTGTGCACAAGTGCCACAACTATATGTACCTCTTTTGTTACGACTATTAGAAGCTACACTGTAATAGTGACCCTCTAAAAAATCCTTCATATGTTTCCCTTTTCTATACACAAAGTGTAAGGGGTCATGCTGTATAGCATCCAAGTCAGTAAATTACAGAAATTTTACCCACTCCTTCTGGATCAACTGACTCATAATGGGGGCGTTACCCCCAAATTCCATAGAGAAAATTCTGTTGACATCAACCACCTTTTCAGGCCTGGTCAAAGGATTATTTACCACAAGGGGGCCCTTCCCTATTAGGGGAAAACAGAGCTTGCCCCTTTTCTGTGTGACCTCATTCCTGTATTTGCTTACAATATTCCTGGGGTATCCCCTCTCTAAGAAATATTGTTCCAGTGTCTCACACTCCTTTTCAAAGTCACAATCCAAAGAGGTCAGGTGGCTAATTCTAATAAATTGCCCTTTGACAATCCCTAACGTCTGATGTAAGGGGTGTGCACTGGAAAAATGCAGATAGGAGTTTGAAAATGTGCCCTTATGAAACACTTTTGAACAAAAAACATTTTCAGTTTTTTGAATACAAATGTCCAAATATTCCATATTATTATCAAACACTTTGTGTGTAAAGGTCAAAAAGGTGTTGGTAGAAGCTAAGAAGTCCAAAAACTCCCTTAACCTGTCTTGGGTATCAGTCCAAAAAAGACAACTGTCATCCAAGAACCTCTTGTAAAAAGACCAGCATCCCTGAAAATCTGAGTTAAGCACATATTTTCTTTCCCACCAGGACAGTACTATATTAGTATAAGTGGAACCCCCATCACTAACCCAGTGATTTGTTGAAAAAATTCTCCAGAAAAATATAGAAAATTGTTCCTCAGAACAAGTTCAATCAACCTCAATAAAACTTGTGTTTGGTTATGGGTTACCCCCTTTTCAACCAGGGCATCCTCCAACCACTCCAACCCGAAATCATGGGGTATGACAGAAAAAAGATCTTTTATATCAATGGTGATAAAAATTAATTTGTCTTTTTTAAGTCCCGGCTCGATATTCCTCAAAAAATCCCAAGAATCTTTGAATAACTAATTTTCAGTACCTCATAGTCTTTTTAATTCAATATCCACATGCCTCGCCAGGGGTGCAGTTTTGGAACCCTCAGCCGAGACAATGGGACATAATGGAGGGTCAAAGTTATCATTATGGACCTTGGGGATCCCGAAAATTCTGGGTATTCTTGGACTAGGATTAACCAAATAATTGTACACTTCAAGGTCAATAAGCCCTTCAAGGAGTAAGTCTTGTAGTTCAAGATCTATCTTCTTGTAGGCTATATTGATTTCATTCCTAGAAACTTGAAGATAAGTTTTACTATCCCCTAACAGGTCCATCATTTTAGCCTCATAATTGATGTTATCCATTATAACTACCCCACCCTCCCACCCTTATCCGGTTTCATCACCCAGATGCTAGTATCATTAGAAAGATGTTCAATAATGGATCTCTCTTCTTTAGTAAGGTTTGGGGAGTTGTGATAGTTTAAATGTGCTACCCTAAGTTGTTGCTCAACAGCCCTCTCAAAGTTTTTTAACTGAGGGTGTAATGGGGGATTAAAGGTACTCCATCTCTGGGGTTTACCAACAGGGTTAGGTACATCCTGTTTATTGAATAATAGTTCAGAATTCAACTTTCGCCTAAAGCACTTCAAATCTAGAATAAGCCTAGTTAAATTACATTTCCTTCGGGGTACAAATTTAAAACCTTTTGAAAAAAGGTTGAAATGCTCAATAGTAAGATTAATATTACTATAGTTGAAAATATTGAAGCCCTTGTAAGAGTGTTGGTAGCCAACCGTAGTGATAGTGTCAGGGGTGTGTCTAATATTTTCCATGATGTCTCCCCCCTCTCCCCCCATGTTTGGAACCACAAAAGGAATAATAATGTTGGTTCTGGTTCCTTAACCTCTCAGATCTCCAAGGGCCCTGTTCTCCAAAAACATCGTCCCCAGTATAAGATTCAACCAGGATAAATTCACCCCCATTAATTTCATCAATACCCCCATGTAAATCCAAATCATCTGTCCTGAAGGTTTTTTTATTGTTGTTATGGTTAGGTAATGGGTAACTCTTTTTTTCTTTATATTCTCTAATATCCCGGTTGAGCTTTTTAATCTTTCAATTAACAGCATTCATGCATTTTTTGCCCACATCCTCAAAAACACTGTCATATTTAGATTTTTCCATTGCAATAGTATACATCAAATCATAAGTGATAATCTGGTTCAATTCATCAATCTGAAGTTTAAGTTTACTTAAAATAATGTAATTTTGTCTTATGATCAGTCTAACCACATCCAGACCACAGCAGTTGAACACTTCCACCATTTCATCAAACAATTCAGAGTCTGACCCAAAATTGTTGGTAAACTTGTAGACCCTGAGCCCCTTTGGCACAATATTTCACCCTAAACATTCTTTTAAATAATCATTATCTACACACAACATTTTGTATTTTAAGAGCAAAACAGCCAGTTTATCTAAATTCACCCTATAGCTATCACCCCCCCCCACCTTTGAACAACCTGTGAGTTGTTAGTGTCAAACACATATTTGTTATTTAACCAGTTTGAAAAATCCCTTGTTTTTCTAATGTCTGAATCAGTATTGTTAATAAAGTCACCTGTCAAATTCTGAAAATTGGTTGAGGCTCCGTTCATTCGTCCAGAACTTGGTAAAGGATTGTTGTCTGAATTGCTCCCAAAGTGCAAGTCAGTTGTAGGTTTAACTCCAAATGCATTGTCCCTTGAATTAATGCCACCACCCCTTGAATCAAGGTTAGTCAAATGCAAATTACTGTCCAATAACCCTTTCAGCACTTCCTGGTTACACGGAAGGGAAGCGTGAAGCAGACCAGCCAATGAGTTACCAATAGGTGTAAGAATTTCAACGAGTTGTGAAAGCTGGCCATTAAGCCTCCTAGTTTCACCCAGGGTGTTGTTCCTCCCATCCAACATTAAAGAGGTGGATGCTTTACTTTCTGGAATTGTTAAAACGATAAACATCGTTATCATTAATAATCGTTGGATTATTAATAAATGATCCCAATTGGTTCTTACTTGCTTTTCAAAATGTATTTAAGCACTGAAAGCTAATTGATGGTTTTATCTGATGAAGTCTAACATTTATTTTGGGACGAAAACGGCTGTATATCATTTTGTTGGCATTAATGATTTGACTATGGATTTGCTGTGGATTAAAGCCTTCCTACTCATTGTTTTGCTTCCTAGACTGGTGTTTTACTAGGATTATTTGGCTTTTACAGCTTTTTGTTCATTTTTTGTTTGATAGTTGAAGAAAGGGTATTTTGAAGAATATGATGAAGAATATTGACAATGGGAAAAGATGGCATAATACGATAACTGGGAAATATTATCAAATACTTAGTGCATTTTGATTAGTTGGGTTACAAAAGCAGTTATGGAAAAGTGAAAGAGAGTGAGAGCAGATTGACAAAGGAATATCAGTTAAGGATATTTAGTAAGTATAAATTGAAAGAAGAGAGGGCTTGTATGGTTAAAGGTTGTAAAAGAGGAAATAAGCCAAGTTTTCTTGGAGCATAGAAGAATGAAAGAGTTTTGAGACTTTTATTTAGAAAACCTTCTTTAAATTACATTTATGGTTTCCACAATATTTTAATTTGTAAGGAAACAGTACATACTTAAATTTTTCTTCAGATTACATGTGTCATAAGAAGTTGTAGATGTGTTGAGGTACAATATCATAAGGAATGGAATAATAATTGGGATAATAATTAGAAACTGAAAGTCCAGTAATAGTTATATGTCACTGGGAATGAGTCCTACATTTTTCGTTTAATTTTCCTTTTCACTGCTCTGAACTGCTGGTCAATAACACCACATACACAAATGTCATAGATATAGCCAACCTGCTGCCAGACAGGTTCAGTGAAAACTTCACCAGCCTGTCCCCCCCATCAGTAAACCAGGACATCCCCAGCACCTGCCCCCTCCCCTCATCACCAGGAAGGAGGTCTTTAATGTCCTCTCAAAGGCAAAAAATACAGTATCCATGGGACCCAATAACAGCCCTGGCTGTATCCTACATGAACTCAGGCATGATCTCTCAGCTCCATTAGGCACCCTATTCAACCAAAGCCTGAGCACTGGCTTTGTCCCAGCTGAATGGAGGATAGCCACTGTCATTCCTCTACACAAATGTGGAGCATCCACTGACCCAGGCAATTATAGACCCATCAGCCTAACTAGCTTGATCTGCAAGGCCATAGAATGCATTAACATGGACCTTATAAAGAAGGACATTGACAACCTCCTGACAACCTCCAAATGCTTGACCCCACAGAGTTTTGTTTTGTCAAAGGGAGATCATGCTTGTTAAACTTGGTTGACTTCTTCGAAACAGTCACTAAAGCCATGAACAAGGAGAACATGGTGGAACTTGGTCAACTTCTTCAAAACAGTCACTAAAGCCATGGATAAGGGGAAGATGGTGCACACCACCTACCTTGACCTAGCCAAAGCCTTCGACAATTCCCCACTCAGGCATAATAGATAAACTCTCCCAGTCAGGCATCAACCTGTATGTTACCAGGTGAGTAGCTAACTGGCTCACTGATTGAACCCACTCAGTCAAAATTGGGGAACCCACCTTTAGTAGTAGTAGATCCATGACAAGTGCTGTACCCCAAGGATCGGTCTTGGGGCCTGTACTGTTTGGGATATACTTTCCTGCGGTACAAGCCAAAACCAGTGGTCTGTGACTGACCACATTTGCAGATGACTGCAAGCTGAGCTCTGTCTTAAATTCCCTTAGTGATGTGAACATCCTCCAAGAGGGCCTTATTCAAACTAATGATTAGTGCCAGAAGCATGGCCTCAAACTGAATGCCAAGAAATGCATCATTATCCCATTTGCAGAAAATGGTATCTCCAATAATTATCACATTAATAACAATGTACTAAGCATGCAATCAGTCGTGAGAGACTTGGACACCCAAGTTGATAGCAACCTGACTTTTGACCACCACATTGCCTCTGTTGTACGGAAGGCTTTCTACATGGCCCATCTCATAAATAAGGGCATTTCATCCAGGAAGAAGGAAGTCATAACATCCCTGTACTCTTCCCGTATCTGACCCATTATCGAGTACAATGCCACCTCTGGCATGTACCTTGCCAAGCACATGCAGTAGCTGGAGAGACCACAGAGGTTCCTGACCAGGGAAATCCAGGGTCTCAAACACCTATCTTATACCGATAGGCTAAAAGCCCTGTCCCACTGCTCAGTCTTGTACAGACTGCTCAGAGGTGACCTATGTCTGGCAAACAAGGCTATCCCAGACCCAGCCTTGATGGAGTTGTTGCATATCCATAAGTCAAACTCCACTCGTTCAACCTGCACGCAAGGCCTTAAGCTGGTCTGTGATATTAATAGAACTTGTTAGCTGGATTGATTTGTGTTTCAAAGACTCCCCCATCTGTGGAATAGACTCTTCCTCCATGTCAAGCAGAGTATATACCCCGGGGATTCCACCTGTGTCCCTGCTGGACAGGAAAACAGGTGCTGACTTTGAGGGAGCATGGGCCAAATTCTTGGATAGGCTTATAAGGGCCTCAAGGCCAATATCCTAGTATCATTCTATGAACAAATGAATGTATGTTATGTTTATCTTTCTTTGTTATAGTAGTGTTGCCAAGTTGTGTGTATTCATTTTATTTACTTATTTAATGTTTGTAAGATACTTTATGAATTTAGTATAACATTCCTTGTCTTTTTTCAGTTAACTGTTACAAGATCTTTTGCATCCACTTAAGATATATGTTTTCACTTCATCGAAATTTCAGAATATCAAATCTGATATGGTCGACACCATATCATCGATATTTTGAAACTTTGAACATAAAAAAAGAAAACAAAAAAGAAAAAAGAAAACAACAAAACATTGCAAGTAGGGTGCCCTGCACCCCCCATGTGGGGGACTGCACCCCCCCCACACCCCCACTACCTAAATATACCAACTCTGATACCGCACTACATTGCAGTAAATGTAAATCTCCCCTTACAGAGATCACTGATATGGTGCCGACCATATCAGTTTTGATATTTTCAGTCTTCAACAAAGCGATATAGCCCCTAAGATACCTCCAGGTAAGGCAGAAAGGACCATATTTTAACATCTCGTCTAAAAGAAGGCACCAAAAGAGTGCAGCACCCTCACTTATGGTGCACTGCATATTAGTGTTAGAAGATGAATGTAACACTTGATATAGGACTACAACCCACAATCATGATATTACAAAACTACCAACAGTTTTTTTTTGCCTATTGAGCTGCTGATGTTATATTCAATAATATTATGAAAGTAAGTGATGCATCTCAGGGGTTATTGGTAGAAGACAGTGAATATACATTTTTTTCTTGGCCTAAATGATCACTTCTAAGTAGTTCCAATAAACCAAAGTAATTATTGAACTAATCAAACATGCTAATCTACTCTCTGTTATTACTGGTTATCACTTGAAACTTTTTTATTTGTTGATTTTTGCGCTATATGGGTTGTTTACCTTGATATACCAGTAAACCTGTGTGTGTGTGTGTGTGTGTGTGTGTGTGTGTGTGTGTGTGTGTGTGTGTGTGTGTGTGTGTGTGTGTGTGTGTGTGTTTGTGTGTTTGAGACATATGTTGATCTATTAAACTTTGTTGAATCTTAGCACCTCAAGGTGTTTTACTAGTTTGTTGAACTGTTTCTATCCCTGTGAATCATTTCAGATTATTTACTACAGTGCTTTTTTTAACAGCCCTGCTCAGCTTCACTATAGGAATTTATCCTATATGTACATGTCTGTGCTCTAGCAGCACTTAAAGCAGTCTGGTGACAGCAAAGGTTTCTAGTTTCTCTGGTGTCTGTTTTCACTATGTCTGTGGACACATGTCATGGTTCTACATTTACTGATATTTTTGGTGTGCTCATTTTCATGTAATTCTGAATGCATTTTATAGATCATCTTTGAGACCTTCAGCATCTTTTAATGAAGTCATTTGTTTGCATAGTTTGCACAGCATATGTTGTTTTCAGGGTCGGCTTCATGTCAAGTGGTACACTAGGCAAAAGGGCTCACCAGTGCTCCTCCCACACTACCTGGTGCCCCCATCCTGGTCTATTTACACCATCCAGAATACTGGAAAAGTGCCCCTGCTAGAGTGGTGCCCTAGGCTGCCACCTAGTTGGCCTATGCCTAAGGCCGTCTATAGTTGTTTTATATCTAGGATACATAATACAAAAACAAGAGATCTCAAAACAGACAAAAAGAACATAACAATGATTTCAGAATAAATAGTTAAAAGCATTATAGAATAGAAGTATAATTAAAGATCTTGAGACAAACTTTGGTCAACATATACCCATCAAATTCAGAAATGTATGTCTGTAGCCTATTTATTTCTAAAAGATATTCCTATTCACTCCAGGAAGAACACCACTTTATATCTCAATGATCTCACCGATTATTGAATATAATGCTGCATTTTGTTGCAATCTAACAAGCTACTTCAGAGGATATATAGCTGATTTAAATATAAACAACTGCCTTCCTCTGATTCTAATGTAATATTACACTATTAATATTGCATTTATACTTTAAATGTATATAATGCAAACACTGTATATAATCCTCAATCTCATCCCCTCTAAGTGAGAACAATAATCTTTACTAACTACCTATATTAGCTGATGCTGCTTAGCCATGGCAATCACACCTGCCATGTCTGAACTCCACGTTTACTACTGTTCAACTATCTCTCTATGAATGCTCCAGAAACTATAATATATGCTCAACTAACAGTATACTTCCCACCTTTATCTCTCCCATTTCTTCTAAACTTATATTTTCTACAACCTTCAAATATTTAGTCTACAGCTATTAACTGTTTCTCTACAATTGTGAACTCATAACTAAGTAAACACTATTCTTTTGCCTCTACCAACTTAAATATTGTACAAATGGTTCTAAACAACTTTGTAAATATGTTTAAGAATTGTCTTGGCACTTTGCATTTGTACTTTTCACACTACTTTATATCATTTTATTTTTTGTTTACTTGTATGCCATGCCTCCACTGAAAACGGGCTCTCTGAGCTCAGTGGACCTCCTCGGTAATCAAACTGGAAATAAATAAATAAATAAAATGTTTTAACCAATCTTAATTTTTATTTAATATTTTAGTCCCAACTCTGCTGTTGCATTCTTGGGTCCTATACGTGAGGATGAGCTGTTTCTGTGATGGGCAGTCTTTGCATGTGAGCTCCACTACAGGATGCTGAGAACCAAGAACCTGTATGGCCAAATGACAAGAATAACTGCCTAAGCAGCTACACTTGCCAAGACACAGAATTAGCGTTACCACCTGTCTCACTTTGTGAGGTACAGTCCCTCTTTGGGAAGTTGTGTCCTGCAAAATAATTGAAAAAATGGCAAATGTCCTGAGATTTTAGGACAAAAATATTTCCTATATTTTATGTAATAATTGCATAAAACAGTTATTCTGTATCTGAAACACCTAAATATTATAAGAAACAGAATAAGCAACTAAAATGCCACAAGAATAAGCTTTTATTTAGGCAAAAAAATTGAAGTTCTGTCCTTTGTACTGGCTCTGGGTATGTTTCACCCTGCAAAATCTGATGTTTGTACCAAAAATGTCCCACTTTGGGCATTTGAAAAGGTGGCAACCATACACAGAAACCTGCAAGTTCTTGTCGCCAAAAGGGGAGGAAAAGAACTGTCTTCCATGTCTAATTCACAGAGCAAGCATAGCTGAATACAACAAAGCAGAAAAATCAAGGAAAAGACTAAAACATAATGTGAGGGAGAGACAACAATTATATTATATTATTTAGTTCAGACAGCTAAACTTTGCAGATACTGATGAAATGTGTCCTACATCTGTAGTACAGTGTCTGATTCCTTCTGCCTTCATTTTTGTACTGTACAACTCAAAGCAAGTCACATACACAAGACAGTTGTGTTAGGTTGAGCCAGAAATGGGGAAATGTATCTCAAGAGCTTAGCCAGTCAACAAATAGAGTACATTTTTTAAATATTTTACTGAAGCTTTTCTTCCTGTTCCTCTGTGGAAAGGGACTTTGTCTAGTTGGTCTTTTATGGTAAACAAATGTAATTAAATAAATTAACTAGGTCCGTGGAAATGGGGATGCATAGCTCTCAACTATTTAGTGTTAGATTCAATGGGAAAGGGAAAAATAATGTGGAGACAAGGGCCCAAAATTCTGGACAGATTTTAAATGTTGCTCTTATCATCACAGAAAGTTGTTGTGCAGGAGTGCAGTACTGGCTTTATAAATGAATATAGGTAATGCACTTACAGTCATGGCTGAAGCAGCTAAGAATTCACTGCTGGGTGCAAAGTGTAGCAAGTTGCTTGATACATTACTATTAAGCAACTTGCTACAGTTGCAGAGAGATGAAGTTTTTTTTTTCTTTCCTTGAGGAGGTGAGGGAGTGCCAAATTGGTGAACTGCAGCAATTACAATGTAAGCTAGCATGTGTAGGTGTTAAACTTTTATGAATGGTTTTGGCTTTGGACAAGTGATTACCTCTCTAACCTATGGAGTAGTCAGTCAATAACTGTTATTGCAGGATCAGGTGGTAAAATCAAGCAAAACAGTATATCTTGTTTCTTGATCTGGTCTGTGCTTGGTTGGTCAGATTTAGTCTACAGTTACCATTTCTTATTTCTCAGTCGTTGACTTGGTTGAGGAATTTGCCATAAGTTACCAGTATTCTGATTATTCCCATTCGTAATCATTTTTTTTTACCTGTTATTAATAATGACACAGACTAAGGTACCCATCATTAGGGCTACCTTGAATCTTTTTGCCACCTGGATTGCTAAGTCTATTTTATAACTGTGAGAGGACCATAGTAAGAGTGAGCTTCCTCTGAAGCACAAATATGAAACAAAGTTGGGATGATAATGCAGACATTGTTGCCATATGGAGGACAAACTGGCATAGGACTTTCAGTGCTTTAGGTAGCAATAAGAAATCTCCCACAAGTCTGCTTTCCTGTTTAAGAGGATCTCTAGCTTGTTTAGATCACATTGCCTTAGGTTGGTATATACTGGAGAGGCATAAAGTGGGGTGGAGATAAGGCGGATATTTGCTACTGGAATCCTTGATGCTTTGGTGAGAAGTTGCTTATTTCTGTATAACGCTCCTAGTTTTTTGTGGACTTTTTTTTATGGTCATGGATATGTGAATGTCAAATTTTAGTTTATTGTCTATTCCCACTCCTAGCAATTTGGTGTACTTTGTTGGGTGTATAATGTTGTCTTCTGCTGTGATGTTAAAGTGAGAGTTGTTTTGAGTATGTTTGGTGGGTTTGGAAGATGAGTAGTTGAGTTTTGTTTGGGTTGAGTATTAATTGGGCATTGGATAACCAAGTTTCAACAGAGGAAAAGGCTTCCTGTGTGAATTTTTTGCAGTTTGGGTAGGGACTGGGCTGAGCAGATGATGGTTGAGTCATCTGCGTATTGTATGAGTGTGCCATGTTTGATGGCAGAGGCTAGATTATTTATTTTCTTTCTAAATGTATTGTTATCAGTCCTACTTCTCTGTCTCCACACAGACTTCCTTAAATGACAAGTAGCTTCTGACAAGGTACTGTATCACGCACTAAGGAGTCTTCCTTTTCAGATTCTACACTGACTTGTTTTACTAGCTTAACAACATTTTTTTCTGACAAGACTCAGCAACAAGTATATGATAACACACAGTTTTTTCTATCACTAATAAGCAACGTCTAGTTTCTTTCCTAGCTTCTATACCTATCCCTTTCTATTTCTCAGGACCATGCATTTTTAACAGTGTACTAGGCAGATATTGCCCCCCCCCCCACACACACACAGACATTTTTTGCTAGTGGTATATTCAGGATTGTGTATTTTGACAGTGTGATAGGCTTCTGTTGTCCCACAATTTGTACAGAGACAGTAGTCTTACCACAGAATTCATTATCAATTTTCACAATTTTTTTAGGTATAGCATTGCTAATTAAACAATTTTCTTTTTATCTATGTGCCCCCTCTTCCATCATTTGAAACATATTATTTCAGATGCTGCTGGTTTCTGGGTATTCTCAGACATCTGCAAATAATTAGTTATATGCATAGATTTTTCACCTCTAAGCAAAGCTTCATTAGCTGGTAAACTTTTTAGGAAGTACAACCAATTTATCAGCACTCTTCGGGTCAAACTATCAAAACCCATTTATGTAAATTATGTGGGAGCATCCTTTTGAATTCATACACTGTTTGGATATCTGTTGTTTTATTTTTATCCTTCACCTCAGGCTCAAACCACACATTTAATGCATTTTTAAATAAGACATTTCAGTTCTTGTCATTTTACTTGAATAAAATATGTAATTATGAAATTGCAGGACTTGTGTTTCAGAAGACATCCTAGTCTCAGCAAAAGGTTTATTTTTATATTTTATTAGTCCATGTAGTCAGTACCTTCTATGAGTACATTCACTTAAAGTGAATCTGTCACCTAGGAATGAGAAGGAATAAGAAATCGTAACACATCAATGTCCTAATGTCTTTGTGTCATCTGTCAATGCTCAGAAAATGCATGCTGATGCAAACCCTATTGCTCTATTAACTTTTTAAGTAAACCAGAGCAATATAAAGATAGACAGAGTCATTTTTTTCGGAGAATATTACATCAGCCAGGTAGGCTGGCAGTATATCTTTTGTAATGTCTAATTATTTTATTCATATAACTCTAGAATGTTGCAGGTGCTCCATGGAGACTAAAACTCACACTGGGAATCTTTTATAATCCCAAGTTTAAGGATTTTATACTTCATTCCTGTTTGCCACTGAAACTCTGTCATTTGATAGAAGTCAACAAACTTATCCCAAGCACAATCCAACAAATTCATGTAGTGAACCAAAGTAATGTTACAGTTTACTACAAATATCCCAAGTTTGATAGAATTCAGCATTTCTATAAAGAACACATAACCAACTCACAGTCTTGTGATAAGGCAGCATTCATTGTAATTTGAGAAGATGGGCTATAGAGCTTGTGAACAAACAAGAAAACCACAGATATCCACTTCTTGGCAGCTACAGACCTGCTACAACAAGATTACCAAATTTGCCACAGGGGCATCCTACCATAGTCACCACTGTCTCTCACTTACTGAACTTGGCTGGCTTGAACTACCTCACCTCCTTCAATGGTATCAACTCACACTCACCCACAAACTAGTAAACCATCCACTAAATGTCCCATCTCTCCAGAATCTACTACAACCCTATTGCACCACCAGACCACTAAGATCCAGCAACAAAAATCACTTGCAGGTCACAAAAGCCAATAACTGCTGGAGAAGCACTATTCTCTTGCACCATAGCCAAATTATGGAACTCCCTCCCACCCACAATTACCTCCGTACCATCATGCACCCACTTCAAAATTTTACTAAAAGTGCACCTAAAACATGCTGGCTATGCCCTTGCAACTCCCTCTCTAATATCACCCACCCCATCCACCCACTACCTTTCTTTCCACCCCACTAACTACCTTGATTATAGCAAGCTCGGATGCTCATAAGACTAACTACTTATTATACAGCAGGAACTTCTTATTGTAACAATTGTTAATGTCTGTTATGTACTTCACAGACGATAAAGATTCTAGCTGTCTACATCTACTGAAGTACTAAGTTCTTCATCTGTAACTGTGTTTGTAATTGTTACTTGCTATGTTGATTAAATTGTTAATTGCTATGTAAATCCAATGTAACTACTGTCTGTATATTTTAACTGTGGAGCTTTTTTCCATGGGCCTCTGCTGAAAATGGACCTATGTCCAGTTGGACACTCCCGGTCAACAAATGTAAATAAATAAAATAAAATAAAATAACTTGAATAGAATCCCATGTTTCCCTCTATTAGGTCAAAACAGTGAACTACTCAGAAACTGGACTCTAGCAGCAGATACTTAAAAACACATAAATTACTGAGATAAAAGTTAAGTAATTGCTGTTACTAAGAGCTGAAGAAAGTGACTGGCAGCAGTTCCCTTTTAAAGAGGAAAGAGGAGGAGAAAACATCTGCATTACTAGTTGAAGAAGCTATACCTTCCACATGATATCAGTAAACTGAAAAAATTGTTTCTGACATGATGCATTTGCAAATTAGCAATGACAGTTAAAAAAGTACACTGGCAGGATAATGCAGGCATCTGGGTTACAAAAAATTTAACAAGAGTAGAAGGAGAAACAGATTAGTGGGTTGGCTACTTGCCATACTCATATTTTGAGTCAATGAATGACTAGCTGTACAGGTGAATAAGGACAAATAAGAAATATTTCACAAAATGTTCATTTAGAACACTTATAACAAAAGTGGTATATGGCCATAATTTTGGGAGGATTCATCATGCTTCCCCATTTTGGCAAAAGGATGATAGTACGCACACAAAAGCAAGCCTTTCTCTTCTCATTTGGGTACGTTATTCACCAATGGACTTGCAATTGGGTGTGAAACAGGAATCTAAAGGTATCATGTTTTGTAATGAAAAACAAATTGTGCCTACCTGAAACACCATCAGTATAAGATGCACACAGTCATTTAATATTCACTGTGCACTGAGAGTATGATGTGAACATTGTCTGGGAGAAATAAAAGGTGAAGAGGCAGACTGACAACTTTATTAGTGAAAGAGAGAGAAACCAGCTAGCTGAGTGCTGATACGCATAGCAACTTGGGATGGCCTAACTTGGTTTTGCAGTATACTTGGCTGAAGATCAAAGATATTGAGTAAGGGGTTCATGGAGAGGAAATGATGACCTTCTGGTAGCACAAAGCACAAGACAGGTAGGTAAGAAGTTAATGTAAGTAATAAGCGGTAAATGATCAATCATTGTTTTAAGTGCAAATTGGATGGAAAGGGGAGAAATGAGATGCAAAAGGTGCAAACGTTTAGGCTGGAGAAGGCCGTAAAGAGTAAGGGTGGGGCGTTAGCGCATGGCTTGAAGAAAGGGGCGACATTTAGAGGTGAAACAGCTGTAAGTAGCTAAAGGTATAGGTGAGTATTGGGGCAAGAGACAGTGCAGAAAAGTGAGGTATTAATGCCATGGTGAGGAAGCTAAGCATAATGGATGGTTGTAAATGATACTTGAACAAAATTCATTTAGAAAAAGAAAACTGGGAGAAAGCTACCTAAACAAACACAACAGAGAGCAGTGGTTGGATGCAAAGAAAGGTTTCTAAATAGGTGAAAATGTTTTCACTTCAAGTTGTAGCACATCCTTTATCAGCTAAGAGCTCTGATCCTATCCAGAATGGTATCTAAATTATGAGGTATTATGCCCAAGGAGAATGATGCGGATGAGTCACAGTTTCTGAGGTATAGGGAAAGAACGGGTAAGGGGAACTTTGGCTACAAGACTGATTGTTTGATCATACTGAATGTGTGGACAGTCTCAAACCCAAAGAAAAGAAAGTGAGCAGCAGACTGGAAGTTATAGGAGAAGAGAATAAGGTTATTGATTCACTGATAGAGAGATTATATGGCAATATGGAGTCTTGTGTAAGGTGGCAGAAAATGTGAGAGGATGGCTGGAATAGTAAGTTTGGAGAAATATTTGGAGGGAGATGCAAAACCTTTATTGGAGGTGGTAGCAAATGAACTTGCTGGAGTGGTTTTTTTTTGTTTTTTTTTGTGGAACTGATAATGTAAACTAGGCATATTATGTAAGGATTGCAGAGGGACGATCTCTAATCATGAGGCTGTACATTAGAAGTGGATCTGTGGGAATGGGTGATAGAGGATGGCAATGCCTGTAATGGAAGGGGAAGGGAAAGACAAGAAAATAGGGTTAAAATAATGTTAAGAAATACAATGTGAGAGGTGATGCAATACAATTAGGAAGAAATGAAGGTCTGAGGGCAGAGGAGGAGAGGATGAGTCAGTAGTCGATATGTTATTGTTAAATAAGGTCCTGTATGGAGAACAGATAAAGGACAGATAGCATAGAGGAAGGGAGGGAATAAATACAAGTGGCAATGATGGAAACATAGTTTAGTTATCTAACAGAGGAACTAAACTGCAAGGAGCTAGTTTGAAGGGACCATTATACAAAGGAAGGCATAGCAAGCATGCAGCAAAAATAATTATGGAGAAGTGAAGGATTGTGAGGAGTAATGATACCTGAAGTAGACAGGTGAGAGGATAAGAAGAACAGAGAAAGCAAAGAAAAGGCAGTGAGGCTGAGTGAAAAATTGTACTAGGAATGTGCTATACAAGATGTTGGTCAGCAAGTAATAAAGGCTTGATACGGAAAGGATGGCATTAAAAGAAATAGGCAGAAATCAATTAGAGATATTGACAGGAAAGAAATATTAGCCATTAGAAATATGAAGGGGACAGTAGGGTTTGAGAGCTTTCTCTGAACTTTTTTCAAAAGATGGAAGAGATTCACAGAGGAGGTTACAAACATTTTCAGTCTCTGTAAAGTCTCTGCAAAGAACAGTGACATTTCCAAGTTCCATGTGGGAGGCAAAAGTGGTTATTTTACAAAAGGAAGGAGAAACTGGTGGGATGTGGGAAAGTGACACCCTATATCTCTGAAAAATACAGTTTTCAATGTGGCAGCTTGAAGCTGGTTGAAAATTCTGGTAAGACATTTACTGGAGCTTATTCGGGGAGAAGGAGTATTATTATTATTTGTTTTAAAGTGACAGCAATCACATGAAACTTCTTAGTGGTAAAATATTTTTTTGGGGATACAGAGACTCAGGCAGAAAAGGAGCAAAGCTAATGTTTTATGCCATTAGGTAATCCTTTGCTTAGGCCAAGTGGGAATATTTTTTCAGAATTACAGAAGACATTGATTTGGATTAAGTTTAATGGATGGATGTTGGCTCTACATAATGATCCACATATTAGAGTCCTGGTAAACAGAGGGTTAATAAGTAGATTTGAGGCATAAAACATACCAAGCAAGTATACCTAATGGTTAGTAAAGGAAGTCTCGGCGAGCAGTAGCATAGCTAGTGTGGGGGAAAAGGGGGCAACTGCCCTGGGCACAAAGTGTTGGAGGGCACGTGTTGTGTATCTTGAAGAGATGGGTGGGGTGCATGGAATGGATACTGTCTGCAGGAAGCAAGCCAGTTGTCATCTTGCAGCTTTGCAGAAGACCTTTTTTTGTTTGTTTTTTTCTTCACATGAAGAACTGAGGGTGTGGGGTGCTAGTTTGTGGTACCAGTACAAGGTGCTGGGTGGCAAAGATAGTGAAGAGGAAAGGGGACAAGATGAAATTATTGGAGAGGGGTGTAGGGCATAGCCCTCCACCTAGTTTGGGTATATATTGTCTTCTGGATAGAGTTACTCATTGGAGTTCTAAGTATCCATGTCTATAGTTTTAAATGTATTGTTTTGAAGCTTTTGGTGAAATATAATGTTGTTGTGTCTTTCGGCTTTTCCCAGTTAGGGGTCTCCACAGCAGAACTCCGGTCCGCTAATGACTGGCAGTAAATTTTTACGTGCCAAGTTGCCGGCCCTGACACACAACCTTCAACGAAGGTACGCCCATTCACGCATGTCTCCACACAGAAGACACTTTTGCTGAGAATCAAACAGGACAACATCTTACTGTGAGGCGACAACGCTACTGCAGCACCACCACCTCAGCATAAAACTAAAATAGTTGGGGGGCTATGCACCCCACACACACCCCTTACTATATATACTAACTCCAGGATTGCACTTCAGTGGGGAAAAGGGCATATACCTTTTACTTGCCTTACAGTACTCTACAGACTGCCACTACTACCATTCGACAAAATGAGTTTCAGTCAAATGAGTTTTCAGTGAAGTGAGCTTTCAGTCAATTGGTCTCAGTCATCTGAGTTTCAACAAAATGAGTTTTCAATGAAATTAAGTAGACCCGTTATAACACAGCTCACTAAGTCTTAGCTAAACCTAATGAAGAACAGCATACTCCATGCTCATTCTGCATAAAACAACTGGAAGGAAGGGTAGGAGGGTCCCTTCTTATTCAAAGGGAAGACACCCATCTTCCAACTACCAGTCAACCTGTCTTCATTCTATTCCTAAATGATTAGCCAAAATTAAACCACATTAGCTAGTACCTTAAGCAACCATATCTTTCAGGAACAAGGAGAGATGCATGTAAAACAAATATATCCCAATATCATTAAGGTGGACACCATTAGCTCTACATCACTGGGTTCCTGTCTGCAAATAACTGAGAAACCTAATGCAGATCCTACCCTAGTCACTGTAGGATTAATACATTCCCTCACAACCTCCACTGCCTTAATGCTGATAGTGGATCAGCAAACCGACTTTGGAATGTTGGTGGATCACATCTATATAATCCCCAAAAAAGTCTCCCTAATCAACATCAGGTCTGTAATAATCCTTGACAGAAGCCTACACTTAGGTACCACGCCAAATACATTATCCTCTTAAAGTATTGCCAAAAACAGTGGAAGTGCACACACTTCTGCCTACACATCATCTGGCATATCCAATGACTGACTCCAGAACAGTCCTGTGTGGTCTTGCCATAGGATATCCCAAACCATTGGATCAAGATCAATGAAAAAACTCCAGGCCTCACTGGACTCATTTAATAACCAAAAGATAAATGAGTGGATTAACAAGATAACCTTCTTTCTGCCTTTAAAAGAAAACCAAGAGCAAATCCTCACATTCCACAGCCCCATGACCATTCCTTTTTACCTAATACAAGACAAAAAGGCATCAGGTGCCATCTGCCAACCCACTTTAAAACCTCAGTTTACCTGACTTCTGAAGCTGGATTGGAAGCCCTGCCTACCAAGAATTAATAGAATACCTCTCTAGAATGTCCCACAATGCATTGACTCCTCACTAATAACAATGAGAGCAAATTGCCCTACTTACACAAACCTACCATTCTGATCTCAAAAAAAAAAGAACCATTAACCAATCTGCCGCTAACTTGCTTCAGGCTAGCCCCTAAGCTACTAGACACAGTAGTAATTCTGTATTTCTAGGTAAGACCACTTAATGGCATCTATTAACTTGGTTTACTTTAGATCTACTTAACCACATCAGCACTCCTGCGTCAGTATTACATGCATCCTTTCATCTAAGGTTCACTGATACAGAACACCTATCTATATATATATATATATATATATATATATATATATATATATATATATATATATATATATATATATATATATATATATACATATATATGTATATATATATATATACATATGTCTGTGTAGAAAGTAGACAGTGATGACCACAAAACATATATATCATAAGCACTTGCTTAGTCATAAAAGCTTTTCAACAATAATTGCAACAAGTGTTTTCTCAGAGGAAATCTAATGTCTGCCAACAGATCCCAAACTTTCCTGCACTTTTTCAACGTCCTCAAAAAAATAACATTAGTTGGTAAAATCCTGAGCATCTGAAAATCTGACTGCTGAACTTAATTCTGCTGCTGTCAAATGTACCGTAATGGTTTTCATTGCCTTTCCCAGATCCCACCTGAAAAATAATTACTAACCAGCAAATGCATGGACTATCTCTGCTCTGTCCTTAGCACTCGCCCTATGTAATACATAAATGTAGCTAGTGCTGCCCTCTCAGATTCTCTAGTTGCCGTAGCCCATGATTGCTAAACTAATCACCCTGATACACCTACCCAACTCTATTTTTACTGCCAGTGGTCTCTCCTGCATCCTCTGTAACCAAATTCTAAAACCTGTGGAAATCAAATTGATATAAGCTGTCTGCAGGTATATTAGAATGCCCTGGGATATTCTAATCTGAAAAAGACATGTTAATTCTATGTCAGTTTAGCAGAAACCTCTTCAATAAACCTAAAATTAAAAGGGACTTTGTTGATCTTTTCACCAAAATGAATTATGGCCAAGTTACCAGACTGAAATTTTACCTGCATGTTGCTCAGTTCCTTTTGACATACTATTCTATCTAGCCAAAAGGGCATGAGTTCCAATAAGATTATATCTTTTCTCCTCTCTGCTGGCCAATACACAGGCCACTTTGTTTTGTAAATCTTTCCCCCTTGAAAAATGAAATTATGCCTTACCCCTGACAGTATCTAGGTATATCTGCATCACATCAGAGACTGCTAATTCCTTTCCCAAAATGACACTCCATTTAAATGGTGGATGAAGTCCACTTGAATTACCATGTCCTCATTAACTTACTTAGATATCCAGAATATGATATGTATGGATAGATCCACTTAATAAATTGGATAAGAAACCATTGAAGGCTATCCTCTTTCCCATTGTTCAACTTGTGAAATTCAGTAATCACAGCACTTCTTTTAGCTTCTTAATCCTGACTTTTTATTTGAATATCATACATGCAGTTTTGTCCATCATCTTGACTAGAGTTTCCCTCAGAAGGCAAAACACTCCTGCCTCAGCATCTACTTTAAGACCCAAGAAAGTGAAAACTTTAATTGGACCTTCTTGTTTACTCTCATCTAGAGATAATCCCAATTATTCACATAGTTGTGCAAAATTTTGAACATGTTCTCCAACTGCTTCCTTCCCATCACCCTCTAAAAGAAAATGATCTGAATAATATACCACCTTCGGGCTTGTCACCTGTGCATGCCGATGTCAGTGTAAGACTGTGCTAAATTTTTCAAACAAAGCACAAACAATTACAAAACTCATAAACATGGCCTTGTCAAAATAAACCTCCCCCATAGGTACATGTCTAGGAAAGGCCGGTCATGCTTCTGAAAGCAGACTCAGTGCTGAGTTTTGCTATCCACTGGTGAGCAAAGCCCCATGTCATCTGAACTGTTTCTTCAAATGAAGAATATTATACCTTGACACCCTACTTATAAATGCGGCCATTGACTGAGTTGCTTTCTGAAATAGAAACATTATGTCTAAGGCAGTATTTACCCAGCCTCTTTTTAGAACCAAGCTTGATGGAAAATCCTAAAGGAATGAAAGGGAAGAAACTCTAACTGTCATAAGCCCTACTAGCCTGGACTTCCTTGTCCATCAAGGCCTAGGTTACATTCTCTCTATCCATGATTGACTTCATATTACTATAAACCTGTGTGAACCCCCCCCCCACCATGAATTTAATTAGGAAACCCTCTGTAAAGAGATCCAGGGTCTCTTCTTTGTCCAGGTAATCCCACAGAAGTAATACCAAAACTTCTAGCCTGGGTTCCTATCATGTGGTTGAACTTTTACAGGTTCAAACCGCATATGGTCAAGACCATAAGTTCGAATTTGTAAAATTTTGAGCATTTGAATGGAAATCTCCATAAATGGAGGTTTCCATTTTGCTCAATGGGGTGCGATCTCGGAGTTGGTATATTTAAGTAGAGGGGGTGTGGGGGATGCCCCCCTGCTTAAATCAGTTTATTTTGTTTTCTGTTTTTGTTTTTTTTTTTATCCATAGTTGACGTTTTGTCACTTCGAACATAATAGTTTGAATATTACGTGTTCGAAGTTATAAGACTTCGACTATGTGATATAGACCCTCTAGCCTAATAGGGTAAAATTCCTCATCCTCTGCCACTCCCTTGCATCCTGTAACCCTTCTTGTCAACTGTTATGCTGAATAGGCAGACTTCTGCCTTTTTTATGCCAGCACCTCATTGTGCCATTAGTATCTTCACAATAGGAGCACACGTACAACCTGCATGTCAGACAAATGTACTTCCCTGCACTGAAGACCTTCTGTGAGTTAATCTTTTCTCCTGCCTTTGGTTGTGGCCCTAGGCTACACACTGACCCTATCCAGCATCATTCCTAGCAAAGTGTCTGCATGCCTACTCTTTGAACTCACTGACGTATCCACTGCCTTTAACTTTCAAATGAAAAGGGTGTACCAGGACCAGGCATTCCTCCCCCAAATGCTGGGCTTCTCTGATTATTAAAAAAATAAACCAAGATGGGCTATCCTTGCTGTGGTTCCTTCTCTAAAATAAATTACATTAACTAAAGAATACTCAAGACTGAATTGTCCCAGGACTTCTTCCTAAACCTGCCTGTGTTGCTTTTATCTCATATCTCAAAGATATCTACTAGGCTATTGACTCCTATGGCCTTAGTCTCTGTAATTCTCAGTGTTCCACTAGAATCCACAAAGTCAAAAACTTCCACAAACTCTTCCCTCTAAATATTTTCTTTCATTGGTTGAGGAATATTTAGCAAGATAAAAATGTCCATACTCATGGGCAAGAAGCCTTGAAGCCCTTGTGAGACACCCTACACTTCATGACTAGGTTTTCCCTATTCTTTCAGGTCCTGTCTATACCCCTAGCAGGAAAGGTAATTTCCTTCCTCCAAATATCTGGTATCCAGTAGGTCATGTACAGGGTTCTCAACCCCTGTCTCAAAACTGGGTCCCCCTATTCTATTTCTGCTCTCTAGAATGAGCCAAAATAGGTAGTTTTAAGTTTAAAATGTTCCTTCATTGGGTATGGACACAATTCCCAAAACCCAATTTTCTGCCCAGAAACCTATCATCTATACAAATCCCTTCTTCCTGCACTAAGCCTCACCCTTTACTGACTGCTTTAGCAATGGCAAGTGACATAGCCACCATTTCACCTCCCCCTTGGCAATAGCATAGGGACAAATCAGGCTGCATGGCAAACTCTATCTGAGGGACAAATTTGCATAAAGGCATTTCCTAATTTCCATATTGGTTAAGAAGTGTATTATAGTGATTTTTCAAACTCTCTTGGGATGTGAAAGAGAAGTTGTGAGGCATGTAACTGCAAGTAAGTAAAATACAAATGTGTGTATTACTAAATGAACTGATATGCATACACCTCAACTGCTATGATTTAAACACAGATTAGGCCAAATTCCTTCTAGATTTATTTTTCTCATGAGAAGAGATCTAATTAAGAGAATATATATTGTTATGGGATGTAGTAATCCACACACTTTGTCAGTGACTAAACAGATAGCACACTTACCTTTAATTTTGGTAGATCTTAATGCTGTGGGGTCTATTCCCACATCAGGTGCTTTAATTACTTTTCCAGCACTAGCAATGCAGTGCAGCACAGGGACAGTGGTGTATTCCTGCATGTGACATGCATGTGATGAGATGTTAAACCAAGGTACCATCTCGCTGAGATGGTAGCACACGTGGATTTAGAAGACGTGAAATCATTCATTGAAAAGTGTAAATATATTTTATTGCCCACACACATAAAATCATTTTACATACATACTAAAGATCTTGACAACAACATTTCAACTTCACTCCAGCCCAACATATTATAAATAAAAGGCAGCATAATATGACATCAATATCATAAATTAATTAAAAAACAGAAAACTTTTCAAATTTGTAATTCCTTATCTTTTCCATTTCAACCCGCACCCATTCCCATAACTGATATTGTACCTTGTCTATAGCATCTGCTTTAATCTGATTTTTATTAAACAAAACATCTTCCATTATTGCTTTTCAAATATTATACAGAAATACTATATACATTCTATCTACTTTTTGATGATATCCATGTTCCATTTTCTTCACATTCATATACTTCATGTCTTTAAATGCTCTAATTTTTATTTTTCCCCATAACTTCTTTACGCTCAGGCATTAAAAAAAACATGCAATCACATGCATGCATATTCATGGCATTTTAGCATTATACAACATTAATTCCTTGACTGAAAACTTTTAAACTTTTTACATCAATCCCCACAACAATTTGGCCCTCCTACCATCTGTTAATCTTTTCCATTCTCGTCTTAATGGACAACCTACCCATAAATCTATATAAAAAAATTCTCCATTATAATCTAGTACAATTTCTTTATTTTTTATTGCTATTTTTTCTCAGGCATATTTTTGTTCCAATATTTTCTTCTTATATTCTTTTCTGTCATCTTCTTTTCGGTATTTCATTCTCATATTCTATTCTCTACTTTACCAAACTTTCTTATACTGAGTATTAATCCTTTGTATGAGAGTACTTTTCTACTAAACTTTAGCTATAATAAACTCCAAAATAGATCCAGCAATGCAAAATATACTATTGTATAGTTTATTAAATTAAAACTTCCCTTTTCTATTTTGCTATATAGTACTTTTCTCTTGAAAGGAGTTAGTCTAGACCCCCAAGTTATTGAAAATACCATAAGTAAAAAATTCTTCATGAAACTAACTGCATGGTACAGTTGTTCCAGATTATGCCAGTTTCCCTAGTGCCACTGATTATTATTATTAATATAACAATGTAAATACCTACCATATTTTACTTATATCATCCAACAAATTTTCCCATTGCCTTTTCATAGTAAGTTGTCTGAAGAAGTGGGGTTATTGACCACTGCGAAAGCGGTCACACAATAAAAGTTTCAAATTTTAGCTGCTTGTCTATAGGGAGTTTTTGTGTCCAGACACGCTTGCTGTATTCATTGGACAATGCTTTGATAATTAGCTTTACCTCTAAAATAATACTGCATAACAGTATCCAAATGCTCAAAAATCTCACTCTGTTGTTTCTACAATGACATGTATTCTAACAGTTACAGCAACTGCAACCTTTTCATTCCTCTTGTATCTCCTACTGAAAATAATTTCAAATGTCTTCAACAGTTATAGGAAAATTGTGGGAACTCCCCCAAAATTTTAGCAATATCAAAATGGTACATAACATATTGCAAGTCTGTCTAACATTTTCAACTTCAGTATTCATAGCATTGTATTACTAAGCATAAGCAAGCTACGTTCTTTATTAACTTTTTTTCTTAAAGTTGCTATCATCTCTTTTTTATCACTTTTATCAATTTTGTCTTAATATCATGATTACGTTTCTTCCCTTCATCCTCTAACATGTGGTTAGGGTACCCTTGGTCTAATAATCTTTCATAGTCAGTTCCCATATAATGCTCAACATTGCTATTTTCCACGGTCTTCCAAACTAATCTCAGAAACACTGTTTTTGGAACATTCACCTTATTCTGTACCCAGATAACTGAAAGTGATATAAAACAACTTTAAGAATTAAAGCTGCATAATTCATTGAACAATGTTCAACTCTAACTTTATTAGTACATAATAGTGTCCACATCACAAATCAAACAGCGATGTACATGAACATGCTGGTGTAATTTTCTATCTACCCATCTAATCATAAAGACTAGCCTTAAAGGCAGACAAAGAAATACGTTGTTTGACCTGTAGTGGTAAGTTATTGCATAGGATGGAAGGATGTTCAGTTAGGAACCTATGTCTCCAGTAAGGCTTATTTATTTGTTGATGTATATTTTGCTCCAAAGTGCAAGTGTTTGTAGAGCCATTCGTTTTTCAAAGAAAGCAAAGGTCATATAGGATTGGGTGTTTCTTGGTTCTAAATGCTTCAAGCTGATCACCTGTAGGCTACTGAATGTAATGAGAGATGTTCTAATCTACTAGCCTTTAATTTTCTTGGTAAGGTATCTTTGGAGCCTTCCTACCTGAGCAATATACTTTGATTTATACTTATCAATGGGGGCATTGTGTTCAATGATGAGTCTGTTCAGGGAAGAGTACAACGGCAACATAACTTTTTTGGATCTTGAAGACATTCTCTTAGAAATAAATTGGGACAGATAGATACATTTCCTGACTATGGGGGAAACATGATGATTGACTGAGAGAGAATTGTCCATATAACTATCCAGGTCTATTATGTCTGTCTGAAGAGGAGTATACCATTTGAAATGTACGAGGTGGCAACAGCTTTCTTATTGAATGTTACTATGCTGCACTTTTTTGCATTTAACATGAAACACTTTTCAGTACACCAAGTAGATGGATATCTCAGCCCTTGTTGGAGCTGTTTATTATCACAGAATACGTGTAAAAGAGTGCACAGCTTGCAGTTATCAGTAAATTTGGTCAGCCAGACTTCTAGGATACTGGACTAGATATATGGACTGGATATATGGAAAGTAAATGTCTAACAAGGGCCAACATTGATTCTTGTGGTACCCCACAAGTTACAATTTTTACAAAACAGTGACCTATCTTGCGTACTGCTTTACATGCTTAATAGTGCTCTTAAGCTCCTTGCTACATATTTCAGTGTGGCCCTGTGATAAGGGGATGGCGATTTCTTATAACTTTTCATCATTTTCCTTGTTTCATTTAGAATTTTTAATATTGGTGTTTCATTGGGGAGCATTATTGCTGACGTTACCATTATATTTAGGATGGACAAGTACTGATTTTCTATGCAGCTCTTAAGGTGTTGGTAAATATGAGAGGTGAATGTGGCAGCCCTTTTAGCTGCTTCCCTTTGTGGGTTTTTTGGGAATTTTATATGTCTTCTACAAGTTGAAGTAGGTATGCACTGATAAACTCTCTAATGATGGTCTTATTTGGTGGTGGTATGGTGCCACTATGCCTGACAAAGAAGATGACTGACTTGTGATGAGATTTAGCTTGGGCTGAGGAGATGCTTGGTAGCTTACATGCAATAACTATGTTGCTAAGCAGCAGGCCAAGAATATAAAAGCTTCTAGTCGGTAGTTTTACAATTTGCTCTGTTGTATTGGTATTAACAAAATTCAGGAAACAGTAAGTATATCCAATTTTAGTGGTTTAAGTATGTCAATTAAAGCTTGTATAATTGAAATCTCATAAAAAGAAGATATTTCGTTTGACACATAACATCAACGGTATTAAGGTCATTTTCATGATCATGAGGGGGGTGGTAATAATTGGGATGTGGAGCTACCACTGAAGTAATAGTAGGATCTGGGAATGGTGATTTGGTGCTCAAGGAGCTCAAAGCTAGGGTTGTGAGAAATTTGACACAGAGTGACAGCATTTTTGACAAATACAACTACTACCTCATAGTTACTCAGGGGCCTGAGGAGTGATAGGTGCTAAACTCTGATATAGAGGGAGTGCAGTCAATGCATTGAAACCATGTTGTGGTAACTACACAAATATGATTGTGTTCACATTGCAGAAGGGCTTGAAGTTCAGACATCTTTCTATTTAGACTCCTAGCATTGAGTAGTGTCACCATGATGTTATCTGAATTACAGTTTGAATTTACTTTGTAATGTAAGCCAAATAATTACAAACATATATAACAACCATGGAAGTACACATGGTAGTCCCACATTGTTGTAAGTACACATTGCCCTCAAATTCAAATCCATTATTTCTCAGTATGAATTCCCCCAGTGTTAAAACACATATTTTTATATTTTTGCTTAAAATCAGAATTACAGGCTTTCTGCACCTGCTAGACAATTTTTCATTGCTTAGGCTAGTATAAAGAAAAGTAATATCCACACTCATAAACCTAGCCCCACAATTCATTTCTTTTTACATTTGTAGCAATCACTAATGATTTTAAGATCTAGACTAGAAAAAATGCCTCTGTTATAGTTATTCCAGTCACAATAGGACTTAAAGGTGGTGTTAACAATTTCTGTGTACATTAGGGATTATATAGATTGATAGATAGTTAGATGGATAGATACAAAGACAGACAAACAGATAAATAACATTTCAATAACATATTTTTGTCACAGTGTATTTTTAATTATTATAACAACCATGCCACCTTATCACTGACAGCATAGATTTTAATTGACTAGAATCACTCACTCTTATTTAAATTGTTATAATGTCTGTATTTACCTAATCTTAACCTCTGTATATCCCATTTAGACATTTCTGCAAATAGTTTAGCAGTTCGTTGATGGGGGGGGGAGATAAAACAGAGGTCCTAGCAATCACACCTCCCTTGATATACTTAATACCTTCATTTCTCTTATTTTCAGGTCACCAAATGTTTATTTTATTTTAACTTGATAGAATGCTGATTCTACTGGACCATTTTCAGGTTTATTCTGGGAAGTACTGTAACTGACAAAACAACTCATTCTAAGAGAAAAACACAAATTCAGAACTGTGGAATAAATCATGTAACATGATGCTATAATGTGATGTAGTATAAATTGACCATATGCAATAACACAGTGAACAGGCAGTAAAGATAATTATAAAAACAGTCATGAATGAAGATGGCAAATATAAAGTATTTACAGTGTGTACACAAGTAGAAAACAAAAAATGTTCCTGGTATCAGAAACTTTGTTGAATATTCCCCACATACATTTCTGCTTTGGAAAAAAAAAATCTATCATTTATTAAATAATTTTATTTTCTTCCAAAATATATTTAGACACATTTAATACCTCATCAGTTACTTGATCTTCCTTTGAAAATTTGGATTCACCAAATTTTGCCTTTTCTATGACTTCTTTTGAGAGGGTATCTATCTCATTAACTTCCACTAGAGTAGGTATGTTTTCTTTTGTGAACATAAATCACCTCAGGCAAAAATACGGTTCAGTTTTGCTATCAATTGGATAAGGTCCCTGACATGGAAGGCACAGTGACTTCCATAAATAACTTAGTTGATGCAGTAGTGATGATTCATATAATGTTTACTATTGTCAAAAGTTTGTCAGCTACATATGTATCATTTCTGCCATTTGTTTGCCATATAGACATCATTTCTTACATCACTTTTCTTCCAACTTCAATTAGATTTCATAGATTTGCTGTTTAATTAGAATTTCCAATAATTGTTTCACTAGTAATTGCCTAACCATTTTTTCTACATTGATTTTCAATAACCTTCTTCCTTTTAAAAATGACCATTGTCACAACCACTCTGGCACTGGTGAGCCCCACCATTGCTAGCAGAATTTCATAACTGGAGGCAAACATGTTTTCTAAACAGTTGCAGTGTGAATCCTACCACTACCAATTAGGGTATCACCTGTGTATGTGAGGCACAGGTGCTAGCCTTTGATCTGCTATCTCAAATAGTTGTGAAGGCCATCAGAGAGCGGGATGAGCTCTGGAGTTACACCACTTGTACCAAACAGTATACAGTTGAAAAGATGTGCACAAATCTGATTCACCAAATAAGCCACCAAATGCATAATGGCATAAAGATTAAAAAGGGAATATGTAGTACTGCCGTAGGCATGGGCTTACAATATCCACCCCAAGATTAAACTGCATGCTGACCACTTAATGGGCTGAATCTTTCACCTAGCACCCTATTTTCTTTTCTTGTCATTCTATATGTCTCTCTCTCTCTCTCTCTCTCTGTGATTACCATTGTCGTCCAGAGTCTCGTACTCATGCAAACTGTCTTTTGAACAAATTGTTTTCACATACCCACTAACATGTGTCATACACACACACACACACACACACACACACACACACACACACACACACACACACACACACACACACACACACACACACACACACACACACACACACACACACACACACATACACACTGGTACACATGGGCGTGCATGCATAGACATACACAACCAGGGCCAGATCCAACACAAGGTGTCTTAGGCAGCTGCCTAGGGTCCGGTACTGTCTGGGAGGCCCAGCTGCAACCATTCAATAGTAGGTTAAAGTTCAACATTCAATCCAATTTGCTTTTGTTTACATGTCTGGCAATGACCACAAATTACTATTGCAGCTGCTTAAAGGTCTGCTCAGCAGCACATAGTTCCAGTTTCAGCTTTCTCAATAGCAAATGCTTTGAGACAATGACACTGATGCTGTGAAGCAGGCTTAGAGGAACTTGACATGCCTGATTTTGAAAGCTGGGTAAATGGTAGATTCTGATATTAGCAAATGAAGCACTGCTAAGCAAGAGTATTGTTTGTCTTCTGGATTGATGAAACCAAGCAAGCACCAATGCCAGAGTATTTATTTATTTTGAAACAATCCAATGTAAGTGTGTGTGAAATGCCTCAGTTAAAGGGGCTGTCTAACTAGATTCACACAGACTCAAACACAATACTTCAGGTGTGAAAGGCAAAAGCCTTAATCTTCAACTCCAACTGCCAGGGTTCCTTTAACTCCCACTTCTTTTTTTCCTTTTAGGTAAATCACTGAGCTTAATGCTAATATTGTAACTATGAAAGCATTTTTATTTAGCTTTTTTCCAGGCATGGTGTGAAATGCAGTGTGTTTGGATTACAACAGTTTGTCAAACCCTAGTTGCAGATGAGTTTGGCAATGAACTTTTAAATATTTGCTTCCTGCAGTACATGGTTTGATTCCTTAGCCTTCTTTTGTTTTCTATAGGACTCTGTCAATGTAGTTCACTAGAAAGTACTGAGCTGCTCCTGAAAAGAGACTCGAGTCCAGTGGGCTGTCTCAGGCTGTTAACAAATGCATTGAATTCCAGCACATCTCTTGTAGTTTAATGAGCTGCCAGATGCATATTCATGAAATGTAAGTTTCAGGGAAAGACAAGTTTACTGTTTCTAGGTAAGGTCTGTTTTCAATGTGAGAGCACTTTCTTTAGAGAATAGATGTCAGTGTTTTTATACAAAATTTAAAATACAAGTTTAAATGAAATCCATATATGTGTGATAATTGTAAAAGTGAAGAAGGAAATACTACATAGACTGACAAGCTTAAACAGT
>NC_056751.1:544252858-544470358 GCF_019279795.1 Protopterus annectens
CCAACTAATCAAACACTCTCATCCCCCTTTTATTTAAAAATGGATGAGGAAACAAGGCTGCTTCCTGTCTCCCTCCTCCTTTCTTCAAGCTATAGAGCCTCTGGCAATGTGGGTTAGTGGATGTACCCCCCTTCAAGGTTGGGAATTGGTGGGTATAGCATCGCAAATATGATTGCCTCCAATTAACTGAAAACCCCCAAAAAGATGTCCCCTTCTTACTTAGTATATTAAAAATATTTCAATATGCCTCTGGACTGAAAGTAAACAGATAAAGTGAGAGAAATGTTAGAGGACCATATCTGTAACTTTGTAGGTGTCCTATCCCACCTATATCTGACAGAACCACTGAAATATCTTCATAAGTTAGCTAAAACCCCTAGCTTTTTGGCACACCAATTGAAGCTAATTTATAAGGGATATTGGACTGCAGTCCATGCAGCTGAAAAAGGTTAAATCTGGTACCTGCTCCATATGTCCTAGTCAGCTGGCTAATAAATTCCATAAATTCTAGGACTGTCGTCCAGTGAAGCAGGTTTGGGACACCTGTCAGTTTTTTAACCAGAATATTGAACCTCTGGATTGAAGCCTCAGCTATACTTTGGATATTAGAGAAACACTTTTTAAACCCCACATTATCTGAAGCCCAAAGAAAATGTCTACTTAAGATCTCTGTAATCACTACATTATACATATACACCAAATATAAATCACCTGAATGCTTCTCATTAGCAGAATTACAGAGCTTTATCAAGACATATCTTCAGCAGTTGGGGAGTTGAGGCTTGAGACTCCCCCTTCCCAAATATCATACCCCTGTCAGAGGGAAACGCACTTTAAATCTACTAACAATATGTAACACTTTATTACCCCACTCAGGAAAATAATTGCCTTAAATGTGTGAAAAGATATCCCACTCTGATAAGGAAAATGTTATTACCTTCTTTTGTAAGTATGAGCCTAACACTGATATAGGTTCATAGGTTCATAGGATGATACTAGGCTATTGGCCCGGGAGGCCATTATAAGTCTAGCCAATAATTTTGCCCATGTTCCCACAAACTCAGCACCTGTTTCCCCTGTCCAACAGTCAGGGGCGGCTCATGCTATAGGACTGCAGGACTACAGCCCCCCCACCTGTAGAAAGAAAAAAGAAAAGAATAAAAAAAAAATTGCGAGTCCCTCCACCTGTAGAAAGTAAAAAGAAAAAAATGTATGAGTCCCGGAACTCCACGCATGCATACTTGGAGTTCCTGGTACTCAGAACTCCAGACTGCTGTGTTAGGCAGTCCAGATAGGGAAGAAAGGGATCTCCACCCTGCCAGTCCAGAAGTCTGTGTGGTGATGACCGCACAAACCGGAAGGACATCGGACTGCATTGCCCACAGGCTGGAGGCTCCAGCCTACTCTCGTCTTGCAGGGAAACCAGTACAGCTTGTGCAGGCTACTATGGAGGATGAACAGTTGATCTGTATAGAGTGGGCTGCTGCAGAGGATGGATTTAGGCTGATATGGAGGATGAGGATTTTGATCTGCTGCTATGGAGGAGGAGGAATGGAGTTTGATCTGCTGCTATGGAGGTAGGGTGTGTGATTCAGGACTGATCTGGCTGCTACAGAGAATGAACGGTGTGTGTGTGTGTGTGTGTGTGTGTGTGTGTGTGTGTGTGTGTGTGTGTGTGTGTGTGTGTGTGTGTGTGTGGTGGCTAGAGAGAACACATGGTGGTGGGTAGAGAATACTCAGGCTTGAACCCTGTACCTTGGGTGCAGGTAGTAAGGACCTGAATTCCCTACCCACCACCATTTGTAAAAGAAATTCAGGTTTTTGCATCATATGTGTTCTGTTCCTCATAAAATCTGTGGTTTCTGTATGTTTGTTGTTCCTGATAAAGTCAGCAGTGCAGTGGTGCACTAGTAGCATTGCTGCCTGACAGCTACAGGTTCTCTGGTTTGATTCTTGGCTGGGGTGCTTTCTGTGTGGAGTCTGCATGTCTTCCCATCTTACAAAGACATGTGTCTGGAGTGTTTCTCCCTGCTTTGCTGAAAATTGGCTTTTGTTCCAAGTCAGACTTTCCTGGTTAACAGATGTTAAATATAAATAACAAGCATTTGAATTTCAGACTTCATATTCTTCAGAAAGTGCATGACTTTTTATTCTAGTAATTTTCTAAGTTTATAACATGGATATTTGAAATTTGTCCTTATTTTTGGGTCTGTATTACCCCATTATTGGCTTCATCCAGATTTTTTTGTGCTAAGGTTGAGAGCTATGTTGAGAACTGAATTCACTGAATATGTTTGGGGGCTGCATTCTCCCATTACTGGCTTTGTCCATGTGTTTTTTGCTAAGAGGTTGACAGCTATGGTGAGAACTGAATTCACTAAATGGTAGTCATTTAAGTTTCAGTCTTCCTCTCTTTCATAAAACAGCTGATTTGGCATAGTGGTATATTGCTCTGACTGTTTTGCACAGGGTTCCCCTGGGTTCAAGACTTGGCAGTGAAATGTTTGGTGGTAACACAGCATTTTATTGTAGCAACTTTCCAACATTATACAAGCAATGTTTAAAATGTGTCCCTGGTTTTTGGGCTTTTGTCCCCTCCCCCAATAAATTTTGGCTTTTTCCAGATTTCTTGTGCTGCAAAGTTCAGAGATACAGCAGAGTGTCGAGTAGATTTTACAAGGAGCTGAGAGCTGCAGGGGAACAAAAGTTTAGTACTGCTTATGGTGAGTCTACTTGCATTGTTAATAGCACAACAGGTAGTGTACTTGCTTTTAATGCAGAAGGCTGTGGGTTCTACTCCCACAGTAGGTAGATGCATTGCTGATACTGTAGTGTGTTGTAAATGGGGTGGATGCTGCAGTCCTTTTTGGCAAAGATACCTAGTAACTATGAACCTGTTATCAGTTTGCCATCCATTCCCTACTGCGATATTACTAGCTTATCATTTTTTTAATGCAACATGGGCAATTTATTTCTTAAGGCAACAGCTACTTTATTTGTAGATGAAACAATGACATATAATGTTGTTTGCTAGCAGCAACCTCTTCATTAGTTACAGATTTCTTTAATGTGAAATTATTTAGATGACTTTTACCTCTTCAGAGATTGTGCATGTTTACTGATACTGGTGGACTGTAGAAGTTTGAGTAGACTTTTATGATGGAAATGTAAGTTTGAGTAGACTTTTATGATGGAAATGCTCTGAACTGGGCAGTTTTGTCAGTATTGGTGCATGCATTTTGTTTCATTGTTTACTGGAAAAATGTTCAAAACAATAAATTTAAAATGCCCTCTAACAACTGTACTGTATTGTACAAGGAATATAATTTAATACAGTCAGGAAGGTGTATCAAAGAGCATGTGTATGTTTCGTGTTCAAGGGGCCTATGATTTGAAAACAGCCCAAAGTTAATCTTTATCTGCCACTGGCAAAATGTATTTTCTTCAAATGTGGGTTTCAATGCTGTTTCAATGAATGTGAGTTTCAAGGGCAGAGAAGTTTTAATGCTAAGTCTATTTTCATTGTGAAACTGCATTGCTTTGTTTAGCAGATATCTATTAGGGTTTGTGCTGTAAAATGCAAAATAAAACTTTCAAATGAAATCCAAATCATTGCAAAAGTAAAGCAGCATGCACATTACAGTGTTTATGGCAAATGGGGTGAAATAACCAAGGAATCGGACAATGGAATGGCTGCAGGAGGGAGGCTCCATTCGACCATGATTTTTGTGAGGGGGAAGGGCAGCAAACTCAGACAGCCTCGGCTGAATTATACCTCTCAAATGTCCAGATTTTTGCAGAATGAATAGATTTTTGCTTCTTATTTTTGTTTTTTTTTCCTCATAAAATATGTGGTTTTCTGACAAATCATTTAGGAATGAAGTCACTAAATAATGACAGACATTGAGTTTCAGACATCATAACCTTCAGAAAAATGCTTGCCAAAGCAAGACCTGCTATTCTATCAACCGTCAAGTTTATGCAAGAGCAATTTTTAGTACTGTTTGTATGTTCCCCCAATATATTTATTTGGCCTTGTCCAGATTTCCTGTATTACGAGGTTGAGAGGTATGTACAAATAAATTGCTTTATAGAATTAGGAATATCCAAACCTCTCAACTGTCCCCAATTTTGGTTCAAAATGTTACTCTCCCCCTAATAACCCCTCCGTGAAATGGCAATTTTGGAAGAAAACGTGGAGAGTTTACAATTATAAATAACTGTAATGATCAGAGTTATAGATTAATTTTATTTCAGAAATGCATGTAGATGCTCTTATTTTGTCAGCTGCATTAAAAAGGTGTCCCTTCTTTGACAGGTTCCCAGCGGTATTTTGTGGCAATTTTATATTTTTACATCAGATTTTTGGTCTGTTTTTTCATAAAATTATGGTTTTCTGCCAAATTAGTGGCAAATTGTTAAAGATTGAAGTTAGAAAATAATGGCAGACATTTGAGTTTCAGATTTCACACCCTTCAGAAAATTCATATTAATGCAAGATCTACTACTATTCTATTATCTTTCTAAGTTTATAAGAGCAATATTTAAAATTTTTTGGGCCTGTGCCTCACTTCTATGTATGGCTTTGTCCAGATTTCTTGCTCTGAGGTTGAGAGGTATGAGTGTCAGAGCCATCACCATCAGCCAGAGACATTTCAAATTCTGATATACTTGTTGCACCCCAGTCCCCCATGTAGTGACTCTGGATGTGTCCAAGCAAGGCAAGGAGCAGTTATGCAGTGTAAGTGTGCAGAGTATTCCCCCATCCAAGGTAGACACAAGTATGACAGTGGCTTTTCATCTGTTCTTGATTTTGCAAAATGTTCTGGTTTTCTGTTATATTTTTATACTGTTGATTTATGCTTCTTATTATTCAGAAAAATGCATGCTGTCGCAGTGCCCTGTTGCTTTGTGTTTAAGTAGCAATGCTTTAGTGACCATCGGGTAGGCTTGTCTGAGATTGTAAGATGCAAGTAACCTTTAATAAGCATACTGTTATATAATTGCCATCAGTGATAGCCTTTTTGTTGTTGCCATGCAGAGAATATTTACATAACTAGATAATGTAAAAGCCTTAGGTACTGAAATGTATATGACAGTATTTCTAATAAAGGGCAGGATTATAGTATTTTCTGAAGCTCATTACATTTGTTGGAGATTTGTAGTCATCTTTGCAGGTTTTACCCATAAACTAAACAAAATGCCAATCTATAATGTGTGGTCCATAACCTGTGCAGTAATCCTTTAAGCAATTTATCTTGAGCTGGTTTCTTGTTTGCTGTTCATTTTTTACTTTGATCATGTTTTCCCCATGAAACAATTAGATAGTTGTCAGGCAGCAGGTCTTTTTTGGATAAGAAACATTTTTACAACTGGGGGTATCACAGAGATTTCTACTTTCAGCATGTTACTTGGTACTTTTATAAAGCTGAATATAAGTTATAATTAGAACTGCAGTGCAAGGAGAAGCTTGTTTTTTTATACTTGATTTTGACTAGTATTCTGGTGTGAGCGACTCCTTGGACAGACACATAGAGCTCTCTGATTATGCAGGCAGGTATAACCCTGACCATGAGCAGTATCCTACCTTCACCAAGAATGATGCCACACAATGAGACAAGATGATCAGCAATAATTGGCTTAATCTCTGGTGTCAAAGGGGATCCAATGTCTGTCTGCCTGGGATGACATGCTGGACAACGGCTTGCACCTGTCACCCCTGGGCTTCCGGATATTGGCAAAGGCTCTTGCCACCCCATAGTGCTTTTTTGCTCAAATTCTAAACCTACCACCCTAGAACACAAATGCTGCTCAATGCCAGAAGTCTCAACCTCAAGATGCACACAGAGGCCCTTCTCAGTATGGAGAACATCGATGTCTGTGCTGTGACTGAAACCTGGTTCAAGGCTCCTAAGAGCACCCGGCACTATCAGGTTTTACCTCATATCATGCGACAACACCAAGAAAGGAGTCCATATTTATCAAGGACACCCACACCTCAAGGTTGAAACCATCCAGGTGCAATTAACCATAGGCAAGACTGCTCTGCAATTTGTAACATGTTACAGGCCACCCTCTCAAACTCAGGAACCTCACATAGCTTTCCTGAATACACTGGAGGGGATAAATATATCTCCAAACACCATCATACTAGGTGACTTAACACTCTAGCCCAAAAGTTCCTAGAGTTCATAAACTCAAATGACATGGAACAACTAGTCACCATCCCCACAAGAGGAGAAAGCATCATCACGAACATGGGGTCACAATGTTCAACACCGGAAGTATACCCCTCACTGGTGAGATCAGATCATAAACTAATCTCACTGGAAGTCCATCCTGCCCCCACCTGAGATAAAGACCACAAGACTAGTGTGGTCTCTTTTAAACCATTACTCAAGCCGCTGAATCACTTACAAATGCCTTCTACCAGCACCTACAGGACTGCATGGATCAGGCAATCCCAAACAAAACAAAGACTCTTTGTACCAGTCTGGTGGACCCAGCCATAAACAAGCTCTACAACAAAAGGACTACAAGATAAGACACCTTTGATCATTATAAGTAAACTACGATCTCTCATAAAATCATCCAAGGCAAATTTTGAGAGAAAAGGACTCAAAAGACAATCATAAGGCCTTCTTTAGCTATAAAATGATGAAATCACTGAACCTACAGACATTGCCAACATACTGGCACACAGGTTCAGTGCAAACTCCCCCCCCCCCCCCCCAAAAAAGCAGATAACTATACCAGAGGATTGTAGCCCCAAACATCTCTAACACTCAGGTGAGAACTGCTCTCTCTAAACACAGCATCCATGGGACCAGATACTCAATGAGGAATTAAACCGCTGTTTAATCTTAGCCTCACCTCAGGATATGTACCCAAGGAGTGGCGTGGTCCCACTTCGCGGTGCCTCCACCGACCCTGGAAATTACCGTCCCATCAGCTTGCCTGATCTGCAAAGCTATGAAGAGGATCATAATGAAGTTAAACACCAAGAAATGCATACTCATCAGACCAATGATTGAGTACAATGCCCCATATGGGATGTATCTGACCCGACACCTGCAGAAAGGATAAAGGGTCATGTATTTAAAAAGTAATTTATTTTTTCATGCCTCACAACCAATGCATTGAAATATTTTTTTCTTCTACACTTCATTTTGTCTTGATTGGACTCTTGTAATGACGGTTTGGCACCCAGGGCAGCGTATTTAATTAACGTTCCAGTTGTTGTGTTTTTGAGCATAGCTCCACCCCTTTCTAGTTGACCACACACCTTCCCATTGGCCCCACCCATTCAGCTGTCTTTTGCAGCCCCCCTTTAATTTGAAGTCACCAGCCACCACTGCCAATAGGGACATAGTTGGGATCCCAGGGGTGTATTTTTTGTTTCCTATCCAGTTGTCAAGGCTCCTCTTAAAGAGGTCCAGTAAGGTTCTCTGCTTGACATGGATAGGGAGTCTATTCCACAGATGGGGAAGTCTTTGGGACAAAAACCTATTCCGCCAACAAGTTCTATTAATGTCACAGACCAGGTTGAAGCCTTGTATGCAGGTTGCGTGAGTGGAGTTTGACTTAGTGGATATGCAGCAACTCCATCAAGGCTGGCTCTGAGACAGTCTTGTATGGCAGACACTGGTCAACTCTGAGCAGTCTGTATGAAACTGAGTAGAGGGAAAAGGCTTCTAGCCTGTGACCCTTAATTTTCCTGGTCACAGTCTCTGTGGTCTTTCTAGCCGATGTATGTGTTTGGCAAGGTACACGCTGAAGGGGACATTGTACTCAATAATGGGTCTGAATGAAATACCCTTACTTATGAGGTGCGCCATGTAGAAAGCCTTCCGTGCAACAGAGGCAATGTGGTGGACAAAAGTCAGGTTGCTATCAACCAGAGTGTCCAAGTCCCTCACGACTGATTGCATGCTTAGTACATTGTGATTAATGTGATATTTAGTGGGGATGCCAGTTTCCCCAAAGGGGATAATGATGCATTTCTTGGCTTTCAGTTTGAGGCCATGGTTCTGGCATCAATCATTAGTTTGGGTAAGGCCCTTTTGGAGGATGTTGAAATTACTGGTGGAATTTGAGACAGCACCCAGCTTGCAGTCATCTGCAAACTTTGTCAGCCACATACCACTGGTTTTGTCTTGCACCTCAGAAAAGTATATCCCAAACAGTAGAGGCCACAAGACCAATCCTTGGGGTACTCCACTCTGTACGGTTCTACTACTAGGAGTGGCTTCCCCTATTTTGACTGAGTGGGTTTTATCAATGAGCCAGTTAGCTGCCCAGTTGGTAACATAGGAAGTTATTAAGTAGCAATGATGTCAGCCCAGCCATTAATTATCAGTTTAATAGCTCATTACACTTTTTTTTTTTTTGCTTTTACTAGTTCAAAGAAAATTTGCAGTATTAATTGTCAATACATTGTAATGTGAGATAATTAATATTAATAACAATACACTGTTTATAGAGATACACATAATTTATGTTCAGATCTAAGTTATACTTATTAAGAGTGTTAACATGTGTTAATTTGTTATAGTTGATTATGTTGATTGCTTGCCTGAAATTTGTTTATTCTTTGCAAAAATCTATACAGTTCCTTCATTAAAGTCTTGCATCTTTTCAGCCAAGTTTCTATATGGTGTTACGTAGCTGAGCCAAGTGCACACAGCTGTATGCTGTGCAGTTGTACCTGACATCCATTCTATTGTATATGGAAAGCATTCTGCAGAATGGGTTTCCTTAATTCCATGCCTTCTGACAGGCTTCTTTAGCCTATCATATTTGTGTGTTTTACAGATATTTAGCAACCATCTGCTCTATTTAAGCAGAGTGTACTGATTCATCTGAAGAAGTGTTACACAGATTGTTCAGATTCCCTGGGTTACATCATTGGCTCTGATGATGCTTTACTATGAATCTTTTTTTTTTTTCAATTTCTGTGGGATTGTAGCACTAGTAGGTTTTAGCCTTAATTCTCATATGTTTTGAGATTTTGAGACAAAGCAATCTATGATCATTTTATTCATTGCTACACACCTGATTCATTTATCACTACAGAACACCTCAAACATATATACAATTTATGCTTAACTCAAGACTCAGTGCCCAGCATTCTGGAAAATTGAAATAATGAACTCAACCCCTTTAATGTTTCACACTACTGCCCAACCTCTATCCTCCTGACCCTAGGAAAACATCTAGAGAAACGCAAATTCACCAAACTATCACAATTTCTCATCCCTTCTCTCACACAGTTTGGCTTCTGGTCAGATTGTAGCACAATGATAGCATTATGGACAATGAGGGATGAAATCCTTCTAGGCATGAACAAAGGACAGCTCTGAGGCACCATTTTATAGACCTTACTAAAGCTTTTGACATTATGGATCACACTAACCTTTTGCATTACCTACTTGAAATAGATATCAGTCCTGATACCATCACCTGATTTGACAATTTTCTGTGTAATCATCACGTCTCTGTGAAAGTCCATTCCTCTCCTACCACATGCCAACCTTAAAAAGGTGTTCCACAAAGCTCAAACATTGCCCATTCTGATTCTCTGCCTATGTCAATAAACTCCTAAGACCTATCTCACCTTCCCCTACTTTATTATGCTGATGACATGATCTTATACCATTCTAATCAATCACTCACACTTCTACACAAAGAACTTCAATCAGCATTTATGTCAACCTTAACAAAGGGATCAGCAGCAAAAATATTTTATCTAACTGTTCAAAACAAAACTATGTTCTTTGGAACCAAGAAAAAGCTCTCCATAACCTCTTTTCCGCAACAAATTGTTGACCATAAAAAGTCTGCCACAGAAAATACCAATACATTTAGATATTAAGGCATACAGTTAGACCAGCTTCTCATTCCATTTAGGCAGCACAAGAAAAAAGATTAACACACCATTACTCAGGGTCAGCAACATCTCCCCTTTTCTTGCTATGACAATAGATAAAGGCACCATTCTCACCTGGCTGGAATATGGCCTCTGCTTAGTAGCATCTCCAGCTAAACAGACTCCAATTGCATTCAAATAATTGAAAACAGAAATTGTAGGTTCATCTCATTCTCCCCAAAATATGAATACCACAGCAAAATCCTGGAAAAGCGAAACAACTTCCTGACATTCCTGTTGAACAAAGAAGTGAACTTCTGTTGGACTCTCTGTTATTCAGATATATAAATAACCAACCTATTTCTCCTGGCAGCCAATATGAGACTTCTCTTACCCTATAACCTCAGAAATTATGAAAGCTTTGTTCCCTGTTTTCAAGCTCCAGTAACAAGCTTTACTTCACAGATGACTGCTTCTCAGCTTTTCACTATCCATGTATAATACACTGCATTAGAGATATAACTAGCTAGTAATTATGAAGACATGCAATATTTCCATGTATTCAATAATATTTCTAAAACAAAGTTAATCAGAAACTATTGTGTGGTACAAGTGAAACGTCCAAATGCTTACACAGTCCCATGCATGTACTGAATGGTGCACAGGCCAAAACATTGAATAATACAAACGAAGACAAAAAAAGGCCAGCACCCAGTCAGCTCTCCAACAAAAAGCTTTAATATCCCAGCTACATGATATTATAAATAATAAATCCAAGGACTGAAATTAGTATTAAGCATATTGGTTTCAGCTATAAGCCTTCATCAGTGCAATAAAAGCCTTTTTCACCAAAAATATTACTTCAAGAGGTCTGTGAGTTAGAATTCAACCTTATGTTAAGGGGATAGATATTCTGTTACTTCAGGAATGGCAGGAAGCCCAACAGATGGCTTTGATATCAGTTGTTAAGATTTGTATTTATGAAAGAAAAATTACAGGCCTTACCAATACCATTATGGAATTGTGTGATATGGTTAAGCCTTATAAACAAGAGATGGTTTATTCTGAGCAGACCTCAATATTATCTAAGAATTTAGTATTGGTGGAAAAAAAATTGAAATCCAGAATGATTAAAAATTTTCAAAGAGATGTAAAGGATTACTCTGTGGGTAAACCTTTTGAGTATAAAAAAACAGTACAATTTGTTGAAAATAAAACTTCAGCTTCAGGGGCTGTTAAGCATAACAAAACTAGAGCTACCTTGAAAAGAACTAATGTTTCTTTAGATACTTCTGCATATAAATTTTCGTCTGCTACAGATACTGAAATATCAACACTTTTTCATTCTCCCTTAACAAAGAAGGTGAATACTAATGCCCCTTTAGGAGAACTAGAAGGGGCAGATGTAAATATAAAGGCAGGGGTGGCAAGTTTAGAAATATTATTACAGATGATGGTACACAAGTAAATAAATTTTTACAGTTATCACAAGCTGAAAGTGAATTCTTAAATAAAATATTAGGTTTTGCTCCCAATTATTTTGTGTCTGAATATACCTTTGCTCAAGATGTTATGTCCTTCTGTAGAACTTTGAATTTAAGACTGTTTTTTTCTCAACAACCATCTGCACTTTTGACTTCTTATGGTTTCAAATTCAGATCATCCTCCTTTATGCCACCTATTAATAAAAATGTTGCAATTTTTCAGGGTTTATTTCTGAAAGATTTACATTTTTTATATAATTCAAATAGAAATACAAACAAAAGTAATTTGTCTGGATTACAGCGACAGGCTTTATACAAGTTAGGTCGGAATAAACACATAATTATCAATAAGACAGATAAAGGGGTGCAGTGGTTGTTTGTAATTGAAATATGTATAATAATGAAGCCATCAGCCAACTATCTGATCATAGACTTTATCAACAGATGTGTTTGGATCCTACACCTATCTTTAAGGAAGACATAGATACGTTTTTACAAACAGCGTTAGATTAAGGTATTATATATCTAAAGAAGTAGTTTACCATCTTAAAGTATCAAATCCAGATAGACAAATATTTTATATGTTACCTAAAATTCACAAAAATTTGGAGAAGCCCCCAGGCAGACCCATTGTATTGGGTAGGGATTCATTGATAGAACCTCTTTCAGTTTTTTTGACAAATAAAGTTTGGGAAAAACTAAGTTCTCCGGGTCCTATAGGTGGTAAGGGGAGGGTATAGCTGTTGGAAGTTAATGTGAGTTTATGGTAGGTAAATTAGATAGTAGGCTTTGGGTGTAGTGGTTAAAGAGTTAAAGAGAAAGGGAGGTTAGGGGAAGTGAGGTAGGGAAGGGAGGGACGTAAAACAGGCTTAAGTGGTAAGGCTTAGAGGATGTACGCACATTTTGGCATGAGTTAGTAGGGAAGTAGCAGCTAGCTCATGTCCATATGACCTGTAGGTATTGCAGATTCAGGTAGGCCTTGGATGGCGTGTTTGGAGAGAGGAGCTTGGTGGAGCTAGATATGTTATGTTGTTTTTTTTTTTCTTCTTCTGGAAGTAGCGAGCGATAGTAGGTATTGGAATGGGTGGATGAGATAAGAAGTCTAAGTTTGTGTCTGAGAGGAGCTGCATGCAGTTGGTGTGTGGTGTATGACTAGAGTGTGGTGCTTGGCTTACCTGGTGATGATCGCTGGTGGTCCGGTGGTAGTTCCAGGTTTATTCGTCAGTCTAGTCGTGGTCTTGATACTCTGAAGGGGGGGGCGGTAGGGCCATGCAGTCTGGTGTCAGCCATGAGGCTCGGCGACCTGGTCAGTGTACATCCTGGTAGTTGTAGATGGCAGTTATGGTGGGTTTTTGTCTTCCTGTTACAGACAGCAATGGTGGTAATAACTGGGGATCCCTTAGTTGCTCCCTGGTGGGTTTGTGCAACTGTTCGGTCTTTCCGTGTTTTTTTTTTCGGTTTACGTGTTGGTAGGCTGGGGAGGTCCTAGCATGGCCATCAGTTTCGCGCATGTGTGTTGGAGGTAGTGGCCATCGTGGTGAGCTGGTGTAATGCTTTCCCTGTAAAGCAGGGAGAGTTATGGGATTCCAGGCATATCATTCAATGCTACAGATTTTGTGGAATGTCCAGATTTTCACCTCATATTTGGTGTGTTCCTCCTAAATTGTGTTCCTTTCTTTCTAATAGCTGAAGTTTTAAGTCATTAAATAAAGGAAACATTTGAGTTAAGACTCCACATCCTGTAGAAAATTCATGTTAAGGCAAGACCTATTATTCTATCAACTTTCTAAGTTACTAAGAACAATATTCCCTGTTTCTCTCCCCTATCATTTTATGCTTTGTCCAGGTTTATTCAAAGAAAGCAAAGCTCAAAACAGAGGGGAATGTGAAATATTTAACGAACAGCTGAAGGGCTGGCTGGTAAATTGCTTGACTATGGTGTGCAGGGTCCTAGAATCAAGCCCTGCTAAGTGGGGTTTAGGTGAGCGGATAGGAGATAGCTGCAGAGGGACTGTACCATCCCTGGTTGTCCTACTACCAGTCAGGCCTTGTCAAGAGTTCTTGTTCAGAGGTGGACAAGTTTTTTTTTTTGCTACAGGCTAAAGGGTAGAGGAGGTAGGTATGTCAGATAAGGGAGGTAGGGTGTAGGGCAATGCAACATAAAAGGGGGTTGGGGTGGGATAGAGCATTACGGTCCAAGGAGAGGTATTAATGTTATGTGTTTCTTTTTTTACAGATGGCTAACTTACTGGGATTATGTCAGCGGTGGCAAACTACTGTGGCCCAGGCTGAGTAATTATTTCAGGAGGTGGCGACATCCGAGGTGGTAATAGAACAGGAACAAGCTCCAGGTCAGAAGAGGCGATGTACCACAGCAGAACCCTAGCCTGGGGGAAATGGCAGTGGACAGTGAAGCAGGTGGTTGCAGTGGAGAAATTGGCTCCCAATATGTCTCAAGACAGAGGTGCAGGTAATGGTTTTACTTCATCAATGCTGGCTGGGGAACTGAGTAGTGAGGATCTTGGGGGGAGTGGAGATGAAGAGGAATTATTAGATGGGGACCTCAGGAGGGGATGGCAAGCAATAGAGGGTGCTCAGAGGGGGCTGGCAGAGGGATCTGGGTATGCTGTTGGGGATGCGACCAGGGTTGGTGTAGGTTCGGGGGACAGTTTGGCTTTGGACTCGGACATAGACCCTGACTTTGGGCTGTGGCCAGGGGACTGGTTAGCCACCCAAGCTTTGGGACAAGAGGCAGGAGTGGTCTTTCTGACTCCGCATATTCCGTGGTTGGTGAAAGAGAAAATTTGGAAAGGGGAATATGTAGATTATTTGAGTTGATTGATGTGGAAGGGGTCCAGTGGTTAGTGGAGGCAGAGTCAGTTAATAATAAAGACTTGCTGGTGGCTTTAGCAGCTTTGGGAAGGAAAAGGGTAGGTAAGCTTCACCCTAGGATGTGGGATAATTGGGTGGTCGGCTTTATTGACTATATGGCTGTGCAGCTGGAGAAGGATGGGTCATTGGCCCTGCTACTTCTAGGTTATTTACTTACTATTCGGGAGGCATAATGGTTAAGGCTGGGGAATGCATGGCTATGGTATGATCAGCATTTCCACAAAAGGAAGGCTGTGGACCATTCACTATGTTGGGAAGTGCATCATCTGGATATATGGTTAGCCATGATGATGGATAGTTATAGTGGCTTTAACAGGAGGGTGAATGGTGGAGAAGGAGTGGGTGTGTGTTGGTCTTTCAATAGTGGCTCTTGTTCATGGGTAGGGTGCAAATTTGCACACACTTGCTCAAGATGTGGAGGGAGTCATTTGGCTATTTTATGTGGTTGGTAAGACCTTTCAGCATGGAACTCCAATATTATGGCTCATGAGGGTGGGTTGCTCACCTTGCAAGGGTTTCAACCGGCGCGGGGTAGGGGTAATTTTCATGGGTCTTGGGGAATTGAGTTCTTTAGTGGGAATAGGAGAAGGGACACCATTCCCCATTAAGGTGGAGGTCCTGCAGGGCATGCTTAGGCGATTTCCTGGCCTTGTGATTAAGCATGAGATATTACAGGGGTTTCATCAGGGGGTTCCTATTAAGTCCACTGTGGGGGGTGGTGGGAGAGTTGTAAGAACCTGCAATCAGTGCGAGGTAAAGAGGACATGTTGGATGTTTTGGTGGAGAAGGAGTGTCAGGCAGGGCATTTATTGGGTCCTTTCAACAGTCCACCTTTCAGTCATTACAAGGTATTACCCTTGGGGTTAGTGCCAAAGAAACGGTCTGGGGAATTCAGATTGATACATCACTTGTCTCATCCAGAAGGGAATTCAGTGAATGATTTTATTGCAAAGGAGGAGGTCAGGATGCATTATGCATCCTTGGATTATGCCGTGAAGGTGATCAGGGAATTTCGGGAGCCATGGCTGGATAAAGTTGACACTGAGTCTGCCTTTTGCTTGCTGCCAATTAAGAGGGAGTTCTGGCTGTTACTGGGGATGAGGGTAGATGAAAATTACTACTTTGGCAAAGCTATGCCTATGGGTTGTTCAGTGGCATGTACGACCTTTGAGAAGTTCATTACAGTATTACACTGGATATGGCAAGAGGGAACACAAAAGGCAGTGCACTATTTAGATGATTTTCTAATAGTGGGCAAAGGACAGGAAGGGCACAGGATGGGTTGCAGGAGTTTATGAGCATGTGCGAGGAGTTGGGGTACCGTTGGCCCAACATACGATGGAAGGTCTGGCGAGAGCGTTACAATTTTTGGGATTAATGGTAGACACAGAGCGGGGACTGTTTTGTCTGCCCGAGGATAAGAATGAGAGACTTAGGATGATGATACGTTTGGTGCTGGGCAAGGATGAGGTATGGATTCAATCAGTCATGGAGTTGTTTGGCTTTTGAATGTTGCCTGTCGAGCAGTGCATCCAGGGTGCTCCTTTTGAAGGTTGGTGGTGTTTATGTTGAAGGGGGGCCAGAGTAAATATCATTGGGCTAGGGTGTCCAAATTGGTGCAGGAGGATTTGGTGTTGTGGGAGGGTTTTTTGCGGCATTTTAATGGGATCTTTCTCACTCACTCTTTTCTTAATCATGGTTTTATGTTTAGAGCTATAGAATGTGTAACCTCAGATGCTAGATGTGGCCCAGTACATTTGTTAATTGAAAAAATGGAATTGTTTTGGCAACTATGTACGTTTGCATGTCTCTATCCAGGTCTTAATGAGATGTATTCTATCAAATGTATTTTAACATTGAAAAGTCTTTTAAGATAATCACAGCTATATATTTTTAAAGCAGTTTTTTAAAAACTTTTTAAGGCAGAAATGTATATTATTCTACATAGCAAACATTTTATGAATTTTGCATGTTATGCATATTATATTATTTTACTAAATAGAGTTGTCCCAGTAGGAGTGATGTATGAGTTTTGCATCATTAGTTTAACTGTTTTAGTTTGTTTAAATTACATGTTTTTTGGAGTATGTACATAATTAAAGTCAGAAACTCATTTATAGGTATGGTTTCTGACTTCTATACTTTTCATATAGTATATTAAGTATTTTAGAAGTTTTTAGAATGTTTTTAGAATATTTCTAGATATATAAATTATAATTTAAATTAATAAATATGTTAGTAGGTTTTAATTAATTTATCTAGAAGTAGATATAATTCATGGGGTGTGTGTTTAAGGCATTTTGGCTTAGGCTGTGAGGGTATGTATATGCATTGGTTGGTGTTGATCAGCTGTTCTAATTAGTAGGGCGGATCAGCTGACTGATGTTCATGTTATATACTGTGTTTTGAATATTTAATTGCATCTGAAGAAGTCTAGCTATCCAGCCAGACGAAAAGCGCTTTATGGAATAAAAAGTTTGCATTACTAGCTTGCAAGTTCGTAGATTTATTCTTTTTGTGGAGAATACATTTTTCATTGACAGGAGTGCACATGCCTGGTGTAAAGAATGATATTGCTGATAGCTTGTCCCAATTTCAGTTTTGCAGGATTTGAGGGTTAGCTCCAGAGGAGGAGGAAGTGCCAGAAATCCTGAATTACAATTAAATTTGCCCTTAGTAATATATTCTGTACCCTTTACCTGTATGCATTGGCCTTGATGTATGTGTCTGCAATAATTATACATTCCACATCTATTCATAATACCCACTGATTTATTGGCCATATAGCTTGTCTTGCCATTCTCCAATAGATTTTTAAAATTACTTGCTCTCCTGCCACCATTTTGAAACTGTGACACAATTTTGTTCTAATGTTCATATCCTCATCCATAAGCATCCAGTTTTTCATCATAATAGCCTTAATTTCATAAAAAATGTGTATTAAGTGTTGTTATAAACATTGCAGCATTGTCTAGGCAGTGTTCAAGCACATCTAAGGGTACTGGGTTATTATTATATGATAAAATAGGTGCAAAATGACCATTTGATCTTTTTGTTTTTACTTCATTATAAAATTCTTTAAGAATATGATTGGGATTCTTTTTAAACATGTCAATCAAATTATTGCACTCTATTTCAAAGTCCTTATCTAAGCTGACCATCCTTGCCACCCGGACAAGCTGTCCCTTAACTACTGATTTCTTATTAATTGCCAGGTGTGCACTAGACAAATGCAAGAATGAATTTGAGTAGGTGGGTTTTCTGTAAATATTTGCTGTGAATCTTTTATTGTCCCTATCCTTACTCAAAATAACATCCAAAACAATAATCTCATTGTTGTCCACTTGTTGTATGAATGTCAAATAAGAAGTGGTTGTATTAATACATGAGAGAAATAAATCTAGTGGTACTTGACTACCCTTCCAAAGGATGAATATGTCATCCAAATAACATAAATATAGGCTAATATGCTGAAAATTTCACTACTATAAATGTACTGCTGTTCCCATACAGCCATAACTATATTCGCAAAAATTGTGTCACAAGGTGAGTCCATGGCCACACCCACCTGTTGTAAAAAATATCTGCCCTTAAAATAGATGTAATTGTTTTTAAGAACTATTTCCAAGAGTTCAGTATACAAATTAATTTTGGACTGTGTAATCCCCTGTGCACCTAGAAAGATTTTTACAGCCTGTATACCGACTTCATGAGGGATCAAAGAGAATAGGTCATTGATGTCCACTGATACAAATATACTCTGATCACAATACCGTGTATTTTTAATTAATTCAAGGAAATGCCATAAGTCTTTGCAAATTTGGGGCCATTTCATTATCAGACTTTTTAAACTGTTATCCAAATATTTTGTGCATGCATAAGTGATAGAATTACGACCGTCTATTATTGATCGTAATGGTGGATTATTCACATTCTTATGCACCCTATACAGAGTGTAACGCAACTAGTAAAACCAAATGACACTCTGAAGTTATACGCTGCCCATTAGGTATAGAACAATTATCCGACTGTGAAGTACCTGTTGAGCCAACAAATATAGACATACCATAAACCGGTTGTAGAATATCAGCAGAAGAAGCTAAAACATACGTACTGCAGTCCTTAGTTGATGAAGAAGCCAAAATAACAAAATTCAGTTCTGTGTGGCCATCCATAACACTGCTGCCTTTTTCAAGGATTTGCTGTTGATTCTGTCACAACAGCTTCTGCATGGTATGTGAGCTATGGTAGTTCCACACTTCCTGACTACCAGCTGACCTCATTTATACACCTGTGCAGCCAAAAGTTCAAAACGCATACTGAGCCCCTCAATGAGACCCACAAGCTTATCCAAAGGTTGTTGCATCTCTTCAGATGATTTACTGCTTTCCATATAATCCAAAATGCCAGCACACAATATAAACTAATGAAAACCAAAATAAAATGCACAAACTACTATAAAGCAAATACAATACTGTCTATGGAATAAAGAAAAAGTCGTATCTAATGTTAAGAGCTTTTCATTTACTGCATTAGTAAACTTCATCAGAGAAAATCAGTATAACAAATTCTAAAACAGGAAATGACATCACAAACCTAAATATTATGCTACTTCCCCCATTGCATGTACCATTATTCATGAGTAAATAAATATTCATGTATATTACTAAACATTCCAAATACACCAAATACAAGCAATATATGCAACTGTATAATATAAAGATTATTATAAAGTGCCTAAGATATTAAATTAAATGTGTATACATTTATATAAATAAATATCCAGTTTAATCAAAATGTATTGTCATTACCAAAGCAACCTTTATCTACTTAAAGCTTTCAATTTTAAAATGCTGTTAATACTGCAAAGATCATTAAGTCTAGGCCACGCATAAGAATGAAGCATGAGCTGCCATTAAGTTCTTCCTTTTCCAATTGTATTTCCCAGGGACCACCTCTGTCATTACTAAGCACTTGCTGCAATATTGCAAATCTAAAATAATGATCATTATCAGAGAGTGGTAGGAGAATGTAGGGATATGTGATGGCTGCTTGCTAGGGTGGTATTGAAAGTTTTTTTGAAAGGGTTTGTGTTATTACAAGGTGGGTCTTTGGATTATTTCATGTGGGGCATGCTGTGTACATGGCTATATTTTGGTGTGTCTGTGTTTCTGAGTTGTTAGGTTCTTTATGTTGGAAGGACGTTATCATAGGGAGGGAGAGTTTACTATTGCGTAACGGAAGAGTAAGACAGATCAAGTGGTTAAAGGTTTACTGGTGGTGCTTAAGTCTGACAGGAATGCTAGCCTTTGTCCAGTAAGGTGGGCCAAGGAATTTAGGAGGAGGCAAATGGGGAGTGTATCTGAGTTAAGTTTTTGCTCGGTGGATTGAAAGGTTGTGTCAAGTAATGATTAGGAGGGTTTTATGTTGCATGGGATTTCCAGTGGATAGGTTTGCAGCTCACTCTTTTCAAATTGGCAGGGCTTCAGATTTAGCTAAAGAGGGCAGTTCCATTTAAGTTATTAAGAGAGTGGGGAGGTGGTCTTCAAATGCATTTTTATCATATATTAGATAAAAGTTGTTGGCCTGATTAATATCTTTCATTTCTTCTTTTTTAGGGAAGCAAATTGTCATCTTGAGGCATTCGTATTTCCACCGGGCAGAAAAGTGTGCATTAGTCAGGGAAGATGGGAAAATTTTGAGTTTATCTGTCAAAGGAAAAAACTTCAAAGACCAATTCACGTAAGGTTCAAGCAAGGCACTCTTTATTAACTTGCAGCAAGGAGATAAAGCAAGCTGGCAGAATGGTTTGTCTGAATATTGATAATTAGTATGGCATTTTTATACAGTTTTGTCCATGTCACACAGAAATGTTACTTCTATTGCTGAAGTAGTTAGACACAGCTTTCTGTATTGTTCTACAGAAAATGTTACTAGACTAATTGCTGACTAGTTGAGAATAACTGCTGATTTACAAAACATTTGAGAAAAACAACCTGGCCTTGGGGCTTATTTTAGCCCATCACAAACTTTCAATTCTTCAATTGTGCAGTTCTAATATATGTGTTACATTTTACCTAGATTCAAGGTAATAAAAATAAATGCATATGGTACTAGTATATACATTAATAAATTATACATTAATAAATTATAAACATAATAAAGACAAATATAATAAACATCCTCTCATTTTCAAAATTCATACATATTTGTTTGAAAATAATAAAGTGTCAATCAATATACTAATACAATTAAATCTATATCATTAACATAACATTTTTTCATCCTTTCTCCCATCCTGTATATAAAGCTGGCTAGATTCAAGGTACATTTCTAGCTTAGGTACAAGTAATGCTGACTACGGTTTATACTTTCAAGCATCAATTGTGTTCCTTATCAAAGCTTCTAGCAGCTGTGTACTTTCTCATGGCATAAGCAGAAAATCAATAACTCTTTGTTAAGTCTCATGACACTAGTAGAAATGAATTACTTCTTGTTATTTGCTGACATTAGCAGAAAATAGAATGCTTCTTGTTAAGTTTCTAATAGCTGTGCAGGTTCATGCATTGTGAACAGAATAAATGTATTAACCCTTTTAAACCTAGAATGCACTAAGAATGCATATTACTAATACATATTTTTCTAACATTATCCCATTTAGGATGGTCAGTGACTTGACATGGGGTTAGGGGTCTTAGGTGGGATAGGTTGCTGCATGAATTTGAACAGGTTAAATTGAGGGTGGGGTGTCCTCACATATTAGTAATTAATTTTGGAGACAATGATCTTGGAATTCTTTCTAAGAAGCATTTAGCAGATATTATTCTACAGGATTTGTTGAGGTTGCAGACATTGTACCTGGGTATGGATATTGTTTGGTCAGATTTGGTTCCTCATTTGTGTTGGAGGAATGCTTATAGTTAGAGGCTGATTGAAAGGGTCAGGAGGTTTATTAACCAGAGATTGGCTAGGCAATTAAGAATTTTGGGGGTGCATGCTACTGAACATAGAGATTCTGGGGATGGAGAGGAGGTCTGGTATTGAACGGATGGGGTGCATTTGAACGAGGTGGGGTTGGATCTGTTTAATCTTCAGTTGAAGCTGTTTTTAGTAGGTATGGTTGAGACTAGGGTTTAGGAGGGGGAACAGCCTGGGGATCACGCTGGTGGTGGAGAAGAGAGACAGGATTGCCCTCTTCTGTTCCTCCTCTAAGGAAGGTGGACCAGCATTGCATGGGGAGTAGGTGAGGTGCTGGACGCTATTGAATAAAGGAGAATTCATTGGTTAATGGTTGTTTTGTCAGGAGGTGAGCAGGTACACTGCCTATTTAAGTGTGGTGGGTGAGTAGGTATGCTGCCCTGATGGAGGAGGTAACAGGGTAAGTGGGTACGCTGCCCTGAGGTATAATCGTCCAGGGTGAGTAGGTATGTTGCCCTGAGATCATTACTGATGAAGATAATTGTTGTTGTTTTTGTGTGAATAAAGTTCGTTATACAATAATATTCAATAAAGGTCATCAGATGGCTTTATGTGTCTGGTGTGGTTTATTTAAAAGGGGGGCCGGGACAAAGTATCTTAAGCCATTATTGAAATATGTGCGTTCTCATATTCAGGATACAACTGAATATCTTAATATAGTGGAAGATATGCAGATTGAAGAGGGTTGGTTATTATGTACCCTTTGATGTCTCAGCCATTTATACGAATATCCCTCATTCTAACTGGGCAGGCCTATTGGCACTTGAGTTCTGGTTGAATAGGGCAGGTTTGTATTGCCTAGGATTCAACATGTTTACTGTGTTTAACTGAACATGTCCTTACCTAAATGTGTTTTATTTTGGAAATCAAAGCTATCTACAACTAAAGGAAACCACCATGGGAGCTTCATTTGTGCCAATATATGCCAATGTGTTCATGGGACATGTGGAAGAACAGCTTATTTATGATGATTCTCACAATATATTTTTTGGTTCTATGGATATCTGACAAAGATATCTGGACGACTGGTTGGTGTGGAAGTCAGATTCAGTTCACCTAAAGGAATTTGGTGATTACTTGAATGAGAATAAATGGGGCATCCAATTTACAGTAAATTATCATCCTAAGACCATTACTTTTTTTGGATGTACAAATTCTGGTGTTGCAGGATGGTACTTTGCAAAGTTCTGTATACAGGAAATACCCAAAATTTAATAATTTATTGCATGCCACTAGTTGTCACCCCAAACACATAATCAATAATATCCCTAAGTCACAATCTTTGAGATTTAGGAGGATATCTTCATCCACTCAAGACCTAAAATATCATGAACAAGATCTGGTTTGAAGGTTTTGTGATAGAGGTTATTCTTTAAATGTTGTTAATCAAGTTCTTACATCAATAAATCAGGTTCTTAGATCTTCTCTGTTAAAATACCAGGTGAAAAATAAGAATGTAAGGCAACCTACTAGGTTTATTTCCAGTTTTGAGGACAATACAGCATTTATTAGGAATTTAGTACATAAACATTGAGATATCTTGTTGATGGAGGATAGACTTAAGAAACTTATACCTTTCATATGTTTATTTTCTTACAGAAAAGGGAAAACTATGGCCAGCTGGTTTAATCATTATAAAAAGACTTATAACATGGTTAAAGAGAAATATCAGTCTAGTTTGGATGGACAAAGACTAGTGGGCTGTTATCCTTGTGGATACTGTAATTTTTGTAGATTTGTTAATAAAGATAAATGTTTAACTTTGAAAAATAGCTCTACAGTATTTGACATGTTAATATATGGAAATTGTAATCCTGATTGGGTGGTATATCTGGCAACTTGTTCTTGCTCCGTATTCTATGTGGGGCAAATTTCACATCCTTTCAGATTAAGATTATCTGAACATTTGAGTGAAATCTGGTGTGCAAAATCCACAAATGCTTTATATAAACATACTTTGAAACATCCTTTAGCATGATTTATGTTTACTATTATTGAAAGAATTTGTTTCAAAACTAGCAATAAAGTGGGATGGCATTCATTGTTAAATCGTAAGGAACAAATGTAGATTATAAAGTTAGGGGCTTTAGTTGCACCATGTCTTAATGAGCAGTGGGGATAGCCAATATATGTTCAGGGAACTATATTTAAATTTTAGGGGGGGGGTAGTGTTATACTGCACCGATGAAGGCTTATAGCCGAAACTGGTATGTATGTTATTTATTTATTTATTTATTTATTTATTTTACATTTTTTTTACCGGGATAGTCCAACTGGATACATGTCCATTTTCAGTGGAGGCCTGGGGAGAAAAGCTCCACATAGTCAAACATACAAAAGGTTACACAAGAAGTTAGAAAATAATTACAATATATTAAAAAAAGTGGTAATATACCTTATGTACATTGGTTTAGTAATGTTCCCTAGTAGGGACTCACAGTTCTCATGGACAGATATACAAATGTTACACAAGAAGTTCGAAAACAGTTAGAATATATGAAAACAAAGTGGTAATATATCTTATGTACATTGGTTTAGTAATGTTCCCTAGTAGGGACTCACAGTTCTCATGGACAGATGCAATTACAAGTAAGATCTGATACATAGCATGGTGATGTATAATTACTGATTATGCTATGATAATTACTGATTATGTTATTGTTTTATAACTTAATCTGGGTTGGTACATGGGCATAGTTAGTTCAATTTGAGATACTGTTTGAGGTATTTTTTTTAAGAGACTTTTAAAAGATTGTAGGGTTATATAGTTTGGCAAGGCATTCCAGGTATTAATTATAATATGTATATGTGATATTAAAGCTTTTTTTTGGAGAGTTGACTGAGGGTGTTGGCCTTTTTGTTTTCATTTGTACAAGTGAAAACTTAAGTGATGGATTCCCAACTTTTCTGGACACAGAACATATCCACTTTTCTCTCACACTCCACCAGATCTGCAATAGACATAGGAATCTTACTTTGGCAGCTCAAATCTAGCCTCCCTCTATTAAATCTCCACCACTATACAAGCACTAAACAACAAGATATGTACATTTATTATACACTTCCCAAGAAATAAACACTACTGTATAAAGCTAAACAAAGCAAACTGACTCCCAATTAACCAAGCAGCAGATCTGCTCTTAAAGGGACAGTCCCATAGATCTTTTGTTTTGATCCTGGTCTTTGTTTACATTTTCAGGTTGGCTTTCTGAGCATGTCAGAGGCAGAGCTTTAGGTGTGGGGGTGGGGGAGGGCTGCCTACTGGAAGTTTCAAAGTTGTTAGGCAGATTTCATCTCAAATTGCAGTTGCACTCACAACAGCTCTTAGTAAGTCATTCATTAGATTTTACCTGTGTTTTTATCCTCAGGGAAAAGTAGCCTTTCAGGAATTTTTTGCTTTGACAAGTCACAACTGTGCAGGAAAGCAAATTTATTTATTTATTTTTATTTATTTTACATTTGTTGACTGGGATAGTCCATTTGGGTGTGAGCCCATTTTTAGCAGAGACCCAGGGAGAAAAGCTCCAATAAAACAAGAATAACATTGACAGGTACAGTGTCGGTTTTACATAAAATTTAACAAGAAATATTTAGAGACAACAAAAAAGTACACTATGCAATAGGCATTTTAGTGAAAAAGGAAAAAGTTATTACAATATATTAAAGTCATGTTTATATATATATATATATATATATATATATATATATATATATATATATATAGATACATACATACATATACACATATATTTTTATTTTTTTTAGGGCAGAGGTCCATCTTCAGCTGATCATTTGAGTATGCTTTAATACATGTATATATGCATACCATTGCAAAAGAAAAGGAATTATGAAATTACACTTATTGTAGGGAGCTGATAGGTGTTGTTAACAAGAGTTGGGTCCATGTGGAGACTATAAAATTTGGGGGATAAAGTTTGATGTGAGCTTATGCGGTATTAGCCTGGGTTGGTGTAGGAGCAGAGCCAGTTGTTAGTGAGGTGGTCTTTGAGCAGAGTTTTGAATTGGTGTAGGCTGGTAGCATTTAGGATGTGTAGTGGGATTGAGTTCCAAAGTTTAGAAATGTGGTGGGAGTAGAGGGCGTCCCTGGCTTTGTTGTTGCTTTTGGATACTTGGAGGAGTGTTTTATGTGAGGGTCGGAGTTGCCGAGTGTTGGCATATGGTTGGAGTAATTGTTGTAGTTCTGGGGTTCTGTTTGGCTGGTATACTAGTTGGTGAGTAAAGACAAGTTGGGTATAGGTTAGTTGTTGTGGGACTTCTACCCAATTTATTTGTTGTAGGGCAGAGCAGTGGTGGGACCTATATGGGGAGCTAGTGGCAAACTTGCCTATTTAATTGTAGTCTGATTTAAGTTTGGTAAGGTCAGTTTTGTTAAGGTTTGTAAAGATGGGAGAAGCATAGGCTAAAACATTATTAAACAAGAGATTTCTGGTCCTTTCATTTCATATTTTATTTTGTACCAGTTTCTGAATGCTAGGCAAGTGCAATGATTTTATAATGTGGTTACTTCTAGCTCTGTAGAAAGCATATGAATGATGCAAGTTTCAAACAGTAATAATAACTGTCTTTTTCTTATTTTTTCCCCCCCTGTTTTTTGATCTCTGAATACAAGCCATGTGCAATGGCTTTCTGACCTGCAGGTAGCTCTGTAGAAAAGCATGTCTGCCTTGCAAGGTAAAAGCACTGGCAGACAGTCTTGTGTTCATTTTATTTTCTAGTCTAATGTGCTTATTTCTGAATATAAATGCCCTGATTTTATGACTTGGCTGCTTATAATTCTATAGAAGCATGAGTTATGTAAAATGCAAACATTAGTAGACCAACTCATCCATCCATCCTCAACTCCTTTTCCTATTTTGTACATGGGGTCACAGCATCACTTCAGCAGTCATCTCGAGCCAGGGTTTACACCACCAGGTAACTAGTCTGCCACAGTACTTCATTCGTATCTTTCAGTCACACACACTCTCACCTGTGGCCAATGAATGTCCAATCCACCTACTGCATGTCTTTTGAATGTGGGAGGAAACTGGAGAACCCGGTGGAAGACCATGTGACCACAGGGAGGACATGCAGACTCTACACAGAAGGTACCCCAGCTGAGAAATGAACCAGAAACCCTCCTGCTGTGAGGCGACAATGCCAACCTCTGCACCACCACGGCTAGACCCACTCATCTATTCCTTTAATTTCATAGCTTATTTTGTGCTGACTTCTGTCGACTAATAAAGTGAATTTTCTACTATACATGCTGCATCTTGATGAGTTATTGCATTGCATGATATATTTTTCAGCACTTTTCTTTCTGTGTCTACCTTACCACTGTATGCATTGGGGTCTTGTTCCACTGTTACCTATAAACATATAATTGAAATGATAATGTGTAGGTATTTGTCATCATACTGTATAGGCTACTGGCATCCTTCTAACAGTTTGCAATGCCTGATTCCCAATCTGACAACCATTAGTCCTACACAACACCATGTATTCTCTTATCCCTTGTCCACTGTGGCAACTTTACCAGCATTTTCTTGTGTGTGCACTGTTGCCTGACTTCATATACTGCTATTGTACAATTACACAGTGTTATTGTAGGGTTGTCACCTTTCCAAGTGCTGAAAGTGGGATTTTTTTATAGAAATATTAGATTTTGCAGGTTCACACTTACAGCTATACAAAGGACTGGACTTTGATTTATTTTCCAAAATAAAAGCTTGTTTAGGAGACTTGGATTTTATGTTGTTCCATATAATATTTAGGAGTGTCAAATACAAAATAATTGTATTATGCAACTTAAAGAAAATTTATGAAACATTTCTGTCCTAAAATCCCTGGATATTTGCCATTTTGATTTTTTTTTCCACAAGACGCAACTGCCCAGATAAGGACTGTCCTGCAGAAAGTAGAACAAGTGGCAAGCCTATGTCACTTTCATAACTGAAGCTACACAGCACACACTGGAAGCCTGCTCTATAATTTAATGTCAGTGTATAATACATCACCACCATTCCATGATACAGTACTAACTGTAATTATGGCTGGGTCGAAATTCACTTGTTATGAGACCATGTCGAGTACAATACTTGTTATGAGAACATGATTCATAGGGGGTGTTCATCACAAGGGTACCACCTGTCTTTTGTCTCTATTACTTGCAAAATACCCCATTCCATTATTGACAATACTAGAGACAGTGCAGCTATGCCCCCAGATGCATGCTCTTTCTGATCATACTATGTTATGCTTTGCTTCTTTATCATTGCACCAAGGACTGGTTTCATGTAAGACAATTTTCCACAGACCGGCCATCACTCGGGCATAATAAAGTGCATAATATTTATTTATGAATGTAATCAAATGACTAAACAAAATGTCCTTTCAGCTGTATTGTTTATTGTAACACACTGAGCTCCTTATAGTATATTTACTTTTTTGCTCCCACACACACACGCGCACGTACACACACACACACACACACACACACACACACACACACACACACACACACACACACACACACACACACACACACACACACACACACACACACACACACACACACACACACACACATACACTTTTTTTTGGTTTCCTTGACTTTTATTTTACACTCGCTAAACAGCAAAAGCGCTGCTTAGCGAGTGTAAAATAACAGCTTCGATCGATCTCACTGCTCACTCTCTCTTTCACACATACACGTTCTTTTCTTCTTTCACACACACACATCATTCTGCTTTCATGCACACATTTACTCACACATGCAGGCAGACACATAAACACACTCATACACACATTCACTTTTTCGTTTCACTCAGTGCTTGGTAGCCTGGTACAAAATGATCCATGACCCGGTACCGGTCTGTGATCCAGTGGTTGGTGACCACTGTTCTAAAGGATATGAAGCCTGAAATTCAAATGTTTGTCAGTTTTTTCATAGACTTCAATCCTTACAAATCTTATAAGAGAAAACAAGGTGAAAAGCTAGATATTCTGTAAAATTCTGCACAGTTGACAGGTACAACTCTATGCTATGAGAAATACTGTGTGCTTCATTACCTAGTATGGCACCTTTTTTGTTTTCTTATAAGGGTATACCCAACAGCCATGAGGACCAGTATAGATTCACTTACAAGCCACTTGTCCTGGTGTTGGCAAGATAACAAGGATACTCAACACTTTTCTATACCATTCATGAGTGTTCAGCTTATCATGTGGAGCTCCTCTGCATTTCTAGGATGTCTGTCAGAGGCAGACCTTTAAGTGAGCTGTGAGTGTTAACCCCCTAAAGTGAATTAGCTAACACTCTGCTCTAACAATCATAACCTAATTATGCCAAAGTGAAAGAGCAGCGACTATTTCCAGAGATCTCCTGGATCACAAAGATATGTACTTTGTTCTGTTGAGTGACTAGCGCCATCATATGAAGCAGCATTATGTCAGTCATTTTTCTCCATTAGCTCATCCATGGAGCATTCCTTGTCTGCTTGGGAAAAATCCTATACTTTCCCCTCACAGATTTCTCTTAAAGGTGCCATCAATTTTACTTTAAAACTCATCTGTATACTGTCCAGGTGCATCTGCCATGTAAAGATCGTGGGTTCTATACATATGGTACTTGGATTCATTTTCTACCACTAACACTGCAGCACAGTACAAGGGAATTATACCTTCCTGAGTGTGCCATTCTGCAGATGAGATGTTATATTGAAGATCACATCTACCAAAGCTGGTGATACTCGGATGGATGCCAAGAATCTCACAGCACTTATTAGAAAGAGTAGGGGAATTTCCTCCATACTCACCAACCCATAGTTGTCGTAGAAAGCCTCATAACAGAAAATAGATTTTTTTTTTAGCTTCGGTCTAGAAAGTCCTTTTATACAACCATGTCTTAATTGCCTGGTTTCACCATTCAGCTGTAATAATGACATCTTTTTGACTGTATACAGTCTGCTGTGTAAATACAGGCACATTCTTTCCCCATTATGGCTTCCATTAAATGAAACCTTCTTATCAAATAGTAAGACCAAAAATACAGAAACCAACTGGGGTTAATGCACTTGCTAATATGCAATACCACTATCACTGTAAGTAGGTACATGTTGAGAAACACGGTGTAACAATTATATAACAACTGCTAATATACAATATCCCTACCACTGTAAGTGGGTGCACATTGAAAAAGACAGTGTAACTATTATATAACAATTGCTTAGACAAAATGGCATGTTATGACTTTCAGTTATACTTTCAAAAGCACAACTAAAGTGTTTTATCAAAAATTAATATTCAGATACATTTGAGTGAAAATTCAACCAAATACATGAAGTTACGGCACAAATCCATGCTATATGAATACTCTGATCATGGGGTTTGCCATTCACATAACATTACAGCATTTCCATCACATATCTGGTTTTTCATACTAGGCTTTGCTTATTTCACTTGTTAACCTAATAATTATTTTGACTAGTGCATTCAACATCACATTATTGAAAGCCTGAATTCTGTTGTCCTTATTTGTATTTTTTTTAATCTGTTTCTTATACCTGGACTCTTGACCTACTGTATTTTTTATTGTACTATCCTGGAGTGTGACTTTTTTATTTTATTGTAACTCTTTTGTAACTGGAGCTTTTCTACTCAGGTCTCCACTGAAAATGGACTCTTAGCCCAGCTGGACTAACCCGGTTAAGAAATGTCGATAAATAAATAAAATAAATAAATATTATTGCACTGTTTTTATATTCTACAAGTCTCTCCTAATGTCCCTGCAAAATTTGTTTGAAAATGCCATGTAATGCTTTCTGCAAAGTAAGAATTCACTGAATTCTTACACAAGTGTTGGGTGACAAATAACATCAGATAAAAATGTCCTATGGTATAAAGTATTTTATGTCATAGAAGTGAGTGAGTGCTGCTGTTTAAAAGCAGCAAAGAAAATGTCGACTAATGAGATATACATGCAGAAGATTTGGCAGGAGAAAATGTGAAAGTTTAATCCCTACACATATAAACACTTGGAAAGCACCACCTCATAAGGTGTGTACTTCTGCCATCAGTTTAGTATCATAAACAAGTATAGTCAGCTCAGAAACTTACACAATATGTTTTCATGTATCAATCTGAACCAAAATGAAGATAGATTAAAGAGAGTACATTTGTAAAGTGCCGAGAAAAGAGATTGAGAGTAGGACTTTTTTATTACCTCAAGGAAATGTAAATAATGGAAACAGGCATCATACAAAAAACTATTTGTATAAATAACAGGACAGTCAGATGATATAAAGCATGCATGTTGTGGTGTAGGATTAGAATGAAGATTCAATTCACTGAGAGTGTGATTAATGTATAATTCATGGATGTTGGACTACTCACAAATCTCAGGATTTGTCTGAAGAAAGACTAGGGAAAAATGTGTCAGCATTCAATAACATATGGAATCTAAATAAGGGTCTTAACAACTGTAACGCTAAACATCATAAACTATGGGTAGACCTCCATGTATTTGTGACACAAAGGTTATGTATTTCACTGAACCATTTAGACACACAGATCATCAGCAATAATTCTTAATATGGCACAGGACTGTGCAACCTTGTAGTTATTCATACTGGTTTAAGTCTTATATAAGCATAAATCAACCAACAAATTAAGTATAGGCTATATCTCAAGAAGCACTACATCAATTGCACAGTAGCAAACCCCACTTCTGCACTGCCCACTTCAGGCATACCATATGAGACTGACAACCTAACAAATTTCCGACTGCCAACATCATCAAAAGAACAGTCCAGTATAAATAAACAAAACACTAACATGTTAAAATGCAGAGCTTTACTATGAACTAAGTGGGGGAAGTTAAAGGGCTACTGGGCCCACTTATAGGTACATGAATACATACATACACCTGTCTTACTCCAACTTGCTCTGTATCATGCAAACCAAGTGACCAAGAAACTTTTGAGACTCTAAGTGTTCTCTTCATGGACTACTGTGACAATGTGGCAATGTTGTAGTGTACTGGCTCACCAGATGCGCAGTAGCAAGCACCGCCCAAACCCTGCCCAACACCCAACATATGGTTGAAATGACAGTTTACTCATGAATAAGCAATGTCACGTGTTTCTCAGCTGCATGAATATTCATTGGGATATGTCTAACTGCAGTAGCCAGTTATTTCCTAGCCGTTGTTATTTATGGATTATTTCTTTTTTTACTTCATTTTTTTTGTTAATTTTTGTGCAGAAAGACATGTCCCATCACTGTTTTCTGTTTGCTTTTGGAGGGGGCAAGTCCCACTGAACCCCCCCGCTACTTCAATATACCAACTCCGAGAGCAGGAAATTTAACATGCATTATCTGGGACATACATGTTTAGATAGTTATGCTGCCTGACAACACACTGAAAGTGAGGTCACAACATTCTCATGAAATTGATGATGTGGAAACAAAAATGTCTTTTACTGTTATGTTAAAAAGCAGCTTGCAAGAGGAGTGCAATTATATGTTTTATGTGATTTATTTTTATGCATTGGTTGCCTAAAGTCACAGCAGAACCCACTACAGCTTAGATGCCATGGATATCTAAGACTAATACAAATGCTTCAATCAACTTTGCTGTAGTATGTCTTTTACTGTCACTTAATCTATCACTTAATCTATCACTCTTGAATGACTTTAGTTCAGAATATAGTGCTGCACTCAGCAAAATGAAGTTTATAGCATTTATAAAGCGACAGTTAAGGAAATGGAATAGGTTACAATAGATATATAACCCTACAGGCCTGCATCACTTAATTGATGAAACTCTGCTGAAACTGTGGAGCCTCACAGCCGCAGGAGCACTCACAGCTCACATATGCTAATCAACAATCACTGTATGTATGATGTCACTGGCAAATCTGAATGGCATGCTAATCATTCATCATTTGCATGCTACTTCACAGATATTGGGCTTGTCAATCACCCTGACCACACCCATGCCTGCCCAAAATTGCTGGTGAGGCAGTACACTACAACATTGCTGACAATGCTACTAAAATAGGCTAATGGCACTGTTGTACAATGGTCACTTCAGATTAAGCTGCTAGGAACCTGAATTTGTCCAACTGCAGAGTAGGTGTGCAGAGACCCTCATCTGGAAGCCAGTTATAAACACTCACATTCATGATAATTAACCTCAAACAAGACTGGGCTAACCTGAACGTGCACAATGTACAGACACATGCACACACAAAACAAGCAAATACTTATCTAATTCCCACTTATCACAAAACAAACTGATCCCCATAAAGTACCTCAGTTTAAACAAATAGACCTGAAATAAAAATAAGAAAAAAAATTGTGGACAATCATATCCAAGAGTATATAATCACCCACCTACCCACATCAAAGTTAAAATAGGAAATATGTGAAATAAACAAATAAAACCAATATTACAAACCATTACATTATAGTCAGTAATACAAAATATTAGTGTTTAGTCAGAAAACACTGCAGAGGTACACTGAATATAACACTTGTCCATATCTCTTCCTCAACAGGTATTACTTTGCAATCTATGAAAAAAATAATAAATTGCACTTACCTGTAAGAATCAGCAGCTATCAGGTATATGTGTGGTTCAGTTTTCTGGTAGTGCTCTTCTTCTACAAACATGGCAATTTTCACATAATTTTCCCAAAAATAACTGTACAGTCTTTTCAGGCTTGTTGGCTGTTGGTGAAGCACCCTCCAAGAGGAAAAAACACTGAGAGAAGAAGGGAGCCACTTTTGAGATTTTAAGTATTTTTTCTCTGTTTATTTGCTAAGTTTTTCTGCATAGCTGCCTAGCTTGAGCATTTTCTGGCTTGTTAAACTTGATTTCTGTATTAGTAGCTGTATTTAGAGCACAACCAAAAGCTGTTTGCTGAATTTCCTGTTTGCACTTAATTTTAAATCGTTTTTTTCTTAAAACTTGCATATTTTCTGTCCTTGACCTAGCACTCTTGTGTGGGGTCATTTACTGCACTGTTATAACTTGATATTACTTGTGAACTTCTGCTATCTCTGTAAAGACAAAATCAAAAAAAATCTTGCTTTTTTCCCACTTTTCTGAGAGTTAACAGTCATCAGGTACAGGCTTGCTGTTCCTGAACTGTTTGAAAGTTTCTGTGAGGCCATTTTTGCTTGGGCTGAAGGAGGGTCTCTCTGTTCATCAATGGCAGTGACTAACATTGAGCAGCTTCCCTGCCCCCCGTAGAGGTGGTTACTGACTTGAAACTGTAGTTTTATTGGCCACTAGGGGTCATTTCCATAATTCCTTCATCTTCCTCTCTTAAAACCTAGTTGCCTCATGGTTTGAGCATCTTTTCAGGCTTGTTGGCTGTTGGTGAAGCACCCTCCAAGAGGAAAAAACGCTGAGAGAAGAAGGGAGCCACTTTTGAGATTTTAAGTAATTTTTCTCTGTTTATTTGCTAAGTTTTTCTGCATAGCTGCCTAGCTTGAGCATTTTCTGGCTTGTTAAACTTGATTTCTGTATTAGTAGCTGTATTTAGAGCACAACCAAAAGCTGTTTGCTGAATTTCCTGTTTGCACTTAATTTTAAATCGTTTTTTTCTTAACTTGCATATTTTCTGTCCTTGACCTAGCACTCTTGTGTGGGGTCATTTACTGCACTGTTATAACTTGATATTACTTGTGAACCTCTGCTATCTCTGTAAAAAAACAAAAACAACAAAAAAAATCTTGCTTTTTTCCCACTTTTCTGAGAGTTAAAAAGTTCAGTTACAGGCTTGCTGTTCCTGAACTGTTTGAAAGTTTCTGTGAGGCCATTTTGCTTGGGCTGAAGGAGGGTCTCTGTTCATCAGTGGCGGTGACTAACATTGAGCAGCTTCCTGCCCCCCGAGGTGGTTACTGACTTGAAACTGTAGTTTTATTGGCCACTAGGGGTCATTTCCATAACTCCTTCATCTTCCTCTCTTAAAACCTAGTTGCCTCGTGGTTTGAGCATCTTTTCAGGCTTGTTGGCTGTTGGTGAAGCACCCTCCAAGAGGATAAAATGCTGAGAGAAGAAGGGAGCCACTTTTGAGATTTTAAGTATTTTTTCTCTGTTTATTTGCTAAGTTTTTCTGCATAGCTGCCTAGCTTGAGCATTTTCTGGCTTGTTAAACTTGATTTCTTTATTAGTAGCTGTATTTAGAGCACAACCAAAAGCTGTTTGCTGAATTTCCTGTTTGCACTTAATTTTAAATAGTTTTTTTCTTAAAACTTGCATATTTTCTGTCCTTGACCTAGCACTCTTGTGTGGGGTCATTTACTGCACTGTTATAACTTGATATTACTTGTGAACCTCTGCTATCTCTGTAAAAAAAAAAAAAAAAAAAAATCTTGCTTTTTCCCACTTTTCTGAGAGTTAAAAAAGTTCAGTTACAGGCTTGCTGTTCCTGAACTGTTTGAAAGTTTCTGTGAGGCCATTTTTGCTTGGGCTGAAGGAGGGTCTCTCTGTTCATCAGTAGCAGTGACTAACATTGAGCAGCTTCCCTGCCCCCCGTAGAGGTGGTTACTGACTTGAAACTGTAGTTTTATTGGCCACTAGGGGTCATTTCCATAACTCCTTCATCTTCCTCTCTTAAAACCTAGTTGCCACATGGTTTGAGCGTCTTTTCAGGCTTGTTGGCTGTTGGTGAAGCACCCTCCAAGAGGAAAAAACGCTGAGAGAAGAAGGGAGCCACTTTTGAGATTTTAAGTATTTTTCTCTGTTTATTTGCTAAGTTTTTCTGCATAGCTGCCTAGCTTGAGCATTTTCTGGCTTGTTAAACTTGATTTCTGTATTAGTAGCTGTATTTAGAGCACAACCAAAAGCTGTTTGCTGAATTTCCTGTTTGCACTTAATTTTAAATCGTTTTTTCTTAAAACTTGCATATTTTCTGTCCTTGACCTAGCACTCTTGTGTGGGGTCATTTACTGCACTGTTATAACTTGATATTACTTGTGAACCTCTGCTATCTCTGTAAAAAACAAAAAAAAAAAATCTTGCTTTTTCCCACTTTTCTGAGAGTTAAAGTTCAGTTACAGGCTTGCTGTTCCTGAACTGTTTGAAAGTTTCTGTGAGGCCATTTTTGCTTGGGCTGAAGGAGGGTCTCTGTTCATCAGTGGCGGTGACTAACATTGAGCAGCTTCCCTGCCCCCGTAGAGGTGGTTACTGACTTGAAACTGTAGTTTTATTGGCCACTAGGGGTCATTTCCATAACTCCTTCATCTTCCTCTCTTAAAACCTAGTTGCCTCGTGGTTTGAGCGTCTTTTCAGGCTTGTTGGCTGTTGGTGAAGCACCCTCAAGAGGAAAAATGCTGAGAGAAGAAGGAGCCACTTTTGAGATTTTAAGTATTTTTTTCTCTGTTTATTTGCTAAGTTTTTCTGCATAGCTGCCTAGCTTGAGCATTTTCTGGCTTGTTAAACTTGATTTCTGTATTAGTAGCTGTATTTAGAGCACAACCAAAAGCTGTTTGCTGAATTTCCTGTTTGCACTTAATTTTAAATAGTTTTTTCTTAAAACTTGCATATTTTCTGTCCTTGACCTAGCACTCTTGTGTGGGGTCATTTACTGCACTGTTATAACTTGATATTACTTGTGAACCTCTGCTATCTCTGTAAAAAAAAAAAAAAAAAAAAAATCTTGCTTTTTTCCCACTTTTCTGAGAGTTAAAAAAGTTCAGTTACAGGCTTGCTGTTCCTGAACTGTTTGAAAGTTTCTGTGAGGCCATTTTTGCTTGGGCTGAAGGAGGGTCTCTCTGTTCATCAGTAGCAGTGACTAACATTGAGCAGCTTCCCTGCCCCCCGTAGAGGTGGTTACTGACTTGAAACTGTAGTTTTATTGGCCACTAGGGGTCATTTCCATAACTCCTTCATCTTCCTCTCTTAAAACCTAGTTGCCACATGGTTTGAGCGTCTTTTCAGGCTTGTTGGCTGTTGGTGAAGCACCCTCCAAGAGGAAAAACGCAGAGAGAAGAAGGAGCCACTTTTGAGATTTTAAGTATTTTTTCTCTGTTTATTTGCTAAGTTTTTCTGCATAGCTGCCTAGCTTGAGCATTTTCTGGCTTGTTAAACTTGATTTCTGTATTAGTAGCTGTATTTAGAGCACAACCAAAAGCTGTTTGCTGAATTTCCTGTTTGCACTTAATTTTAAATCGTTTTTTTCTTAAAACTTGCATATTTTCTGTCCTTGACCTAGCACTCTTGTGTGGGGTCATTTACTGCACTGTTATAACTTGATATTACTTGTGAACCTCTGCTATCTCTGTAAAAAACAAAAAAAAACAAAAAAAAAAATCTTGCTTTTTTCCCACTTTTCTGAGAGTTAAAAAAGTTCAGTTACAGGCTTGCTGTTCCTGAACTGTTTGAAAGTTTCTGTGAGGCCATTTTTGCTTGGGCTGAAGGAGGGCAGTGACTAACATTGAGCAGCTTCCCTGCCCCCCGTAGAGGTGGTTACTGACTTGAAACTGTAGTTTTATTTTCCCTTTTTGGGTCTATTCCTGCTTCTTTCCAGCCCCTGCTATCAAGCACGCTTTAACGTGCTTTAGCCGATGCGGAGTTGCCACTAGAGCAGCATCGGGCAGCCCGGTTAAACAAGGTTAAACTCTTTCTGGCTCCAGAAAGTCTGTTCTTCAATTTTCCCTTAGAACTGCTCTGTTAGGAACCTAAACAGTTTACACCTACGCTAAAAGTGCAGCACTTGTTCCAAATAGCTTTTTCTTCTCAAACAGCTCAGCACTTGTCTTATAAGCATATCCCTTGTCTTATAAGCATTCTCTTTGCAGGTCAAGCACTCCTATATTATACAAATCTCTCACTAACAAAACCCCCCAGGAGTGCCCACTTCCCTGCTAAGCCCACTACTTTTCTGTCTCATACCAACTCATAATTCTTTCTAGCATGTCGAAGGGTCAGATGCTGGCGTCCTCTCCTGCCCATTTGGTGAATCTGGGAATTCTGAGACAATGTTGCAATTGCCTCATGTACACGGACAACCATCTCCTCCTCCCATGTAACACTAACACTTGTGAGAGATGCAGCTATTTAGCCAGACTGGAGGCTAAGCTCTCTCAACTCAGGACTGGCAAGACCAGGCAGGAGGAGAAGGCAACTACACACACCACAATACCAGTCTCACATAACTCAACCACACCACTGAATCAAACACATAAACACACTAAGACATACTCGAGGCTCTGAGTAAAATTTACCTAAACAGCAGAGGCCTCCAAAGCAGACACCCAAGCAACTGCAAACTCAATACACCACACAAACAACACATAAACAACAAAATCAGTGTGCAAAGCAGTCACTGCCCTTAAGGCCAAATACAACACCAAACATACTTGTCAAAGGTGACTCCATAGTCAGACACACTGACGTCCGCCTCACCAGACTGAGTAAGGAGAAGGTCACAGTAAGCTGCCTGTCGGGCGCTAGAATCCGCCACATAACACAAGCACTCAGGTCTCTCAACAGCAGGTACAAGTCGACTCAGTCATTGTCCACGCTGGTGTCAACGACCTGAGACGCACCTCCTTGGACTACATGAAAAGAGACAATGTGGAGCTCTCTGATTATGTAGCCCAGGCAGGTATGACCCTGACGTTGAGCAGTATCCTACCTTCACCTAGAATGATGCCACAATACAGTGATAAGATGATCAGCTTTGATAATTGGCTTAAATTCTGGTGTCATTCAAAGGGGATCAATGTCTGTCTGCCTGGGATGACATGCTGGACAAGCCACGCTTGCAAGGGATGGCTTGCACCTGTCACCCTAGGCTTCCGGATATTGGCAAAGGCTCTTGCCACCCCATAGTGCCTTTTTAGGCAAGGCTCAAATTCTAAACCTACCACCCTAGAACACAAAAAGTAAAAACTAAGGGTAATGCTGCTCAATGCCAGAAGTCTCAATCTCAAGATGCACGCACTCGAGGCCCTTCTCAGTATGGAGAACATCGATGTCTGTGCTGTGACAGAAACCTGGTTCAAGGCTCCTGAGAGCACCCCAGCACTAGCAGGTTTCACCTCATATCATGCGTTCCGCCCCAAAATCCGGACAACACCAAGAAAGGAGGGGTGTCCATATTCATAAAGGACACCCACACCTCAAGGTTGGTGGCAACGCACGATGCATCGGAGACCATCCAGGTGCAATTAACCATAGGCAAGACTGCTCTGCAATTTGTAGCATGTTACAGGCCACCCTCTCAAACTCAGGAACCTCACATGGCCTTCCTGAAAACAATGGAGGGGATAAATGTATCTCCAAACACCATCATACTAGGTGACTTCAACTACCCTAATATAGACTGGGAACACTACTCAAGCCCAAACACTCTAGCCCAAAGGTTCTTGGAGTTCATAAACTCAAATGCCATGAAACAACTAGTCACCATCCCCACAAGAGGAGAAAACATACTTGATCTCATCATCACGAACATGGGATCACAATGTTCAACACCGGAAGTATACCCCTCACTGGTGAGATCAGATCATAAACTAATCTCGCTGGAGGTCCTCATCCCGCCCCCACCTGAAACAAAAAGACCACAGTGAAAAACTTCTCAAAAGCCGACTTCACACTTCTAAAAACTAGTGTGGTCTCCTTTAAGGCCCCTGAGCCAGTGGTAAACATTACTCAAACCGCTGAATCACTTACAAATGCCTTCTACCAGCACCTACAGGACTGCATGGATCAGGCAATCCCAAACAAAACTAAGACTCTTTGTACCAAAGGCAAGCGTCCAGTCTGGTGGACCCCAGCCATAAACAAGCTCTACAACAAAAGGAGGAAGCTACTACAAGATAGAGCAAAATCCTTGAAAGGTAAGACACCTTTGATCATTATAAGTAAAAACTAAGAGCTCTCATAAAATCATCCAAGGCAAATTTTGAGAGAAAAATCGCCAAGGATTCAAAAGACAATCATAAGGCCTTCTTTAGCTATGTTAGAAACCTAGGAGGAATCTCCCAGATATGCTCAGAATTAGTTCAAAATGATGTGAAGATTACTGAACCTACACACATTGCCAACATACTGGCTGACAGGTTCAGTGCAAACTTCTCCCCTCCCCAAAAGGAGAGATATCTATACCAGAGGATTGTAGCCCCCAAACATCTCCAACACCCAGGTGAGAACTGCTCTCTCCAAAGCAAAAAACACAGCATCCATGGGACCGGATGGTGTCCCCAGCTGTGTGCTCCATGAACTCAATGAGGAATTAACCCGCAGTTAGGACAGCTGTTTAATCTTAGCCTCACCTCAGGATACGTACCCAAGGAGTGGCGCACGGCGACTGTGGTCCCACTTCACAAGGGCGGTGCCTCCACCGACCCTGGAAATTACCGTCCCATTAGCTTGACAAGCCTTATCTGCAAAGCCATGGAGAGGATCATAATGGAACTCATAAATAAAGACATAGGGAACTTGCAGACTTTGAATCCAACCCAGTTTGGCTTTGTCAAAGGCAGATCATGCCTTTTAAACTTGGTTGACTTTTTCGAGACAGTCACCAAGGCCATTGATGAGGAAAGGCAGTCCATACAGCCTACCTTGACCTGGCAAAGGCCTTCGACACAATACCCCACTCAGGTATCATCAAAAAACTCATCAGCTTGAATGTAAACCCATACATCACGAGATGGGTTGCAAACTGGCTAAGTGACAGAACCCACAGGGTCAGAGTTGCTGGAGCCATGTCAGACTCAAAGCCTGTCACAAGTGGTGTCCCACAGGGCTCAGTCCTGGGTCCACTCTTGTTCGGCATCTACTTTTCTGAAGTACAAGCAAACACAGGAGGGTTATGGCTGACAAAGTTTGCAGATGACTGCAAACTGGCCATAGTCGAAAACACATCTGACACAGATATCCTTCAGAAGGGCCTCACAGAAACGGATAACTGGTGCCAGAGCCATGGCCTAAAGTTAAATGCCAAGAAATGCATAGTCATACCCTTCGGGAAAAACAAGGTTACTAGCTACCATATAGGTGGCAATCCACTGAGCACAGAAGAAGTCATCAGGGATCTGGGGACCCAGGTTGACAGTAGCCTTTCGTTTGACACTCATGTTGCTAAAGTAGTTAGGAAAACCTTCTACATTGCCCACCTGATCATGAAGGGATTCACATCTAGATCAAGGGAGGTCATCGCCCCTGTACTCATCACTCATTAGACCTATGATTGAGTACAATGCCCCATTCGAATGTATCTGACCAGACACCTGCAGCAGCTGGAAAGGCCACTAAAGTTCCTCACCAAAAGGATAAAGGGTCTCAAAAATATGTCTTATGCTGCCCGACTGAAAGAACTCCAGCTCTATTCAGTCTCATACCGCTTGCTCAGAGGTGACCTGTGCCTGACATATAAGGCCATGTCAAACCCTGATTTGATGAATATGCTTCACCTCAAAAATCTAGATCCCTCAGAACCACAAGGGCGGAGACTTAAACCTTGACACGGTTATTAATAGAACATGCTGGAGGGACAGATTCATCACCCAGAGACTCCCTATGCTGTGGAACAAAATCCCGGTACATGTGAGGCAGAGCACCTCGCTGGCCTTGTTCAAGAGGAATCTTGACCAATGGATGGGGGATCGCAGATATACCCCAGGGATTACTTCAGTGTCACTGCTTGACAGAGGCACAGCAAAATAATAGGCATAGTTTTATTCAAACTAAAGGGGTGTCGAAAGCCAAATAACTAGGCTAGGCTTATAAATGCCCTTGGGCAGATAGCCTAGTATGAACCTATGAACCTATGAACCTATGAATACCCATATAACAAAACATGGCCATTATCCATAGCACATGGCTCAACAGGTGTTTTTCCCCTTTTACATGAGAAGCAATATAAAATATTACACTAAACTCTCCTCCAGGTTTTCACACCATGTGTCGTCAACTGAGCCAAAAATCCTGCAGGAAGTTCAAAGCATGTCATACCTCCTACACAGCCATAGCCCACTGATAATGGCTTCTGTGCTACATTTCATAAACTGAAATTGCAATCCCTTAATTGTGAAGCATTGATGGAGTGGGAATCTGTCAGACCTGAAGAATGAATCTGTCTCCACCACCTCGTTAATGTGAATGGGGACATTTTCACCTCATTTAACTGTCTCTTTGAGATGAACGGAGAAGTTTTACCTCCCTTCACACCTACTGTGGTATTGTCTTTGCCACTGAAGTTTTGTTTCAGCTGAAGTTTCAAGTGATTAATGAATTCCAACACAACTAAGAATGTTGAGACCAAGTTTTCACTTAAAAACTCAGATAAAATGCTTTTCCTTAATCATACAGTATAACATTTCATGAAAAGTCTGCATTTATCCTAAAATAATTATAAAAGGTGAGTCAAAATGTAGGTAATGACAACATTTACAAATTACAAAAAAATGATGAATGTTGTGTGAAGACCACGATGAAAACTGACAACAAATATTTGAGATATCACTGTACATGAGTAATGGTTGTACAGACTGACTGCAAGCATCAGCAATAATTTCCAAATGAGCATATTCACTAGGATGCATGCAGGCGGTTGTGCAGTCACTGTTCCTCAGAAGCAAATGGCAAGTAATACAAACAGGAGTAAACTTGTTCTTCTAGAGTAACTGAGATATTCTGAAATAGATTTTATAACTAATGTAGTGGTCACTTATAGTTTACTAAAAGCATGCATGCAAATTAATTTGTCAGTATCTGGCTGCATTCTATAGTCACCTGAGTTAGGAGGGTTTGTGACATAAAATGAATAGTTTATATCAACAGGAATTAAGCAGTGTCATCAAACTACTGCCAAACATATTAACACCCAAAGACTGGACTCTTTTCATGCCCGCAGTGTAACCTATTTCCAAACAGTATGCCACTAAAAGGCAGGGTCGATTTCCTGCCAGGCTACAGCAACTGGCTGGTGGCTGACATCATGCTCAACAACTCAGAAGTCAAATGCCCCAGTAGGAACACAGTCCAAGAAACCCAAGAGTTAACCTGTCCATCCAGGAAGGTAAAAGACTAGAGGATGGAGGGAGGGAGCCAATACTGCAGCAGTGAATTCAAGGGCATTTACCGTTATGGTAATATTTAACACAACTGTACTATGTCCTTTCACTCTCTGCTGCAGTATTCTTAACCGATGGAAGAGTGCCAAAGCCCAAGAGGAAATTTGGTAGGGGTAGGAGCAGAAGAGACCCCTAAATAGCCATGAAGAATGGCACTAGCAAAACTAGCCCTAGCTCTAGAGATACCATCCAATTTGTAGTGCTTGGTAAATGTATGCAATGAAGTCCAGGCAGCTGCTTCAAGAATAGAATTAGTATCTAAGCCCTTGAAAAAAACACCAGAAGAAGCAACAGCTCTAGTTGAATGAGCCTTAACTGAAGAAGGAAGGCTCTTTCCATGAAAAGTGTAACAAAAGGAAATGGCCTTAGAGATCCAAGAAGAAATAGTTTGCTTGGATCCAGCAAGTCCCAAAGATCTAGGATGAAAAGAAAGAAAGAAGTAATTGATCAGATTTTCTAATAGCCTTAGTCTTATCCAAATAAACTCTGAGTTGCCTATGCATATCCAAAGTTAGCAGCACCCTCTCACTGTCAGATTGCGGACAGGGGACAAAAGTAGGCAGATTAGTAGACTGATTAAGGGATAACTGATTAACAACCTTAGGCATAAAAGAAGGGTTAGTACGCAAGGGCACCCTGTTCTCATGAAAGATCAAAAAAGTAGGACAAGCCATAAGGGGCTGCAACTCCGACACCCACCTAGCAGAAAGAGCTAACAAAAGAACAGTCTTCCAGCAACAACATTGCAAGGAAACTGAAGAGCAGGCTCAAAAAGTGCCTGAGTCAACTTCTCCAGAACAAAATTAAGATCCCAGGGAGGAGGAACAGGCTTCCTAAGAGGTCTAACTTTAATGTCACCTTTATGAAATTGTTTAACCTCAAATCTAGAAGCTAAAGGAGGAGAAAAATGCAGACAAGCAGAGATAGCCAATAAGTGGGCCTTAACAGAAGAGCAGACCAAACCAGCATTGAGCAACTCACACAAATAAGAGAGAACCAAAGGAACATCCACAGTAAATGGGTCCAGGTTATGAGAGAGACACCAAATAGAAAATCTCTTCCATTTGAATAAGTAGGATTTCCTAGCAGCAGATTTCCTGGCCTCCTGTAGGACTTGAAGCACATCCTCAGGAAAAACAGTGTCTATGAGGAATCAAAATCCTATCGCCTGCAGTGTCAGCTGAAGTGTGGACAGGTGGGGATGGATGAGAGATCCCTTGTCTCATGTAATTAGATCCATCTTGTGAGGTAACAAGTGATGAGTGCCTCTGGCTAGATGCAGAAGTAGAGGGAACCAGTGCTGTCATGGGACAAAAGGGAGTCACCAAGATTTCGGGAGCATCCTGTTGAATCTTGAACAGGACTTTTGGAATGAGAGGAAGGGGAGCATCCTCTTCCAAGAAAATGAGAGGGACTCCACCTTCCACACCAGAGGACCTGGGACTCTGGCACAAAACAGAGGAAGTTGTCTGCTCAGAGGGGAGGCAAAAAATCCACTTGAGGAGTACCCCACTGCTGGATAATGTCCAGAAACACATCCCAGTGAAGCATCCATTCTTTGCATTGAGTTAAGGACATGCTCAGAGTGTCTGCCACAGTGTTCTGACCAGAAGGGATATAAACTGCTTGAAGAGTCACTTGATATTTGACAGCAAGATCCCATACCAGAACTGCCAAATGGCAAAGAAGATAACATCTCATTCTTCCCTGTTTGTTGACATACCACATCACTGTGGTATTGTCTGTGAACACCTTGAGAATCCCTGGAGACAAAAAAAAGGATGAAAGGCCTGACGATCCAGTAGAAAAGCCCTCATCTCTTTAACATTGATGTGCTCCTTCTACTAATGAGGTGACCATAATCCCTGTACCTTTAGGGAAACAAACATCACCCCCCCTATCATATGTCTGAAGCATCTGTGAACAATTCTTGAGAAGGAAGAAGGGGATGAAAAGGGATCACTGGATTCAGAGACAACTGCTAAATCCTCCAGTGAAGTTCCTGTCTGAGACAAGGAAGAAAAGGAAGTAAAAAGTCCAGAGAATGTGCATGATAATGTGGCCCAGGCAGGTATGGCCCTAGCCCTGAGTAGCATCCCACCGTCACCCAGAATGATATCACAGTACAAACAGAAAATGATTGACTTCAACAATTGTCGAAGTTTCTGGTGTCATTTTAAGAGGATCCAGTATCTGTATGCTTGGGATGACATGACTGACAGACCTCGATGCTTTGCCAGAGATGGCCTGCATCTGTCAACCCTGGGTTTCTGGGTAATGGCTAAAGCTCTTGCCACCCCTATTGTGCCTTTTTTAAGTGATGTTCCAAAGAACAAATTACCATTGTAACAGCTATAAATAAATGCAATCTGAGGGTCATGCTGCTCAATGTTAGAAGTCTAAATCTCAAGATGCACTCACTCGAAGCACTCCACAAAATGGAGAACATCGACATTTGTGCTGTAATGGAGACCTGGTTTAAAGCAGAAGAAAGCACCCCTGCATTACCAGTCTATAACTCATTCTACACCTTTAGGCCACAGAACATGGACTGAAGCTCTAAAGGTGATGGTGTCTCCATATTCATAAATAATATACGCACTTCCAGACTAGTAGCCCAGCATAATGCATCTGAGATACTCCAGGTACAACTAACATTGGGTAAAATGGTGATTCAGGTCGTAGCCTGCTATAGGACACTAACCATGTCCCAAGACTCTCACTCCAAATTCCTAAGCAGCCTGGAATCTATTAAGATCCAACCCAGCACTCTCATACTAGGTGACTTCAACTATCCCTCCATCAACTGGTAAAACTACTCATACACCACTGCACTGGCCCAACGCTTCTTGGAATTCATCAATTTCAATGGCCTGGATGAACTCATTCTTACCCCCACTAGAGGAAGCAACATCCTTGACCTGGTTATTACTAACATGGGCAACCATTGCTTTACACCAATGGTCAATTTCTCCCTGGTTATATATGACCACAAACTAATCACCATGGAAATCCACATCTCACTCATACCCCCCGCAAAGGTATCCACTATGGAAAACTTCTCCAAAGCTGACTGGACTCCTAAAAACAGAGGTGCCTAACTTCACGGCACCCATGCCAATGGAAAATAGATGCATGATTGCCAAATCATACACCAATGCACTGTATGAACATGTATGAGCATGTATATAAATGCTCTCCTCCAAAATGAGGAAGCCAGTCTGGTGGTCCCCTGTCATTAATAAACTCTATAACAGAAGGAAGAAACTGTTGCAGAAAAAGGGAAGTTCCAAGACTGGAAAAATTCCCTTATTAGCCTCAACGAAACATTGAGATTCCTCATCAAAACCTCCAAAGCCAGCTATGAAGGCAGAATTGCAGCAGACACTAAAAACAACCACAAATCCTTCTATAGTTATATCAAGAATCTCCACGGCAATACCCATTTTTGCTCTGAGTTACTGCACAACGGTACCTCCTATACTGAGCCAACAGATATTACCAACATACTGGCTGACAGATTCAGTAGCAGCCTTACCCATTTCTCCCCCCCCCCCCAAAGGACCAAACTCAATACTGGAAGAATGCCAGGCACCCAACATTACTGCAGCACAGGTTAAAGCTGCATTTTCCAAGGCCAAGAATACAGCTTCCATGGGACATGACAATATCCCTGGCTGCATTCTACATGAATTACAAAGTGAACTGACACCACATCTGTGTGCCCTGTCACTCACAGCCTCACATCAGGCTTTGCCCCTTCCTAATAGCACACTGCTACAGTCATCCCTCTCCATAAAGGAGGAGTGACTACAGACCCTGGAAATTATTGCCCCATTAGCCTGATAAGTCTGATATGTAAGGCTATGGAGTGCATCCTCCTGGACCTAATTAACAAGGATACAGAGAATCTCCAAACTCTAGATCCCACGCAATCTGATTTTGTGAAAGGAAGATCATGCCTGCTCAACCTGGTTGATTTCTTTGAGTCAGTCATCACAGCTGTGGATGAGGGTAAGGCAGTTCATACAGCCTACCTTGATCTGGCCAAGGCCTTTGATACAATTCCTCACTCAGAAATTATTGATAAACTCACCAAACTAGGCATCAACCCCTATATCATTAGGTGGGTTGCAAATTGGCTCACAGATAGAATCCACAGTGTGAAAGTAGCAGATTCCAAGTCAGACTGCTGACCAATCATGAGTGGAGTCCCACAGGGATCAGTCTTTGTCCTCTCCTGTTTGGGATCTACTTCTCAGAAGTCCAAGCCAACATGGATGGACTCTGGCTAACCAAGTTCACAAATGACTGCAAGCAGGGAGTCATTATTAACTCCCCAAGTGATGCAGACATCCTGCAGAAAGATCTCACTGAGACCAATGACTGGTGCCAAAACCATGACCTTAAGCTTAATGTCAAAAAATGCATCATCATCCCCTTTGGGAAAACATCAGCTCCCACTAATTACCACATTGATGGGAGCCCATTGAACACTGAAGGACTTATAAGACATCTGGGGACACAGGTTGACAGCAACCTCTCCTTCGACTACCACATTGCCACTGTGGTCAGAAAGTCCTTCTATGTGGCACATCTGCAACAGCTGGAGAGGCCACAAAAGTTCCTCATGAAGAGGATCCTAGGCCTTAAACACATGCCCTACATGGACAGACTCAAAAAACTCCAGCTATTCTCTGTCTCATTTCGTGTACTAAGAGGCAATCTCTGCTTGACTAACAAAGCCATGTCTGAGGCAGCTCTGTTAGAAATGCTGCATCTAAAAATATCCCAATCCCTCTGCACCACACACTCCACAGACCTCAATCTCATTACCACAATCAACAGAACATGCTGGAGGGACAGGTTCATAACCCAGAGACTGCCCATGCTCTGGAAAAGACTTCCCATACATGTCAAGCAGAGCACCTCACTTGTCTTCAAGAGAAATCTTGATGAGTAGATGGGAAATAGAAAGTTCACCCCTGGGGATCTCTTCAGTGGCTGTATTTGAATGAGGCACTGGGAACTGACATCGGGTGCCACAATGCCAGTGCACTTCTATGGGCTAGGCTTGTAAGGCTCCAGGGACATTAGCCTAGTACACACCTATGAACCTATGTTGAAGCCACACTGACTTCAGAAACTACTGAAACTTTCTCATGTGAAGTTTGGCCAGAAGGAGCATCAGAATGGTAGATGCCATGACACCTGGAGCTCTCAGAAACTCCCTGGTGGTAATGAAAGCCAGGGGAAGAAGAGTGTGAAGAAAAGACCCTTTGAGGAGTAGAAACACCAAAGGTCAAAGCAGAGAACTGAAAATGCCAGAAAGCAACAGAGAACACAAAAAACTTCCTGAAAAGAAGATAGATAAGAATATAGAGGTAAGCATCCTTGAGCTCCAGATACATCATGAAGTTCTGAGGGAGCAAGAGAGAAAACAGAATCTGAAGGTACAACATCCAAAAGGAAGGCACTTTTAGAAAAGTGTTTAGATGAGAGAGTTCTAGAATAGTTCAACAAATGCCATCTTTTCCACTTTCAGAACCACATTAGTGACCATGTAAAATGAGAGAATGACACAAGAGTCACTTAATGTTTAACTACAGACAGCCCTAGCCATAGTGGATTATAATAGGATGAAATGAGTGGTTGTCTGGGGTCCACAGCTTCAAAGAGGACCATGGCTGCCTATAATGATAATGCATCCTGACCATTTATTTATTTATTGTCATTTGGTTACCAGGAAAGTCTGACTGTATAGGAGCCCATTTTCAGCACAGACCTGAGGAGAAAAGTTCTAGAGTACTACAAAAACATTTTAAGAACAATTACTACCTCCAGATATAATACAAGACATCTACAGTTTACAAAATTACACTAAGCAGGTTCATAGGTTAGTGCTAAGCTAACTGTCTTTGTGGGTCATTTTAAGCTTAGCCAATTATTGTTTGAGAATCAAACTATTCCATCTCTTTGCAAGGTAAACACCTTAACCATTATGCTAAACCCCATAGTATGAAAACGTTTATTAAGAATGGATGCAGCTGATATGACAATTAATTAATTTATAGAGAAATTAAATGCAAGTTAGTATGACACAAACAGAAATTGCCACATCAAGTGAGAGAAAAGCAGTATCCATCTAAAATTATTGAAGTTCTGTTCTTGTATATGGCATTGTTAGCTTACTTTGGTAGCTTACATACTAAATTTGCAAGCCACTGATGTCAACACCTTTTAAATAAACGTTTGGCGGCACTTCTATGGGGTTGGCTTGTAAAGGGCAATTAGCCTAGCACACACCTATGAACCTATGAACCTATGAACCTAAATATATATATATATATATATATATATATATATATATATATATATATATATATATATCTATATATATATATATATATATATATGGGTCATGAATGTGAAATGAAATATCAGAATCTCTCAAAAAGTGACTAAAAAAAAAGTAGTGAATAAAAGTTTGCACCCTCCTCTACCCCTACCCCCCCTCTACTAAATATACTATATCCTAACTTACTAATCTGATTTTGCGCTGTCGTTGATTACTTTTGTTAACTTTTTTTTTTTTTTCTTTGAATTTTCATTCTCTCATCTAACTCTGTTCCAGTTATATTTTCATATTCCATATTCCATTTATATTTACTTTTCACTTCTCTACACATCCTTTTCTGTCCCACTCATAGGCCATTAAACAGAAAAAGGAAAACATCATAAGCAGTAAGTACTCTTTTATTGAGATCATGAAAACAGCAGTTCCAATGAACTTTAGCCACAATGAAGAAAGTCCTCATTATCATCTAATTTTCATGTCTCAGAATCACTTGATGATTACTGGAAGTGCTAAGAAGCACTTTACTAGAGTAATCACCTCTGGCTGCCCATTCATCTCTTTGGCACAGAAAGCCTCCTCAGTCACTTCCCCACAAACATACGCACATTCAGACACACAGACACACACACACATATGCACACACAAGGACACATCTCTGCATGTCTTCAGCTGGCCTGATGTTGCAGAACATCATTGACTTTGCCCTGTTCATACTCAGCATTATTCAATACTCATTACAGTCTGTCAGCAATGGCAGGCATTAGTGTTTTACAATGTGATAGGAAGCCTTAACCAGGCCATTTTATCTGTCTCAGTAACCCTGTTTCATACAGTGATACACCACTGAGATTTCCTACTAGCAGAGGCCTTCTCGTGGAGGGTGGACTTGCTGACACAGCTAAATGCTAATGTGGCAATATGGGGCAGTGGATAATAGTAATTAGCCATGCATTCTTCCCCAGAAATGCCAACAGCCCTGTATTTACACGGAGAATCACTCAGCAGCTTAAAATTTCACTGTTGAAGGAAAAAGAGAATGCTGTCAAAATACAGCAATCACCCATTCACTCCTATGGAAGCAGTGCTGAGCAGGTAATTTTGGCAAAGATGCAGGGATGGGCCTTTAGGGCATGAGTGGAATGATACAAATGTGTGTGTGTTTGTGTTTCCGCCTATGGGGTCACATGGGAGGTAAGGTATGGATTTAGGAGTCCAGATGTGTGTGTATGTTAAAGCATACATGCGGGTAAATGGGTGTTTATGTGACTATGATCAAATTCAATAGATAGGCCACTAGGGAAAATACTACTACCATCAGATCTGACAGGATGGCAGCACTAATGTTAGACAGTGCAATTCAGAGACATGCTAATAAGGAAATAATGAGTTTGTTCTCATTGTGGTCACAGCAGTTTTCACAAGGAGTGAGCATATTTTCTGAATTCTAGTGTTGGAATAGGATTCACAAACATTGTCAGCCTCACTATCTGGGCAATACCACTGTGCCTGGTAATGCAATAGTGATATTATGTGATTCAGAGATATGATAAGGCTGCATGCAGTGAGTAGCAACTGATTAGGTGTCATTATCATGACTATGAATCAAACACTAGAGCAGTAAGAGCTAACCACACTAGTGTTTCAACAACCAAGCTATGCAGTATAGCTGCACAGGCACCTACACACATGCAGTAACACAAGCACACCCCCTCAACCATACGAACACACACACACACACACACACACACACACACACACACACACACACACACACACACACACACACACACACACACACACACACACACACACACACAAAGAACTGGATGCATTCTCCTGCATAGACTTGCAAGTACAGTCACAAGAAAAGCACACCAAGATACAGACAGAAAAAACACAGACACAGAAATCACACAAACCTTTGCAGTGCTTGTCTGTTGTGGGTACCAGCTCTACTCCTGCAATTGGAGTGAGTCAGCATACACTGTCTTAGCATACACCCTCTTGTTCTACTTACCCAAACAAAGTGGTAAGAGCTATTCTTTGCATCACTCTACATTGCTAGTCTGGTACCAGCAAAGGGTTTATAATCCATGTGATCAGAATGCCACATTTGCATGCAGACTTCATCAGTAAGACTGGCATTACCCCCTAGTGCCATCCTACTGCAGTGGTGCCACACTCATCTCTGAATTAGCAATCATGACTGCATTGAGCAAACATGCCCAAAACAAGTTTGCACAGTGCAGTCTGGGTTTCAGAATCCAGGCCAAAATTGTACTTGTCCTATGAGTATAAGACTGCACAAAAACAAGACACAAGTTAGGTGGCTAGCTGTCTTTCTCAGAAACTGATTTGTTAGAAAGTAACAGAACAACGAGTTATGTCTGTATTATCTCATTCCATCTGTTAAGAATACTAAAACAATGAGTGAGAAGGTCACTGAAAAAACAATCAGTAAAAACAAAATGAAAACTCCAGAAAAGCTAGAGCTTCCACTGAGTGACCTCCCAAACCTCTTGTATCAGAGGCACATGGGATATATGCAAATGATCCTTATGAACATCAGGTGTTTCAGCTAATTGGCAATTCTGAATGCCCATGACTTGTTTTGTCATTTTAATGGACAATTTCAGGCCAATAAAGCCAAACCCCACTAGCTGTGAATATGCATATTTCGGCCTTGTTATGACCTCGTTAGCACAGCAGAAGCAGAGTGTTTGACTAAGCATTAGAAACACAAGGCTTTCATACCCAGCTGATGTCCATTATCATTAGGATCACTGCAAAAATATCCTAAACAACAAACTAAAACAATGAGTGAGAAGGTCATCAAAACATCTGGTTGAGTAAATATTTTCAGTGCTATTAAGTTCAGTTTATCAGAGTTGATCATTATAGTTAATCAAAAATAGAAGCCTCAGTCACTCACAGCAGGTAAATAAAATGTATATTTATTGTTAAAAGGACCAAAAGTAAGTGCTTTTGTGGTTCAGCATAACTGCTTCATCAGACTTCAATTGCTAACAGAAAGCATACCCTTTATATAGGCACAGTAAGCTAGCATGATTAAAACCATTAAAAGCAATTAAGAATAAAAGCCACACAGACCTCCAGAGTACATATATACACAATTATGTCTGTGTGACTCCACACATCAGAAATCTAATGTTTCAAGCATCTAGATTTTAGAAAGGGTTTTAATGAAACTTTACTATTTAGAGCAGGGGGCTTATCAGCCTGTAAACGTATAATCCATTTTTGTTCTATTTCTTCAGTTTTATTACAAAAATCTCCACCTCTGTTATTTACACCTATATGCTCAATGACAAAAAAATGGAACTCATGATCTAACCCTTCTCTCAAAACATGCTGTGCACGTGCACTAGTTATGGAACTCCTGGTCTAACCCTTCTCTCAAAACATGCTGTGCACGTGCACTAGTTATGGAACTCCTGGTCTAACCCTTCTCTCAAAACATGCTGTGCACGTGCACTAGTTATGGAACTCCTGGTTTAACCCTTCTCTCTAAACATGCTGTGCACGTGCACTAGTTATGGAACTCCTGGTCTAACCCTTCTCTCTAAACATGCTGTGCACGTGCACTAGTTATGGAACTCCTGGTCTAACCCTTCTCTCAAAACATGCTGTGCAAGTGCACTAGTTATGGAACTCCTGGTCTAACCCTTCTCTCTAAACATGCTGTGCACGTGCACTAGTTATGGAACTCATGGTCTAACCCTTCTCTCTAAACATGCTGTGCACGTGCACTAGTTATGGAACTCCTGGTCAAACCCTTCTCTCAAAACATGCTGTGCACGTGCACTAGTTATGGAACTCCTGGTCTAACCCTTCTCTCTAAACATGCTGTGCACGTGCACTAGTTATGGAACTCCTGGTCTAACCCTTCTCTCAAAACATGCTGTGCACGTGCACTAGTTATGGAACTCCTGGTCTAACCCTTCTCTCTAAACATGCTGTGCACGTGCACTAGTTATGGAACTCCTGGTCTAACCCTTCTCTCTAAACATGCTGTGCACGTGCACTAGTTATGGAACTCCTGGTCTAACCCTTCTCTCAAAACATGCTGTGCAAGTGCATTAGTTATGGAACTCCTGGTCTAACCCTTCTCTCTAAACATGCTGTGCACGTGCACTAGTTATGGAACTCATGGTCTAACCCTTCTCTCTAAACATGCTGTGCACGTGCACTAGTTATGGAACTCCTGGTCTAACCCTTCTCTCAAAACATGCTGTGCAAGTGCATTAGTTATGGAACTCCTGGTCTAACCCTTCTCTCAAAACATGCTGTGCACGTGCACTAGTTATGGAACTCCTGGTCTAACCCTTCTCTCAAAACATGCTGTGCACGTGCACTAGTTATGGAACTCCTGGTCTAACCCTTCTCTCTAAACATGCTGTGCACGTGCACTAGTTATGGAACTCCTGGTCTAACCCTTCTCTCAAAACATGCTGTGCACGTGCACTAGTTATGGAACTCCTGGTCTAACCCTTCTCTCAAAACATGCTGTGCACGTGCACTAGTTATGGAACTCCTGGTCTAACCCTTCTCTCAAAACATGCTGTGCACGTGCACTAGTTATGGAACTCCTGGTCTAACCCTTCTCTCTAAACATGCCGTGCACGTGCACTAGTTATGGAACTCCTGGTCTAACCCTTCTCTCAAAACATGCTGTGCACGTGCACTAGTTATGGAACTCCTGGTCTAACCCTTCTCTCAAAACATGCTGTGCACGTGCATTAGTTATGGAACTCCTGGTCTAACCCTTCTCTCAAAACATGCTGTGCACGTGCACTAGTTTCTTTGCTGTTACGCATGTCCCCGTGATGTTCAAGGTTAATTATCTAACTATGCTATGAGTGACTCAATAAATAAATTTATGACAAGCCATGAAGTGCAGTGGATTAGCAAGGAGGAAGTAAGGATAGCTATGAAGAGGATGAAGAACGGAAAGGTTGTTGGTCCCAATGACATACCTGTGGAAGAATGGAGGTGTTTAGGTAAAATGGCAGTGAAGTTTTTAACTAGATTGCTTAATGAAATCTTGGAAAGTGAGAGGATGCCTGAGGAATGGAGAAAAAGTGCTTTGGTACCAATTTTTAAGAATAAGGGTGATGTGCAGAGTTGTAGTAACTACAGAAGGATTAAACTGATCAGTCACAGCATGAAGTTATGGGAAAGAGTAGTGGAAGCAAGGTTAAGAAGGGACGTGATGACTAGTGATCAGCAGTATGGTTTCATGTCAGGAAAGAGCACTACAGATGCGATGTTTGCTCTGAGAGTGTTGATGGAGAAGTACAGAGAAGGTCAGAAGGAGTTGCATTGTGTCTTTGTGGATTTAGGGAAAGCATATGACAGGGTGCCTAGAGAGGAGTTGTGGTATTGTATGAGGAAGTCGGGAGTGTCAGAGAAGTATGTAAGAGTGGTACAGGATATGTACGAGGGTAGTGTGACAGCGGTGAGGTCTGCGGTGGGAGTGACAGATGCGTTTAAGGTAGAGGTGGGATTACATCAAGGGTCAGCTCTGAGCCCTTTCTTATTTGCAATGGTGATGGACAGGTTGACAGATGAGATCAGACAGGAGTCTCTGTGGACTATGATGTTTGCAGATGACATTGTGATCTGCAGTGAGAGTAGGGAACAGGTGGAGGAGACCCTGGAGAGGTGGAGATATGTTCTATAGAGAAGAGGAATGAAGGTCAGCAGGACTAAGACAGAATATATGTGTGTGAATGAGAGGGAGGATAGAGGAATGGTGAGGATGCAGGGAGTAGAGGTGGCGAAGGTGAATGAGTTTAAGTACATGGGATCAACAGTTCAGAGTAATTGTGAGTGTAGAAGAGAGTTGAAGAAGAGAGTACAGGCAGGATGGAGTGGGTGGAGAAGAGTGTCAGGAGTGATTTGTGACAGACGAGTACCACTAAGAGTGAAAGGGAAGGTCTACAAGAGGGTACTGAGACCAGCTATGTTATACGGGTTGGAGACAGTGGCTTTGACAAAAAGGCAGGAGTCAGAGCTTGATGTGGCAGAGTTGAAGATGATAAGATTTGCACTGGGTGTGACAAGGATGGACAGGATTAGGAATAAGTATATTAGAGGGTCAACCCAGGTTGGAAAGTTTGGAGACAAAGCCAGAGAGGCAAGATTATGTTGGTTTGGACATGTGCTGAGGAGGGATGCACAGTATATTGCTAAGGATGAAGCTGCCAGGTAACAGGAAAAGAGGAAGGCCTAAGATAAAGTTTATGGATGTGATGAGAGAGGACATGCAGGCGGTTGGCGTGACAGAGCAAGATGCAGAGGGCAAGAAGAAATAGAAACAGCTGATCTGCTGTGGCGACCCCTAATGGGAGCAGCCGAAAGAAGAAGAAGAAGGTGACAAGCCTAACAGCACAATCAACTAGCTAGCAAGGAGAGATGCTCAAATCCATTCTCCCTGCCAGCCAACTAAAGAACTAACAATAATCAAGCAACTACCAATCAGTAAAAAATCACCATTACTAACAATCATTATGTTTTATAACATGGCTCACTGATTAGTCCAAAAGGGATTCAATAATTCAATCCTGAATCGATAGACCCAGCAACAAAAACTGCACTAGCCATCTCATCAAATAACAAGTGTTATACCTCTCAACCTCTTAGAGCAAGAGATCTGGATAAAGCCCCAAATAATGGGGGGACAAAGGCCCAAAAGTAGGGACACTTTTTAAACATCACTCTTACAAGCTTAGAAATTTGATAGAATAACAGGTTTTGTATTAGCATGGGGCCGGATTCACGAAGGCTTGCACAGAGTCTAAGAGTAGAGTAAGACTCCATGCAGCCAACATGTCTGCCGAGCGATCCAGGAACAGCCGGCAGGGGCGTGCAAGAGAGCTCCTAAAATGACTCTTGCATGGACAGGGTTAGTTTATGCAAATTACCTCATTTGCTGCTGAAAGCTATGCAAATGAGGTAAATTTGCGATCCAGGAAACACTAACCTGTCCGAGTAAGAGTAGTGTTATTTGCAGAAATGTACTCGGTTGGCAACTGAGTACCGTTCTGCAAATAGCAAAACGGAGCCATGACAGCTCCAAATAAAGGATGCATCCAGTTGAGGAAGCATGCCAATGGCCAAATATATGGCCATTGGCAGTTTTTTCCATTGCAAAATAAAAAAAAAAAATTTTTCCCTCGATCTCCGATGTTTAAGCATAGCGCAGCGCTGCACAAACGTGCTGCGCTCTAAAAACCAGAAAAACAAAAAATAAAAGCCACAAATAGGGATTTTATTCAAAATATTCATCTGCCATGCAAGTGAATGGCAGGCTGAAGACAACATGGCTACTGAGTAGAGGTTGCTAAGGGGGGAAGCTCAGTCTGAGAGATGTAACCAAGCATTAGTAGGCAATCCTATGCAAATGAGGATAAGGATAGTGAATCCAAGTTTTTCCTGCTATGTGAACCATGTCTCTAGAGTGTAAGAGTAGGATAAGGGGAGTAACAGAGTAGAAGATGGGTGACATCATGAGGGGGTATGTATCAAAAAGACTGTAAGCTTATTGGAGCAGAGTGGCATGTGTTTGCTGTGAATTACTCAGCACTAAAAGAGGTGAGTCTACAGTTCTCTAAACTGAAATCCAGAAACTGAAGGTGTATGCTGTGGCTATCACTAAAGTTTCTTGCAAAGCTGCTTACACTGTGTGCACGCGTGCGCGCATGTGTAAACCCGTCTAAGCCTGTGTGCGCGTGTGTGCACCCGTGTAAGCCTGTGTAAGGCCTTCTAAGCTTGTATACACGAATGTGCACCTGCCTAAGCCTGTGTAAGCCTTTGTAAGCCTGTGTGCTCGTGTGCACGTGTTTGCACGTGTTTGTGCGGTGCTGCCCCCTGTGGAAACAGAAATGGGAAAAGGAAGGAAAAGAAGTAGTAGGAAGTTAACCAAGGCGAACTAGCAGAGCTGCCAGGTGAAATCAATCAGAATCAGCCAATTACACAGGCAGTACACTAGCCCAGCCCAGCCCAGCACTTAAAACTCTGCAAACAACATTCCCCCATGTTTTTCTCAGAAACACTGCAACACTGCAGTCTACAAAGAGAAGTGAAAACTTAAAAAGCTTAACTGAGACAAAATAATGTTAGGGGCTGCCATTGCTATTATACTGCAACATGTGCAAGATGCTGAGGGTGGTGCCATTGAGAATGCTGCTGAGCAACCCACAGTGAGGAGACGAAGAGTGTACAGACCCAGGGTAACCTACCAGGGGCTACATGAGCTGGAGATAGTGGAGTGCTATAGAGTGGACAGAGACCTCCTGCAGCAAATTGTTGAGCTGTGCAGGCCACGCCTCACACACAGAACCAACAGAGGGAACCCATCCCAGTGGAAACCAAGGTATGTGTTGGCCTAAGAATACTAGCAACAGGTACCTTCCAGAGACCAACTGGTGATATGATGGGGATTTCACAGGCATCAGCATCAAGGGTACTGCACCAGTTCCTGAATGCTATGTCAGCACATGTCGGTGATCATGTATATTTCCCCAATTCCCATGAGGTATTGGCCAGCAATATGTGTCTCTTCCAGCAAATAGCAGAATACCCTGAGGTAGTGGGTGCAATTGACTGCACGCACATACACATCAAAGCACCAGCTGGTGAGCGGGGTAGGGCCTACATCAACCACAAGGGCTTCCACTCCATCAACTGCCAGGTCATGTGTGATGCCCAGGGCATAATACTGAATGTGTGTGCTGGCTGCCCTGGAAGCTACCATGATTCCCATATCTGGCATCTGTCGCAGCTGTACCAGACATTTGCCAATGGGGACATCCCTGACGGTCACCTAGTGGGGGATGCTGGATATGCACTGGAGCCGTGGCTGATGACACCCATCAGAAATGCACACACACCTGAACAAGAACTCCATAATGAGGCACACGCACAAACATGAAATGTAATCGAGCATGTGTTTGGGATGCTCAAGTCATGGTTCCAGTGCCTGGACACATCTGGTGGAGCCTTGCAGTACTCACCAACTACATGTACCCAAATTGTCATGGTATGTGCCATGCTACACAATATGATCCTGCGAAAACAGCTGCAGCAGGAACAGCATGGGGCAGGGCCAAACAGCCCCCCACCATTGCCAAGGCCTGCACAGGCACAGCGTGACTCAGAGGAGGAACAACCTGAGCCTGCCCCAGTAGGCAGAAGGAGGCGTGCCCAGTATGCCTTGTCCTTGGCAAAGAGGCAATGCATAGCACATACACTGGCTCAGTAGGAACCATGGAAATGATACCTCTCTCTGACTCGCACATAAAATAAAAGGGATGCCTAACTTGACACTACCTGTTTCCAAACATGTATAGGCAGTGTAGTATGTGCATCTGACATAGGCAGCCCTGCAGCACCACCTGAGGCATGATTGCCATGTTTTAAGCAATATAAAGCAGTGCTAAGCAGCTTTCACCAATATCTAGTATATGTAAACAAAATTGCTCGTGCAATGTTGGGCAAGGTCAGGGCAAGTTGAGCAAAGTCAGTTAAACATGCTCATATCTGCTTTACTGTTCCTTAAGCAGTCTGGTCTGGCCAGCATGAAAATAAAAAGCAGTGACAGGCCTTGAACCCAGGATACTGTGCACTGTAGTCACAGTACTGAACCACTAAGCCATGATAGCATTTCAGTGGCACAGACACAGCAGGACAATTGTACACTAATGCAAATACAAAGCGATGCTGTATCATGCCCCTAAACAGGCAAATGGGTAACCTTCCCCACATGCCTGTGTAGGCAGAGAACATCAGGCCAGGCGTTGTGATGTGGGTTGTGTAGGCTATGAAGTCACAAGCTAATATACATGACATTGGACACTAAGATCTGTAGTACAGTAGTATGCCTCAAGCCAGTACAATAGGCAACAGTACAGACTGTAATGGTGTCCTGTAAATAGCAGTGCAGGCACAGCAAATGTGCATAAGTGTCAGGTGAAACCCACTTCCTATGTACACCCACAGTAACAATCAGGTGTGCCAACAGGTAGAAATGTACAAAGAATAGCTGTCCCCCCGTATGTAGAAATGCTGATGTATATGCAAACTGTCTCTTGGAAACCCTGCAGGCACAGTATGATCCCTGTTGATCTATGACACAAAGGTGAGCCCTGCTGTAAAAATACAACTTGATTTACCATACACATATAGTATAAATGTGTATACTGTGCGTGCTCACACACTCCAACAAATGTAGTGGATTTCATTCAGCATCACACTGAAAGGTCATACTGGGCATGCTCACACACTTAAAGAAACAAAGCAAATGTCAGGCAGGAAGATACTGAAAGGTCATACTGGGCATGCTCACACACTTAGGCTAAATATGGATGTGATAATAAGGGATCTATGGACAAATGTGTATAGTCATCTCTACTTCCAGAAACACATTCACAAAGTGGTCTGAAAATCCTGCTATGTGTTCACACAAACTGCCAAGGTCTGTGCATGTAGGTCAAAGGAGGTTGCCACAACTCAGCAGTCATCAGACCTGTCAGAGAGTACCACAACACACTTGCAATGAATCTGACTAGGCACGTTCAGCAGCTAGAAACACCAATGAAGTACCTTAACAAGAGGATTACTGGCCTCAAATAGTTGCCCCATGCAACAAGACTGAAATGTAACCCAATCTGTACTCTGTTGCATACTGTCTACTCAGGAGATCTCTGCCCAACAGACAGGTCCATGTCATGGTTACACTCAGATCTGTTCTGAGTTACAGCTCAATGGCACTAAATGTACAGAGCCAACTGATATTGCCAACACCCTGGCAGATAGGATCAGTGTTAACTTTACCCCCTCTCACCCATGAAAGAGCACATGTCTATAATGGAAGACTGCAAAGTTGCTGTCATCACAGCTGCACAGGTAAAAACACTCTCCAAAGCCAGTATCACAGCAGCCATGGGACTAGATAACTTCCCAGGCTGTGTAGTATCTACATCCCTGAAGTAAACATTAACATGGAAGGCCTGTGGCTACTGAAGTTTCCAGAGGACTGCAAACTAGGAGCCATCATTGTAAACACTAAAGATGTGGACATCCTACAAAAGGGCCTCACTGAGACAGATGGCTGTTGTCCAAGCCATGGGCTGTAGCTCAATGCCAAAAGGTGCATTATCATCACCTTTGTTAAAAACACTGTAGCCAAGAACTACAACATAGGTGGTAGTATACTTCACACTGTAAGCGTGACAAGAGACCCTGGGTCACAGGTGGACAGTGGATACAACTGTGATGAGCACATTCCCACAGTAGTCAGGAAACCCTCTTATGTGGCACACCTCATCACAAAATGTGTCTCATGCAGAATAGAAGAGGACATTGTTCCGCTCTACTCATCACTCACTAGAACTCTAAAAGAGTACAACACCACTGTTGCTATGTACCTCACAAGACAACTACAACAACTGGAAAGCCAGCAGCAATACATCACAAAGAGCATTAGTGGCCTGAAATACATGCCATACACAGACCATCACAAAATGCTCCATCCTTACTCCCTTTCATATCGCCTACTCAGAGGTGTTCACTGCGTAACATACAAAGCTATGTCAAACATAGAGCTGTTGGATATGATCCATGTAAAACACTCACAATCACCCTGACCTTTGGACCCAAGACCACGAGTGAAATACAAAAGGAAGGGGTGTAGCCATTTACCTTATGGATATCCACACCTCCAGGTTACTGGCACAGCATGAGGCCTCGGAGACCATGCAAGTGCAACTAACATTGGGCAAAGCTGCCCATCAGATTGTAGCCTGCTACAGATCACATACCTTGTCTCAGGAACCTCACTCAGTATTCTGGAGAAAAATGGCAAATATAAAGGTCCTATCAAACACCATTATATGAGGAGATTACAACTACCCAAACATTGAGTGGGTGAATTACTTGTATACAATGTCCTTTGCCCAATGTGTCCTAGAGTTAAGAAACTCTAACACCCTGGAACAGCTGGTCAGCATGCCCACTAGAGGTGACAACATACTGGACATGATCATCACCAACATGGGGTACCAGTGTTCCACAACAGAGATAAACCCTCGCTGGTAATATCAGATCATTAAGTAATCACACTGGACATCCACATCCCATCCCCACACCCAGTCAATGAAACCACTGTGAAGACATTTGCAAAAGCAAACTGCACACTTCCCAAGACCAAAGTGGAACATTCCGAAGACCCCTTGCTATAGGATAATGGTATGCAATCTGCAGAATCATTTACAAGTGCATCCTATGAGCATCTACAGGGATGCATGGAATGAGACATCACAAATAAAACCAAGATGCACTCCTCCAAAAATAGGACAACAAGCAGGTGTTTGTTGTCCATAAATAAGCTAGACAAGAGAAGGAGGAAACAAACACATGATAGAGCCAACTTCACTAAAGGAAAGGCATCACTAATCATTATCAGGAAGAAACAATGATCGCTCATAAAATAATCCAAGGACAGTTTCTAAAGACAAATAGCCAAGGAATGTAAGAATAACAACCACAAAGCCTTCGGTAGCTATACCAGGCATGTAGGAGTCAACTTCCAAATATGCTGTCAGCTACTGAAAAAGGAATAACATACAACAAACCAACTTTCATTGCCCACACCCAGGGGGGCAAGTTCAGTGTAAACTCCCCCCTATCACCCCCAAAAGGGCCTGTGTCCATCACAGAAGGATGCAGAGACCCAGATGTCATGGACATGCAGGTAAAGACAGCCCTCACCAAAGCTAAGAACATAGTATCAATGTGACTGTATGTTGTCCCAGGCTGCATCTTACACTAGGCCCATAAGGAACTACACCCTCACCTACATTCACTGTCCAGACTCAAGCATACCACAGGCTATGTACCCAAAGAATGGCATACACTAACAGTCATCCAGCTCCACAAAGGGTGTGCCAAAACAGAACCTGGAAACCATTGCCCAATATGTGTACTCAGCCTGGTCTACAGAGCTATTGAGCAAATTGTCATGGAACCCATACACTGAGACATTGGAGATCTCCAGACACTGGACTCTACACAACTTCACCTTGTTAAAGGCAGAGCCTGGCTCCCAAACCTAGTTGACTTATTTAAAACAGTTACCATGAACATAGATGGAGGTGAAAGTAGTCCACACAGCCCACCTGGACCTCACTAAGGGCTTACCACACCATTCCCCACTCTGTCATCATGGACAAGTGTACCAGCTTGAACATGAACAGCTATGTCACAGGATGGGTGGCCAAGTGGCTCACAGATCAAACACACATGTTCATAGTTGCAGGTGCCATGTCCAACTCTAAGCCAGTCACAAATGGCATCACACAGGTCTTGGTCCTGGGACCCCACCTGTTCAGTAGATACTGCTCAGAGGTACAGGCAAGCATGGCAGGTGTAAGGCTGAACAGGTTTGCAGATGACTGGAAACTGTGGTCCATAATTGACTGTACAGCTGACACAGACATCCTCCAGAAGTGTCTTACAGAGACAGATACCTGGTGTCAAAACAATGCCCTCAAGCTGAATGGCAAAGAATGCATAGTCATCCCCTTTGGGTAATACAAAGTGCACACAAATTACCACATAGGTGGTAATCCAGCATGTACAGAGAAAGTCATTATGGCCCTGGGGACACAGGTAGATAGTAAACACACCTTTGATGATCACATGGCCAAAGTGTTTAGACATTCCTTCAGTGTAGGCCATCTAATGTCACCTAATGTAACCCACTTCATATAGTCTGATTGTGTCACCATCCTACAAATATACCTGTGGAAAGAATAAGTCCCAGTAATGTGTATAGCGTGTTGTGTTAATATGTACTCCTATAATATCATGAAGTAGTTAGGTAGGGGTTTGAATCCTGCACTGGATAACTGTGTGTGTGTGTGGTCTCCGTGGGAAAGAGCAACATTTTAGGAGAGTAGTAAAACACCTCAAAAGCGGTAAACTAACCTTTGTCAAGTCTGATGATGTCACCATCCTACAAATATACCTGTGGAAAAGCGAGCTCCCAGTAATATGTATAGCGCGTCATGTTAATGCGTACTCCTCTAGTATCATGAAGTAGGTAGGGGTTTGAATCCTGCACTTGGTGAGTGTGTGTGCTGTATGTGTGTGACACTGTTGGTCAATGTGTTGTGGGTTTTGCTTTTACTACTGTATGACATATCAGTATGCATTGCACATGTGAGCTAGCTGTGTGGCAAATACATATACGTACATGTTACCTCAATGATTGCATGTGTGGGAACCCTGCTTTCTCCAAGAACACAGCTGTCATCCTTGCCAGACTGTGCTGCTGCTTCCCAGACCTTAGGTCACATCTGTATGCTTGTGACAAGCCCAGCCACTGCAGTGATCCCTGGCCTAGGTCATCTGTGTCACACAAAGTCATTACAGTTCCTATTGGAATGTGTGTGTGAGGGTCTATGGCCGAGGTATATGTCAGACCTGTTCAAACGCAGCAAAGTCTGTCAATGATGACTATTCATAACAGGTGTTGAACAACCTTTGTGGATATGCATGCAGACCCCTTATTGCTTATGTGATCCACCGAGGGATCTCAAAATACCTTTGGAAATGTGATTAACAAAGGACAGATGACGTAACACTTGGTTGCATGTACATATCGGTACCTGTTCATCATGTTGGTGGCTACTACCTATGTGGTACTGTGGGGATAATGTGTTCCGTAAAGGTGGATGACTATGCTTAGTTTGGCTTATAGCTTTCCAGCATGGGTTTGACAACAGGCATCTGTCTGTATGATACCCTTGTGCAGGATGTGTGTGTCATCTGGAGAATGCATTATAGGCCACAGTATGCATTACCAGACGTGGACGGACATATCCCTACTGTGATTGCTTGTACCTAAGAGAGCTATATGCCAAACAGGAGTGGTGTCAGTAATGGGTGCAGGTGAATACCAGTGGTTACTGGCATAGTATAGTACCTGAAGGATCCAAATGTTGCTGTGTGTCCTACATCTGTGTGTCGGTTGTCAAGACATCATCTAACGATTGGTTATGGTCAGGCTGTGGAAGTGATGTATACTACCAGAATGCAAAACAATGACAGATAGTAACAGTATCACCCACAGCACAGTGTCAAACCATGTCATACACACATGTGTAGTCAGGTTCGGAAATGTGTGTAGTTCAATGCATACTGGCCACCAATAGAAACTATGGAGTGTTACTGTGTAATACAGAGCATGTCACCCTGGCCATGTGTCCACTATGCACGTACATGCAGACAGTGCACCTCCACCATGTTCACAACTGTACACCTGCAAATCTGTGCTACACATATCCCACACATACTGTCCACTCTCACACATGCTGCCAATACTGCACACATCAGCCAAGTGGCATGTGGCCGGACAATACACAATTGGAACCAACACTGAAGTAAACAACACTACAATGACAAACATAGCATTAATGCATCATGCCTGCTCAGCTACACATTCAAGCATATCATTACACTGTACTGCTGACAACATGCTAACATTGTTATACTGCTATAAAGACACCATGTGCATCAGCACCATGGTAGCCTGTTCCTGCATCAATGTTACAGATGACAGGAGGTGGAACAGGTTTCATCATATGCACAGGATGTGTTGTTGGTTTGCCAGAGGCCTACAGTGAGCCATCCAATCGACATGTATGTGTGTGTGTGTGTGTGTGTGTGTGTGTGTGTGTGTGTGTGTGTGTGTGTGTGTGGGGCAAGAATACTGGAATGGGCCAATGTTGATGTAATGTGTGTGGGTATGTGTTAGCCCTAGGTGCCTGGAGTATGGGTGTGTGTCTGCATGCACACAGTCCCACCATGTGGTTGCCATATATGGGTATTTGTGGGACAGCCACAGACTGTACCTGAGAAGCTTCACAGATCACCGTCTCTAGCCATGGATATGGTACCTGTGCCTGGCAGGGGTGCTACTGACACTATCAGGTACTAAGCCAGACTTGGTACTATCCCCAGAGGTGGATGGATGTACACTGGACACATCCCTGCTGGGACTGTCCAGAGCCACATGCAAGTGGTCTTCTAGGATGTTCTATGGACAGCCCACCCCTAACATTGCTGGGGCTGGTACTGGCACTATGGGAGCAGCTGTGGCTTGAGGGACGTCTGCGGCGACTGTCAGCTGCTGATGTTGCTGGCATACATCCACGTCAATGACTCAGCCATCCCACACTGTCCTGTGATACATGGACATGACATTGCGGAGGATATCTAATGTCTCTCCCCAATGTCTATCAGTGACCTCAGTGTAATGACGGATGGCACCTGCTAGGTCATGGATACTGTCAATGACGGCGGTGTTATGTGCCCTCTGTGCTCTTAGTCCCTGTCTGGTGTACCGTTCCATACGTGCCTGTGCCTCCATGACAGCCTGGAACATGCGTGATGTTGTCAGACCTGTGGCACATCTGCCAGTGACATGATGAGCAGCAGTGCTCCTACGAGAACCCCTGGACATCTGCCTATGTGGTACCCTTCCAGACATCTGGGTATGGCTGCTGTGTTGGGATGCATGTGCCATGGATACCACACTGTCCTGGCCAATGCCAACTGTACACTGTCCCTCAGCTATGGGCATTGGTGATGGATGTATTGGCAGTATGACTGTATGCATGGATGGGGTGGACAGCTGTGTACTGTCGATTGGTGGCCCAACGACAGACCCTGGCAAACATGCCTGTGCCTCAACACACCTATCATCAGTATCACTGTTTTGCTCAGTGACATCAGTTTCCCTGCTGCAGTGAACCAGCCCAAGGTCAGCACCTGTGAGAGGAAGACAGGAAACACACTTTACGACCTGTACATGATGTCGGCACACATGCACACATGCACACATGAACACATGAACACATGCACACATGCACACATGAACACATGCACACATGCACACATGCACACAAATGCACTCATCACTAAAACACACACACACACACACACACACACACACACACACACACACACACACACACACACACACACACACACCACCAGCAATCCAGAACATACTCAATAGCGGGTGATGGTGGGGTACAGTATCACAAGGCAAACAGTTATATCACACGTGTCAGCATGCAGGATGTGTGTTTCCCAACAGCATGCAGTGCGGGTGTTGACAGCCCTTGCCAATAACACTATACATGTCTTTGATGCATGTGTGTTGTTGTTCAGTGATTGGCCTCACCCTGGAATGCACTGTGTACATGGACACGACAGTGCTGTGCAAGTATTATAAGCTCTGCAATGTTCTGTGCACCATCTCTCACAGGTATACATACCATGGCTGGATGTGTATCTGTGTGTCACATAGATATCCATTTCTGATTAGAGCATCTGTGTCTTCAGCAGATAATTGTGGACACAGGATTAGCACATGCATGCTATGTATACACACAGGATGAGTGGTGCATGTTTACCTGATGGAATACCATTGCTCAACATGGCCATTGTACAGTGGTTATGGTGAGTGTAGGACATATTGTGGACATGCCAGTGCCAGACATGACATGGCATGCTACAACACAACTGCAACATTAAACATCACACAGACACAGTGTGTGTCATGTGACCTATACACTCAATAGCATTACAAGACATATATGTGTCACTTTGTACAAATGGTGATTGCTATGCATATTGTGTATAGGTGCCTATGTTTGCACACACACAACACTGAGGTGCATAGCAGGTAATGCTATGTGTAGTACTGTGGTCACTGTAACTGGATGTGGTGTACTACCATGAGCCATCATCATGCAGCATCATGTGGTCACTCAAGGCTACTAATGTGTGCCAGACTGGCACATACCATGCTGTATCGGAACTGCAGTACCATGGCTACATTCACCATTTCACAGCCAGTTGTTACTTGGGTTTGTAATGTGCACAATAGGGGGCATTGCCTAGCATGAATGTGTAATGTGTCGAAGAGTGTCGCACAGCCACATGTGAGGCATCTACCCCTCAGGTATATTATGTGTGCTGTGTGGATGAAGTGTGGGATACTGTAGTGTGACCTTACAGCGGGCGTCTGAATACGTCATGTGTAGTATGTTAATGTGTACTGCGTATGACAGTGTTGTATATGTTGTGTGCATGTGTATCGACTCTGCCTATCCAATGTCCACATCAGTGTTGCCACAATTCTGTGGGATGCTCTGTGTATTGTATGTGTTTTAGGCAGCTAACCACATTACTGGGATGTGCATAGTCTCACAGCAAACATGCACAGCATGCATTATGCATATGTGTGTTACATGTACATGGCCTACACCTCACCTATGACATGCACATTTAATTAGCAGTATTAAAGGTATAACACACTCACCAGCATGGGCCGGCTGCCTTGCTGTCACACCAGAGGGACCTACAAGGATATGAGACATTTTGTCAGTGGCAACAACTGTGGCATTGCTACTGTGTGTTTGCAATCGTACAGTAGCACAACGGTTGACAGTCACAGGCCTACAGATTGTATTCCTAATTATTACCATTGCACAACACTAGGCACCACATTGTCTAACTACACAGTACACATCTCACATATGCATGCTCTAACAATTGAGGTAACAGTAGTCTACAGCTATGCCATGTTACCTGCAAGCTCCATGTCAGCTGGCTGGGTGACTCCGGCCTCCATGATGACACACATTAGTTGCTGGGGTTGTTGTTGGCCAGGAGCCACCTGGCTCAGGAGCAGCTCCTCCACTCTGGTGAGGGGGGATGGATGGCTACCCCCCACCTGTGGCAAGCTGCTGTCTGTGGATATCAGATGCATGCTGCCTGACATGTCTAATTAAATCACTGCAGTGATGGCGTACCTGCTCATATGTCCGGTTATGCATGCCTATGTCATTTACCTGAAGGACAAGCTCTTGCCACAACGCAGTCTACTCATGCTGGTCCTGGCTGGTTCTAGAGAACAGCAGGGCATACTGCTGCACCAGGCTGGATGTTATGACCTCTTCCTTTGCCGTGCTATAGGCGGGATTACGATGGTGGGACATAGCCCTGGAAGACAATGAAACAATATGTGTGAGCAAGTCATGAGGCACACGTATATTTCTAATGTACAGATATCAATTAACTGCCATATATAGCAACCTATTGGCTGTCAGAAGATACACACTTTCAATACCACATGTCAGTACTCAACCCACAACTGCCTGACAGTGCCTGGCACACTCTATATATCAAACCACGTTTTGCACAGCAACAAACTTACAACAGTATGTAATACTATACAACAGTACATGGCACACTGTATGTGACACAATGCACAACCTAGACACAGGAGGTATATATCATGCTAATGCATCATGAAAAGTGTAATCCATTGCAATGATTGTAAAGTCCAGTGACAGTATCACCGGTATACCACACTAGTCATTGATGGCAGACCCCTGCCTAACATATGTGCACATTCGTGAATATAGGTGGCATACTGCTGTACTACACTATACATGTTGCTAGATACACACCTATATCCTGTAACACACATATGACCGAGGCCATGGTACAGGCATACACACACACATCAGACATACATACCAGACACATAGGTATGGCAACACAGGTGACCTTTACCTGTGTACCTTACAGTACTGTGTGTCAGTAGTTATGAGACCGTATGCCTGAGGTATGTAATCTGTGAGGACTACAGGGAACACACAGAACAGTGGTTCCAATCAATGTGGACATACACCATACTGTGCTGTTTAGGCATACAGCCTCAGGTAGTACTACAGTTCATACAGGGGTTGGATTCACCAGCAGTAACACTCAATAAGCATGCATGTACTGCTTTGGCCTACAATGGGCACCCCAGTCGACAACAAGGGACTATGTCAGAACGTATGGCATACTGCTTTTTCAGCCTAGCAATTGTATACACATCTTTTGCTGGGATCACAGCTAGGACACATAATACCATGACAGAAACAGTTTCCCACTAAGCTATCACACATAAACCAAACTCTGACACATTCACCAACACATTCACCATCACACTCAGTCAAACTCACATAGCAATTATTGCAACAAGTACATGTGGGTGTGTATCACTTCATAGGTAGGTAAGAGGCTATTGGCCCTAGGGCCTATAGAAGCCTAGCCATATGCTACTCTGGCCTTTGACACACAGGTCATTGCATTTCACGTGGCCCTGTCAAGCAGAGACACAGAGGTGAATGCCTGGGTGTATTCACTATCTCCCATACAATCTTCATGATTATTTATGATGACTGCTAATTAGGAGCTTTGTTTGCTATGGATAGTTGGTTTGTTCCAGAGTATGGGATGTCTCTGAGATGGGAATCTATCCCTCCAGCATGTGCTGTTTGTTGTGGTCAGAAGGTTTGGGTCCCTAGAGCATGTAGCATGTAGAGATTGTGATCTGTTTACGTGCAGCATGTCCAACAGCTCTGGTTTTTACATAGCTTAGTATGTTAGGCAGAGGTCACCTCTGGGTAGGCGGTATGCGACACAGTGTAGTTGTGGGTTTGTGAGATGGTCTGCATAGGGCATCTGTTTGAGGCTGGTATTACTCTTTGTGAGGTATGTCTTTGTCATTTCCAGTTGCTGTGGATGTCTTGTGAGGTACATACCACATGGGGCATTATACTCTATAATGGGCTTTATGTGTGATGAGTAGAGGGGAACACTGACCTATATTTCCCTGGATGACACACCTTTTGTGATGAGGTGTGGCAGGTAGACAGATTACATGACTAGTGTGTCACTGTGATTATCGAAGGGGAGACTACAGTCCACCTGTGTCCCATGGTCTCTTATCACACTTTCAGTGTTAGGTAGACTACCACCTATGTGGTAGTTCATGGGTACAGAGTTTTTGCCAGAAGGGATGCCAATGCAGTTTCAACATTGAGCTTGAGTCCATGGCTTTGTCACCAGCCATCTGTTGCAGTAAATATGACCCTGTCTCTCTCTCTCTCTCTATATATATATATATATATATATATATATATATATATATATATATATATATATATATATATATATATATATATATATATATATATATATATATATATATATATATATATATATATATATACACACACACACACACACACACACACATAAATATAAACATACATTGGTGTACATATAGATATCCATATAGGCACATATACGGTCCACCTTTCATGGTGGGAATATCAATTATGCAAAGGTTGCGAGGTATACTGTTATGTACTAATATTGCACAGTGTTGTGCGGAATGCATTGAAGGTGTTCTTAGCACATGTAGCTTTAGCAGGCCTCACTGGCTGCAACACTGCAAACCTGACAATTCATACCCACAGCGTTTAACCACCACATGTCATATACCAGCACTGTATGCTGTCTTGTTTGCCACACACTACAACCTACATAGAAGTATGCACATAACAACCTTCAACAACATATATATGTCCACCCTTCACAAACAGTTGCAGTATGTCCCTTGCTCTATGCACATGTACAGATGCTAATATATCTGACACAGACAGATCTCTCCATATGTGTGTGCCATACACACACAAGGTCCACACTGTTGTAAGTCCATGGACCTCACAGCTGACCTGCTGGGCCTTGCTGCAACATGAACAGGTGTCACATGTGAGCACACAGTAATATTAGAGGGTGTATATATAGCTGCAAATGCTAGATTAGCATACTAGCCTGGTACAGCTGTTGCCAATGCTATGCTACATGTTAATATGACTATCATGCATTTGTTACTCTGTCACATCCTTGTTTATATAACTGTATGTGCTACTCACCCAAACAGCCATTGTACACACTACTGTACAGAACAGAGATAACATGGATCAGATGTTTGACATTTAATGCTGAACTACATATATCACAGTCATATCCCACTGCACACACCTACACACTGATTTCTCCATGGCACTAGTTATGCAGGGCATCTGTGCATAGATACGTACTGCTGCCACATGTGAATGATTCAAAGTATGTACAGTACTCTTCTAAAACATCTACTACATGCCAGTAAATACATATCAGTTACATACCTTTACTTTGTATGGGTTTGTATTATTACGTTCTGTGTGTGTAGTAATACATTTTATTTATATATATATATATATATATATATATATATATATATATGTTATTTTTTTATGTTGATTCTCTTTTTTGCTGTTGCTGTGGCTGTTGCTGTTGTTGTTGCCAGTGTCTGTCTGTCTGTGTGTGTCTCTGTGTCTCTCTTTCTTGCTTTCTTGCTTGCTTGCTTTCTCTCTCTCTCTCTCTCTCTCTCTCTCTCCATGGCTGCAATGAAATGATTGCATGTGTGGACAGCAAGTACAGCCTGCTTTTAGAGGTATCTGCACATGTGCATGTGATGGCCTCTGCACCAATTGGTGGCCACCATTTGGTAATTGCATGCAGCCTGCTGTGTGGTAATTGCAGTACTCACTGTCATAGCAACCCAATGCTATAAATTGCTAGGTCAGGTAGGCATAGGCCTTTCAGCTTTCCAAAGTGGGGCCCATGCTTGTTTGCTGTGGACACCGTAGTGTAAGTCAGAAGGTTGGTATACTTCATCTAAATGTTGCTAAGGGTGTAGCCAGTTATTTGTATGTTGTACTCAGACCTGAATGTTGCCTCTTCCAGTACACAGTTGACAGTGTAGAATTGTACTCACCCCTAGAAATGCTAACACAAGATACATGGGAGTATGGAGTTTCTTTACAACATCTACAATGAGCTGCCATACATATGTAGTTATTGAGATGTTTCCATTTGGCACATGAACTGTTTGGGAACATCTATACTGTGGATATTAATGTACTCACTTCTGCAGTGTTTGTGCTTTTTATTTTGTTGACATTATCACAGGATGCTCATGAAACTGGACAATTCCAGTACTGAGTATGCCTACCTACATCCTTGCTGTACCTTGAACACATTGGTATTTTGTACATTTGTGTGGGGATTGTCCTGCTATGATACTGTGTGGGGGTTGTGAAGTGCTGCTGTAACAGTATTTACTGCTAGAATGTCTGGTTCTGTTATCACAGTCATGTAATGCAATTCCACAACAACTGCTGGTATAGTTCCACAGAACAGGTTTTGTGTTATGGCATTCCTACCTTTCCTTTATATTCACACATTCTGATGCATGATATATATATTTCAGCAACATCTTACTGTATATCTACTGTGGCCTAGTGGTACTTCATGCAGTCTAGTGTGTCCAAGGTCTGGGGTTCGAGACTGGCAGTGGTGTTTTATTTTGCTGCTGAGCAGAACAAGGCCCCTCATATGCAGGGTGACTAAGGCACTTTTAAGCAGTTGTAAGCGGGTTTGCACGATGCTTAGCAATACTAAGCTAAGCGCACACATGCGCACACTCGCTCAAACCTGCTTACTACTGCTTAAAAGTGCTTACTCCCATTAACCCCCGCGCTCATTTCTTTGAAAGAAAAGAAAATGGGGAGATAGGAAGGTGGTGAAAAAGGGGCACAAAGAGGGAAAGACAGTAGGGAAAACAGCTCGGGATGTGCAGGATGGGTGTAGGGAAGGTCCATAGCTGCCCATTTCTTTAACAGCAACAGCTGTGCATATACTTGTAATTTGGAGGGAATTTTGAAACCTTACACCCCTGAGAGAGGGGTGAGGACAACGAAGTATGTTGTACTGCCAATTGAATTTCAGTGTCTGTGTCCAGCGGACATTTGTGTAAAATGGGCAGCTATGTATGGGGCATAATTTTTTTGCGGGAGCAGATTGCCCATTTTTTTTTTTCAGGTGAGAGTGGAATGTGAGGTAGGGGAAGTAGGTATGTTGTGGGAGGTAGGTTGGGGAGGTAAACAGACAAGACATACAAGACACATACAGGGGCAGAATATGACACATGGGGTGGGTGAACACAATTGATGGGGAAGGATGTTTGGAAATCGCAAGCCCATGAGCCCACAGATGGTAACAGTGGAACTGAGATCCCCACCCATGGGCAGTCACCACTGCACCTTCCCAGCCTGGAGGGTGGCTGTGCTGGGGGCTGCATAGGAGGGGCAGGCTCACCTGTGAGTCACGCCACTCTTGCCTCGAGCTGGAGTAGGGGATCAGCGACTGAACGCTGGATCTCCCTACACACCACGTCCTGGACCCTTTGGAGGGTGACAGGTGGCCCTCCTCTACCCACGCTTGCATGGGGGGGACGAGCCCCATCCCCTGCAGTGCTTCCACCCAAAGGTGGCACAGGACCAACAGAGGAGGGGGGCCCAGGCTGGGCACTGGACCTGCTGGTGCCAGGTGTAATCGCCAGCTGAGGAGGGACAGGTGGGTCCGCTGGGACCGGCCTTCCAGTACATTCTGTGTTTAGATGTATTTAATGACAACATAGACAACAGCATTCCAAATTAGTTGTAACAGCATGCAGTAATATTCCCATTAACCCAACACACCAGGGTTCCAACAGTTGAACAGCAAGCATAACACATGCATATATTGAACGACAGTGGACATTCCAACAGCATGCAGGAATGATTGGTGGCAACAGGCCACCAAGATTGTGGTGTTTGAACAGGGCACATGCATCAAAGTAAATGCAGATATTTATAGAACAATAGGACATATGTCCCAACAAATGTTTTGAGATTAGACATACCCACTGAGATGTGGAATTGCATTGTTTATGCACATACAGTAGGGTGTAAAAAGATACCTCCATTAACATCTTATATGTACTTATAGTTTACACTACATTCCTATTGACTGCAGGTGTATATCCCCTACATGTATTATTACACTAGGCAATGTACATTAAGTTATATAATGGGTTTGGCTAGTTCATTATATACCTGACCTATATCTGACATACTAACTGTCCAGGATGCAGATGTTACTGCTACGTATTTATATATTTTATTTATATTTATATATCTACATATCTGGATGTGTTCACGTGACATTTTCAGTTATATTTCTACAGCCCCCTACATTTCTAGCAGCACACTCACATTTTTAGGGAACAAATTAACAAACTACTCGTGTGCCAGATTTACCTATGCATGCCAGCCATTAACCAACTATTGAGGACTGTATATATGCTGCACAGCCACTGGCACTCTCTTCATCCACTTTATATGGGACTGCCCAACTGTGGGTTGACAGCGCTTAATACAACAGTACTATTTATATAATGCAAGAGTACAACAACATTTCAAAGTAAGTGACACGGACACACTCCAGGTATTAGACCTTTATTAATTACATTACACATTTTCTAGAGGCTCTCTCATTTATTTGATATTACAGTGCATGCAGAAGACTTATTCAAGATGTATTATACCTTTATTAATGGGTTACAACACTCTTTTTCAGGCTTGCTCACTTATTTTATATAACAGTACATGCAGAGATATTATTCAGGACTTATTTTACTTTTATTAATGGGTTACAACACTCTTTTTCATGCTCTCTCACTTATTTTATATAACAGTACATGCAGAGAAATTATTCAGGGCATTTTATACTTTTATTATTGGGCTACAACACTTTTTTCAGGCTCTCTCACTTATTTTATATAACAATACATGCAGAATAATTACTAACCTGCCTGGTGGTGCAGCCTTAGCAGCCTATCTGCATAGGCTTGCTGATTCGCAGCATGGACACCTGCAGCTGTGAAGTAAATGAAGGGATATTGAGACATACCTGTCCATTATATAGACTACAATAGCTATTCTTACATACTCCATTCCATGGATACCTACTCAGTAGTGGGGCATTGTCATTTCCACGGGCCTCCTGTATCCACTGGTTCAGTTGGTCCTGCTTCCGTCTCTTCAGGTCTGCATGGTGGTGTCTGACCTGCTCACCAGTCCGAGGGACGCCTGTGGCACTGGTGAGATCATGTGCTAGATGGTTCCATGCCTCCGCTTTGTACTCCATGCCTTGGAACTGGCCCTGCAGGAGTCTTGCATCATGATGATGGACAAGGAGCCAAACCACCAGTTTTGACTCCTCAATGCCCCACCGTTGCATTCGAAAATGAGAGCCCTCTCCAGCACCAGCCATTCTGTCTGCATATGGGAGCTACAACCAGTTATGGCGATTATTCCCACCTATGGGCCTTAAATATGGCTCATTTCCCACACTTATTTGTGATTGGCTGGTTTTGAAAATTCTCAGCTGAGTGCATACCTGCTTAGCACTGAGTAAACTTTCATTAATATGTATATGTATGTTGACAGTGCATGAACAGCAAAAGCTGTCATGGCTTAGTGGTTCTGTACTTTGATTATGATGCACAGTATCCTGGGTTTGATGCCTGTCATTGCTTTTTATTTTACTACTGGCCTGACTGGCTAGGAGGTGTGGCTATGTTTAGCCGACTTTGTTCTACTTTTCCCAACGTTGCTCTACATTGCCTGACGTTGCCCAACATTGAGCTAGTTGGCGCGGTGCACAGCTCCGCGCAAACATGTTTTGTATACGCTAGTTGGCGTGATGCACAGCTACGTGCAAATCCATTGCGCTAGTTAAAGCAGTGCTTAGCTATGGGCAATTATATTGCGCTAGTTAAAGCAGTGCTTAGCTATGGGCAATTATTCTTAAATGTGCTTAATACTGGTAAATGTTGCTTAGCAGTGCTTCACATTGCTTAACATAGGTTACTTATGCATTCATTAGTATGCATGACCGTTTCACCTTCTTATATATATTTAAAATATCATTCACTACTACATAGGCCATTTGAATGCATTTTAATAGAATTTAAAAGGTAAATGTCAGGAATTATTTTTATGCACAGATTTCCTAATGAAAATGGAAAGGGGAGTGGTGGGACTCCAACCGGGAATGCCTCCTCTTTGTGCGAAGGCTCTACCATTACGCTATTGCAATTTGGCTTAATTTGAATATTAGTAGTTTATTATCCTCTTCGATGTCTACACTGCTTAGTGTAGCTAAGCAATGGGCACACCAGCGCACACACACGCAAATACGGGAAGCTATTTCAGGAATAATAATAAAAAAAAATTTTAACTTTTATTTCATTTGTACAGGGGTTTTGAATGAATGTGGGGGAGTGTAGTGTTGGGGGTATACACATTTGAGCGGACTCGCTCGTATCTGCTGACATTTGCAGATTTAGGCACTTGCAGGGGCGTGGATATTTGGACTGCTTGGCAATCTGACACACCCCCTGCACTCCTACATGCTCTGTGTTAGCCTGGGAGTTGAGTCAGCGCACCCTCATGCATATGCATGACACGCTGACGTCTAACTCTTAGACGGCAGTCTCCGAGTAGGACTTCGTTCATCCTACATGGAGGATTACTGAATCCCCCCCCATGAACTTTTTGAAGGTATGACATCTGAAACTGAAATGTCTGTCATTATTTTCTGACATCAGTCCCCAATTATATGCAAGTGATTTGACAGAAAACCACAGTTTTAAGAGAAACAGACAAAAATTCTGAGGTAAACATCGGACATTCTGGGAAAATCTGGACAGTTGAGAAGTGTGGCAAGTGTACTGATTGGATTGTGCAAATGATTCAGGCAGTTTATGTATTTATTTAATTTATTTATGTAAAATTATTTAAATGGGGTATGGTTTTATTATTTTACATATATGTGTTTTATTTCATACTCTTATACAGGAAGAAACTAATTAACCGTTTGAAATGTTAATCCACTGCACTAACTGATAGACATAATTTAGTGCAGGGCAGTTCATGCTTTCTCCGAAATCCACCTTAATAACTGCTTGACAAGTAAGTGAACTAAGTAAAAAAAAAACTCTTCCCTCTCCCCATATGTGCACACCCCCCCCTCACCATCTCTACCATACATATTCACATACTCATGCACTTTCACATTTGCATACTCACGTGGTTATACTTAAGCACACAAACCACTGGGGAACTGCAAGTAACTCTTTTTAGATCTATTTTAATGTGAGTGACATAAGATGTTTCTACATTTGAACCACTTGTAGAAACAAGCAACTTATTTTAAACAGTTAAGTAGAAAATTCACTTGTAGAATAGGACTGTAAAGAATGGCAACTTGGAATAATCATACAGACTAATTCTGAGATTGCAATCTTATTATTTTTCTTATTAAGTGATCAGGACTGAAAGTTCAGACAGGAATGGAGTACCATGTAATGTGTTTACTAGAGGGACTGAAAACAGGGCTACATAAAATAAAGTGATACCAGAAGTTGTCCTGATGATGACGAGTTAGAGTGGGTGGAACGACTGAGAGGACTCAGGACAACTTTCTTTTGGGATGAATTTTAAACTCCGGGATTGTCCCTTTAAGATTACAAATGTTCAAATTTCTCCTTGAAAATACTCTCTCTTCTTTAACCTCTCTCTTCTTTATCCTCAAAATTAGTAAGACATACCCCCACGTACATCCTAAGAAATATAAACCACTCAGATTCTAAAACACAAATTCTACACTCTAGGCTGCATATCTCAGACCATGCATCAAATGTTGGGCCTGAACTGTGGGAGTCCCCCCACCTGAAATTAAAGACTCATCCTCTTATTCCAAGTTCCATTATGTACCAAAATCACATTTAGTTAATAAAGCAGAATGTATCTGTTACCCCTCAGGTCACATCATTTAAGTTTACTTTAACTCTTCTTTAATCTGACTCAACCAATAAGATCTTTTACTCCTTAATCCATCTCTAATTTATTTTACTCTAATTTTTCAAATGCTGTAAAATATTTGTACACATTGCAAATTAATACATTGTATTTACTACACATCCAAAGCATTTCTCTAATTGTGTACTGTATTTACTACACACCCAAAGCATTTCTCTAATTGTGTACTGTTTTAATGTCTCTTCTGTGTTATTTTGCTCTTGTCTATTTTCTATGTGCATTTTTCACACCAGGCTGAGAGTAAAATTGCTCAGAATTGATCAGTGTTCTGCCCTGGTAAAGTAAATTCAAATAAATACATATTGAAAGAAATCATCATTGGTACTTGTACTATAAATTGCACATCTTGAGAGGTATTTGGTTTTAGTTATATTGCTAATTAATCAAATGCGCATAATTTTCATCCATCAATAAATATCTCATTAAACAAGTACTCAAAGTGAGATGTATTTCTTGCGGTCATGTTTAAAAGCTCAGGTCTGGCGGAATAAATTACTCTGACACTATATGTCTAGATTGCACATTTCCAAGATATAAAAAAGCTGTCTGTGATACTTTTGAGAAAAATATGTTTGGGTTTGTACACACTATACCATATCATATTGATGTAGATACTATGACGTGCTATATCATAGCATATTGATGTAAATACTATGACTGTAGTGACTATTATTGAAAATACTTTTTAAAGTGAGCTGTTTGTACATTTTCAGTACCATTGATTGTTCACAAGATATTTACATTTGTTTAGCTTATACTTTACAACTTGATATTTCAGAAAACGTCTCTGCAATGTAAGGGTGATATTCCACAGCCCAGAAGAGTTCATTAGTTATGCATTGCTAACTGAAACAAGATGAAGCAACATGCTTATTTATTTATTTACTGGAAAATTCCAACTGGACACAGGTCCTTTTTCAGCGGAGGCCCGGGGAGAAAAGCTCCACAGAATGACATGGTAGATGGTAAACAATAACAATCAAGGTATGTATACAGTGGAGATGATCATGAGATGGAGAAATACAGGAACAAACTGGGTACAATTGAGTAGTAAGCTCTGATTACAAACATTGAGAAATAAGAAGTAAAACACAGAGCTACAAATTATCTAAACAGTAACTAGATAACAATAATAACAGACTAAATGATAACTACATCCTGGAAGGATTAAACAGTAACTAGATAACAATAATAATAACTAAATGAATAACTAAATCCTGGAAGAATTAAACAGTAACTAGATAACACTAATAACAGACTAAATGAATAACTAAATCCTGGAAGGATTAAACAGTAACTAGATAACAATAATAACAGACTAAATGATAACTAAATCCTGGAAGGATTAAACAGTAACTAGATAACAATAATAACAGACTAAATGATAACTAAATCCTAGAAGGATTAAACAGTAACTAGATAACAATAATAACAGACTAAATGATAACTAAATCCTGGAAGGATTAAACAGTAACTAGATAACAATAGTAATAGACTAAATGATAACTAAATCCTGGAAGGATTAAACAGTAACTAGATAACAATAATAACAGACTAAATGATAACTAAATCCTGGAAGGATTAAACAGTAACTAGATAACAATAATAACAGACTAAATGATAACTAAATCCTGGAAGGATTAAACAGTAACTAGATAACAATAATAACAGACTAAATGATAACTAAATCCTGGACGGATTAAACAGTAACTAGATAACAATAATAACAGACTAAATGATAACTAAATCCTGGACGGATTAAACAGTAACTAGATAACTATAATAACAGACTAAATGATAACTAAATCCTGGAAGGATTAAACAGTAACTAGATAACAATAATAACAGACTAAATGATAACTAAATCCTGGAAGGATTAAACAGTAACTAGATAACAATAATAACAGACTAAATGATAACTAAATTCTGGAAGGATTAAACAGTAACTAGATAACAATAATAACAGACTAAATGATAACTAAATCCTGGAAGGATTAAACAGTAACTAGATAACAATAATAACAGACTAAATGATAACTAAATTCTGGAAGGATTAAACAGTAACTAGATAACAATAATAACAGACTAAATGATAACTAAATCCTGGAAGGATTAAACAGTAACTAGATAACAATAATAACAGACTAAATTATATCTAAATCCTGGAAGGATTAAACAGTAACTAGATAACAATAATAACAGACTAAATGATAACTAAATCCTGGAAGGATTAAACAGTAACTAGATAACAATAATAACAGACTAAATGATAACTAAATCCTGGAAGGATTAAACAGTGACTAGATAACAATAATAACAGACTAAATGATAACTAAATCCTGGAAGGATTAAGCAGTAACTAGATAACAATAATAACAGACTAAATGAATAACTAAATCCTGGAAGGATTAAACAGTAACTAGATAACAATAATAACAGACTAAATGATAACTAAATCCTGGAAGGATTAAACAGTAACTAGATAACAATAATAACAGACTAAATGATAACTAAATCCTGGAAGGATTAAACAGTAACTAGATAACAATAATAACAGACTAAATTATAACTAAATCCTGGAAAGATTAAACAGTAACTAGATAACAATAATAACAGACTAAATGAATAACTAAATCCTGGAAGGATTAAACAGTAACTAGATAACAATAATAACAGACTAAATGATAACCAATCCTGGAAGGATTAAACAGTAACTAGATAACAATAATAATAACTAAATGATAACTAAATCCTGGAAGGATTAAACAGTAACTAGATAACAATAATAATAACTAAATGATAACTAAATCCTGGAAGGATTAAACAGTAACTAGATAACAATAATAATAACTAAATGATAACCAAATCCTGGAAGGATTAAACAGTAACTAGATAACAATAATAATAACTAAATGATAACTAAATCCTGGAAGGATTAAACAGTAACTAGATAAAAATAATAACAGACTAAATGATAACTAAATCCTGGAAGGATTAAACAGTAACTAGATAACAATAATAACAGACTAAATGAATAACTAAATCCTGGAAGGATTAAACAGTAACTAGATAACAATAATAACAGACTAAATGATAACTAAATCCTGGAAGGATTAAACAGTAACTAGATAACAATAATAACAGACTAAATGATAACTAAATCCTGGAAGGATTAAACAGTAACTAGATAACAATAATAACAGACTAAATGAATAACTAAATCCTGGAAGGATTAAACAGTAACTAGATAACAATAATAAGAGACTAAATGAATAACTAAATCCTGGAAGGATTAAACAGTAACTAGATAACAATAATAACAGACTAAATGATAACTAAATCCTGGAAGGATTAACAAGCAGTGAGTAATCTTGAGTTCAGTTTTATAGTGATAGAGGGGATACTGTATCTAAATCTGGGAAAGGAGAGATGGGTTGAAGGGGGGGGTTATTAGACAGGGTTTGGACAAGGACAAAGCCAGTGTGAATTTAGGTGAGATTTAAGTGTAGTCTTGAAAAGACTGCAGGAAGGAAGGGTAGTTATGGTAATGGGAAGGTTGTTCCAGAGCTTGGATATAGCGCAGGAAAATAGTGCTTCACCTGCTGAGTATTTGGCTTTGGTGGCCTGGAGTAGATGTTTGTTGCAGGAGCGTAGTGGTCTAGAAGAGTGGGTGGGTTGGAGAATTGTATGGAGCAATGGGATTCAGAGAGGGTGGTTTACTAGTTTATGAGGAACGTTGAGTTGAGTTTGATGTAGGAGTTGTGGGAGTTCAAGCCAGTCAATGTCTGTAAGGGGGATACAGTGGCGGCTGCGATAGGAGGCACCAGTTGCAAATTTTGCAATTTTATTGTAGCAGGCTTTGAGTTTGTGTAGGTCTGACTGTCTAAGATTTGTAAGTATGGGTGATGCATAGAGTAGGGTGGAGAATAGTTGGGAATTGGCGATAAAGATTCTTGCTGGTTTGGTGAGGTATTGGCGGCTTCTATATAAGGCACCCAGTTTTTTGTGAACTTTTTTATTGTTAGTGATATGTGGGTGTCAAATTTGAGATTATTGTCTATCTGTATGCCAAGTAGTTTTGTGTGGACTGCTGGTGAAATGGAGGTATTATCCTTGGCTTGAATAGTGAAGTGTGGGGTGTTTGGGGTAGATTTGGAGGATTGGAAAATGAGCAATATGGTTTTATTTGGATTGAGGAGAAGCTGGGCATTAGATAGCCAGCTTCCAACTGAAGAGAAAGATTCTTGGGTGATCTGTTGGAGTTCTGTTAGAGTTGAGGCTTAGCAGATGAGGGTGAAATCATCTGCACACTGTTTGAGGGAGGCACGTGTGGTGGCAGTGTGCAGGTTGTTGGTGAAACAGGAGAAAAGTAGGATGCCAAGGATGGAGCCTTGGGGAACCCCGAGAGTAACAGGGAGACAAGTGGATAGATTGTTGTCCCAGATGACTGATTGCTGGTGCCTTTGTAGATAGTTGTGAAACCGGTTTGTGGCTGGTGTGGAGAAAGAGAGGTCAGATAGAGCAGAGAGTAGTAGATTGTGTGACATATTGTCAAAGGCATTAGATAGATCCAGAAGTACAGCAGAGGAGAGGAGGCCATCATTTTTGTGATGGAGGATAGTGTTGGTGAAGGAGAGGAGAGCAGTTGTTGTGCTGTGGTGTGGTCTGAAACCATGCTGGGTATTGGAGAGGAGGATATTATTAAGGAGGAATTTGGAGACCTGTGAGTTGATGCATTTTTCAAGTATCTTGGAGAGGGGGGGAGGATGGCAATGGGGCAGTAGTTGGAGAGGTCAGTGGAGGAGCCACCTTTGTGGTGGGGAATGATGTGTGATATTTTCCATAGTGTGGGTACATAAGATTCTGATATGGAGCGATTAATTAATATGAAAATAGGATAAGCTAGGACATCAGCTGCTATCTTTAGCTATTCAGCAGGCAGGTAGTCGGCTGCTAGTTTTGTGGGTTTTAGTTTTGTCAGGAGTCTTTTTATGTAGGAGGTAGGTACTGTGGAGATAAAGAAGGTAGTGAGGGGTAGTTTTGGGTTGGGTGAGAGGGGAATTAGTGTAGGGAAGTGTTTTTTTGTTAGGGATAGAACGGATTCTGAGAAGTGTTTATTGAAGGAATCAGCAATGCTACTGGTGGAAAGAGGGGTGGTTGGTAAGGGGGTGTTTACTTTTCCTGGGCAAAGTATAGAGTTAATTGTGGACCAGAATTGCTTGGGGTTGTTTTGGGAGGAGTTTAGGGACGTCTGATAGAAAAGGGCTTTGTCTGCTTTTACTTGCTTTTTGACCTTGTTACGTAGTTCAAGGAAGAGTTGCCTATCTGAGGAGTTTTTAGTTATGCATCAGTGCTCCCATGTTGTATCCCTGGTTTTCAATAGGCCCCTGGAGTTTTTTTGTAGCCAGGGGGGTGCTCTTAGTTCTGATTCTGGTGTTTCTCAGGGGGACATGGAGTTAAGGATGTTGAAGAAGGTACTGTTAAAGAAATGGACTGCTTTGTCTAGGTTGAGGTACTTTAGAGGTGACCAGTTTACATTCTGAAGGGAGGAGGTGAAGGAGTTGGGGTTAAAATTAGCTTTGTTGTGAATAAGTCTGTGGGTAATGGGTTTGCAATCATTAATGTGTTTTTTTTAGTAGGAAGGTTGGGGAATGGTCACTGAGGGAGTCAGGTAAACAGGTAGGTGTGAGGGGTTTTGTTAACAAAGACCCAGTCAAGAATGCTGTGGCTATTGGGGTTTTTATTGATCTTAGTGGGGGTTTGTATTAGCTGAGGGAAATATTGGAGATTTAGGTGGAGGGCTGAGTGGTTGCTGTTTCAGGATAGCCAATTGCTGTTAAAATCCCTGAGGATGATAGTTTCTTGGGCTAGGGAGAGATTGGCCCAGTCTAGTAGGTTTTCAAGGGGAGGTATATTTTGGCCTGGTGGGAAATAGCACCCTATAATGTTGATTGATTTGTTAAGGTTTAATTTGTGGGTGGTGTAAAGTATTTCTTCCTTGTCAAACTGGGGACCTGGTTTGGTGAGAATTTGGATATTGAGGTGGTATTTGCACAACAGTGCCATGCCTCCACCTTTTCTGGATAGTCTGTCCTTATGGAGGATGTTGTATCCAGGTGGAAGTATTTCCTCACTTTTGATGTAAGGTTTGAGTCATGATTCAGTTAGGATTAGGATGTCATGGGAGTAGAGGCTTATGTAGGCATGGAGGTCTTGGATTTTATTACAGATGCTTCTAATGTTAAGAGACATAATGAGGAGGTCATTTGGGTTTTTGTTGCTTGTGATTTGGGTGATGAGGGAGTTGTTTGGAAGGGGGTTTGTGGAGATGTTGGTGATAGTGGGGCCAGGGTTGGGGTGCACATCTCCACTGAGAGCAAGTTTAGAGAGAGTGTTGAGAATATGTTTTATATATGCAATAAAAAATGTGTTGTATTTTATGGATATTTTGTGTTCAAATGTGGTGGGGGTTTGGTAATTGAGCAGTTGTACTGAGAGCAGGTAGTTTGTGGTTGGGGTAATGAAATTATGCAGTGGGTGTTTTGGGGGAGTTGATGAGAGAGTGCAGTGGAAATGGTTGGGGGTTATGAATGTAGCTGTTTGGTAGGGTGTAATATAGGCTAGAATAGTGCAGGTGAGGATTACAACAGTATTACCTAGTGGCATGGTTGCTTTGGGTTAGGATGTGAGATTAAGCAGGTAGGTGGAGTAGAGAGGTGGGGAATGTCAGCAGTAAGGCTTGATTGAGGAGTAAGTATGGGAGTGGCTTTGAGCTAAAGATAAATGTAGATATACTGGAGCGGGTGGAGCACAAAGTGAGCATAGCAGATGGAGCGGGGCTTAAACCCCCAGCTAAGGATTGAGTGGGGGAGATAGAGCTAATGTGCAGAACAAAAATATGTTTGAGGTCATAAGTCAACAGTGCAGAAATAAATACAAGTGCAGTAGTAAATACAAGTTATAGCATAAAGTATATTCAATTCCCTATACAGGCAAGATGTATTTGCCTATTTGTGTTAATAAAGAACAATACTGGAAAATTTTAAGATAGAACCAAACACCCTAATACTGGGTGATTTTAACTACCCTGCCATTAACTGGGAAAACTACTCATGTACCAACACATTTTCCCAACGGTTCTTGGAATTCATAAATTCCAACGCCGTGGATCAACTAATCCATAGTCCCACCAGGGGCTCCAATATCCAAGACCTGGTCATTACCAATATGGGAAATCGATGCTCCACACCTATGGTCACCCCCTCGTTAGTCAGGTCTGACCATAAGCTAATCACCCTTAACATCCACATCACACCCCCACCTCCCAGTAAGGAAACCTCCATAAAAAACTTATCCAAAGCCAACTTCATGCTACTCAAGTCAGAAGTGATAAACTTCATGACACCCATGCATACGGGAACTGAAAGTTCAACTGCTGAATCCTACACTAAGGTACTGTACGAGCACATCCACTCATGCATGAATAGTGCCATCCCAAATAGAACCAAGATGCTCTCATCCAAAAAAGGGAAGCCAATCTGGTGGTCCCCTGCCATAAACAAACTTTACAACAAAAGGAAGAAACTGTTGCAGAAAAGAGGAAAATCCCAGGATTCAAAAAAACTCCCTTACCAGCCTCAGTAAGAAGCTGAGATCCCTCATAAAATCCTCAAAGCTAGTTATGAAAATAAAATTGCCAAAGATTCCAAAGACAACCACAAGGCATTCTATAACTATGTCAAGAATCTAAATGGCAATGCTCAGATCTGCTCTGAGCTAAAACAGAATGGCATTAAATAGACTGATCCCAAGGATATTGCCAATATCCTGGCAGATTGATTCAGTGCCAACTTCACCCCCTCTCACCCCCTAAATGGCCTATCTCAATACTGGAAGATTGCCAAATTCTGGTAATAACGGCCACACAGGTAAAAACCGCACTCTCCAAAGCTAAGAATACAGCATCCATGAGACCAGATGACATCCCGGGCTGTGTACTACATGAACTACAATATGAACTGGCACCTCACCTAAGTGTCATGTTTAATCATTGCCTCACATCAGGTTTCATGCCCACTGAGTGGCGCAGAGCTACAGTTATCCCACTCTACAAGGGAGGATCCACCTTGGATCCTGGAAACTACCATCTCATCAGTCTAATGAGCCTTATCTGCAAGGCCATGGAGCGTATTATCATGGAACTTATAAACAAAGACATTGGCAACCTTCAAACACTGGACCCCACCTGGTTTGGGTTCATGAAGGGCCGATCTTGTCTCCTGAACCTGATTAACTTCTTTGAATCAGTCTCCAGAGCCATGGACAAGGGTAAGGTTATCCACACAACCTATCTAGACATTGCCAAGGCCTTTGACACCATCCCCCACTCTGGAATCATAGATAAACTTACTAAGCTGGGCATTAATCCCTACGTCACCAAATGGGTTGCTAACTGGCTTACTGATAGAACCCACACTGTAAAAGTAGCCGACTCCAAATCCAGCTCCAGACAAGTAACAAGTGGAGTACCTCAGGGTTCAGTCCTGTGACCGCTCTTGTTTGGCCTTTACTTCTCTGAAGTACAGGCCAATACTACGGGACTCTGGCTAACAAAGTTCGCAGATGACTGCAAACTGGGAACCATTATTGAATCCCCAAATGATGTGGATACTCTACAAAAGGGCCTTACAGATACAGATGCTTGGTGCCAGAGCCATGGGCTCAAGCTCAATGCCAAGAAATGTATAGCTATCCCCTTTGGGAAAAAACATATACCCATGAATTACCATATAGGTGGCAGTACACTAAACACCGAAAGTGTAATAAGAGACTTAGGGACACAGGTGGACAGTGGTCTCACCTTCGATAACCACATCGCCACAACCATCAGGAAATCCTTCTATGTGGCACACCTCATCACTAAGGGCTTTTCATCCAGAAAAAAGGAGGTCATTGTCCCACTGTACTCATCCCTCATTAGACCCATTATAGAATACAACGCTCCGTTTGGTATGTACCTCTCAAGACATCTGCAACAACTGGAAATTCTACAGAAATATCTCACTAAAAGAATCACAGGCCTAAAGCAGATGCCCTACACTATCCGCCTTAAAAAACTCCAGCTATACTCAGAGGTGATCTCTGCTTAACATACAAGGTCATGTCAAACCCAGAGCTGTTGGACATGCTACACTTAAAGAAATCCCAATCCCTCAGAGCCACACACTCCAGGGATCTAAACCTTGTCATCACAATAAACAAAACATGCTGGAGGGATAGGTTCCTGACCCAGAGACTCCCCAGACTCTGGAATAGATTGCCCATACATGTCAAGTAGAGTGCCTCTTTGGCCCTCTTCAAAAGGAACCTTGATGATTGGATGGGAGAAAGGAAATTCACCCCGGGGATCACGTCAGTCGCCCTGCTAGACAGGGGTCCAGGGAAGTAAATAGTGTGGGAAGAAATAGTCAGGAAATTGTTATGACTAGGCTTGTATAGGCCCTAGGGCTGATAGCCTATGAACCTATGAACCTATGAACAAACCCAAATGTTTAGAGTGTGGCTTCTTACAAAAAACAGCAATAATACAAGGTTCCTGACAATTGTAATGTAAATATCCCTTTAATAACTATAGAAAAATATTTAGTATGTTGATTAAGCCCTTAAGCCCTTAGATATTAGTGCTTATACCAAGAAAAAAAAACTTTAATAATGAAAAGCAATATACCACATAAAGCACATATTTTTTGTCACTATTGGGTTGTCTAGGAATATTTGATGCCTTGTGAGATGTTAAAGCATATAGACAACAGGGTTGCTTTAAGTGCAAGTCATATCACACGTGTAAGTTAATGATCCATCAATTTCTAGTGGTGCATTGGTGGTGTTTTCACAATAAAATACCTGGTAATAATCAGTAGCAAATAACCAAATGGAATGGTGCTCCACTAGACCTTTTTTTTTTACTGAATTCCCTAATAGTAGTTAAGTGCTTTATCCCGAGATAGGAATTCATCAGAATTACTCACTCTTTGTTGACCAGGTTAATCCCACAAAACCAGTGGACATTAACTCAAAATAACTGGATTCAGCCTTTTATACTTTTCAAACTACAACCTTAGTATATTTCACAAATGAAAGAATAACTCCTGTAATAGATTATGAAATCATCACAGAACAGCGTTATGTTTAACAGGAAAGTCTTTTGGATACATCTGAAGGTGGAGTTCGTCACTAATAAGGTAAGACAAAAACCTCAAAAAGGATATTTCAAAGGATGTAACTTTTTATATTTAGAAAGGCCTCTGGCAGACAAATCTAGCAACTCCTTCCTACTGCTTTGTTCATAGGCTCATAGGTTCATACTAGGCTATCTGCTCTGGGGCAATTATAAGCCTAGCCCGATTCTGTATGGCTTACGCCACCCCTTGATTTGAGTATACTGTGCCCTTTTTAAGGTTTAGTTTACTGTGCCTCTGTCTAATAGTGACACAGGAGTAATCCCTGGGACAAACCTACGCTCCCCCATCCACCTATCGAGATTCTTCTTGAAGAGATTCAGTGAGGTGCTCTGCCTCACATGAACTGGAATTCTATTCCAGAGCGAAGGGAGCCTCTGGGTTATGAACCTGTCCCTCCAGCAAGTTCTATTTATTTCTGTGCTGAGGTTCAAGTCCCTCGAGCATGTGGCTCTAAGGGATTTAGATTTACTGAGGTGGAGCATGTCCATTAATTCTGGATTTGACATAGCTTTGTATGTCAGGCATAGATCGCCTCGAAGTAGGCGGTATGCAACTGAGTAGAGCTGGAGTTTTTAACCGAGCAGCATATGGCATCTGTTTGAGACCCTTGATCCTCTTGGTGAGATACTTTTGGGGTCTTTCTAATTGCTGCAGGTGTCGGGTAAGGTACATCCCAAAAGGGGCATTGTATTCTATGATGGGACTGATGAGGGATGAATAAAGGGGCACGATTACCTCTCTTGATCTAGATGTGAAACCCTTCGTGATGAGGTGGGCTATGTAGAAGGTCTTTCTAACCACTTTGGCAATGTGGTTTTCAAAGGAGAGATTGCTATCAACTTGGGTCCCCAGGTCCCTAATAACTTTCTCTGTACTTAATGGATTTCTGCCTATGTGGTAATTTGTGGGCACATTGTTTTTGCCAAAGGGTATGACTATACTTTTTTGGCATTTAGCTTTAAACCAAGGCACTGGCACCAGTTATCTGTCTCTGTGAGACCTTTTTGAAGGATGTTTGTGTCAGCTGGAGAGTTGATTATGGTGCCCAGTTTGCAGTCGTCTGTGAACGTGGTGAGCCATGGTCCTCCCACGTTTGCCTGTACCTCAGAAAAGTATATACCGAACAAGAGTTGTCCCAGGACAGAACCCTGTGGGACGCCACTTGTAACCGGTTTAGAGTCTGACATGGCTCCAGTAACTCTCACTCTGTGGGTTCTGTCTTTGAGCCAGTTTGCGACCCATCTTGTGACATAGGGGTTTATATTTAAGCTGGATAGCTTATCTGTGATGCCCGAGTGGGGTATTGTGTCAAATGCCTTTGCAAGGTCCAGATAGGCTGTGTGGACTACCTTCCCTTCATCTATGGCTTTGGTGACTGTTTCAAAGATGTCAACCAGGTTCAAAAGGCAGGATCTGCCCTTGACAAAGCCAAACTGGGTAGGATCTAGTGTCTGTAGGTCCCCAATGTCTTTGTTTATGAGCTCCATGATGATCCTCTCCATAGCCTTGCAGACTAAGCTAGTTAGGCTTATGGGGCGATAGTTTCCAGGGTCTGTAGAGGCTCCACCTTTGTGGAGTGGGACCACTGTTGCTGTACGCCGTTCTATGGACACATATCCTGTAGTGAGGCTGAGATTGTATAGCTGTTTTATTTGAGGGATTAGTTCCTCTTGGAGTTCATGTAGGATGCAACCTGGGACGCCATCTGGTCCCATGGAAGCAGTGTTTTTTGCTTTGGAGAGGGCAGCCTTCGCCTGAGCATCTGAGATGTTTGGGAGGCAGCCCTCTGCCGGGATAGATACTTGCTCTTTTGGGAGGAGGGGTGGAGAAGTTTGCACTGAACCTGTCTGCCAGGATATTGGCGATGTCTGTGGGTTCAGTGTATTTTTTGTTGTTTAGAATCAACTCAGAACAAGTCTGGGAGTTGCATCCCAGGTTTCTAACATTTTTGTGCAAAACCTTTTTGCTATTTTAATTTATTTTTATTTTTATTTTATTTATTGACATTTGTTAACCAGGTTAGCCCAACTTGGCTTGAAGCCCATTTTCAGTGGAGACCCGAAGAGGAAAGCTCCAAAAAAACAGTTACATGAAAATCAATATTGCAGTAAAAACGTTTTAAGTACATACATCAAATGATAGATAGTACAAGGATCAAAAATAACAAATCTGTTAATACAGCATGAGTAAAAACAAAATACAGAGCTTACATGATTTGACAAAAAACACAGTATTTATACAAAGCAGTCATGTATTTACATAAGAGAATTTTGTATCTTAATTGCTAAAAAGTAGTTGTTTATGTTGGATTGTGGCAAGGACAAGTCTTGGAGTTGAGCATATGGTGTTTTAGTTCATTTTTAAAGTATAATGTGTGGGTGATGGTACGTATGTTTAATGGACGTTTGTTCCAAGCGAGGGCAACAGAATATTTATATAGTAGTTTGCCAACTGTTTTCTTAGGTTGGTAATTTTATTAGAGTATGACTTATTCTCCCACTTAAGGGTATAGACGTCTGCACAAAATATTTTTTAATGGCATTGATAGAGAAAATCAGAATCAAACTCACATAGAAGAGTATAAATCTACTGTGATAAGAGCACTTTTAAAGATGTTGGAAAAAAACAATAAAAAAAGTAGGCAACAAATTACACAGGTTCATGCAACTACTATCTAACAGAAGGTATGATATAGACTGTTCCATTTAGAGTTATCCAAAAGGTTGACAGTAACCTTAACTTGGATCACCATGTCTCCACAGTGGTAAGAAGGGCATTTTATGTTGCTCATCTCATAACCCCTTGTACTCTTCCCTCATCAGGCTAATAATAGAGTACAACACTCCCTTTGGTATGCTCCTTTGCAAACACTTGCAGTAATTGGAGAGACCACAAAGGTTCCCTACAAAGAAAGTTCAGGGTCTTCAAAATCTGTCTTATGCAGACTGACTAAAATCATTGTCACTTTACTCATTCATACAGTCATACAGACTGCTCAGAGGTGAACTGTGCCTTGCATATAGAGCAATCTCTGACCCAGCTTTAATGTAAATGCTGAACATTCACAAGTCAAATGGCAAATGAGTCACTTGTTCAAAGGTCCTTAACCTGTAATGTGACATCAACAGAACTTGCTGGAGAGACAGATTTGTTTCACAAAGGATCCGCACCTTTGGAACAAGCTTCCTATTTATGTTAAAAAAGTCCCTCATTGACCCTATTTAAGCAAAATTTGGATGATTGGATGGGTAACCCGAAATTCACATCAGGGGTTCCACATGTATCCCTCTTGGATAGGGGCAATAGGTGCTGATTTTAGTGTCTGCTTGAACCAGACACCCTTGGGAACACGGTTTGAACTTGGCTAAGCTTGTAAGGACCCTGGAGTCATTAGCTTAGCAACCTCTTATGAGCCTATGATCCTATTATATATGTTTACATCTCTTCTGAGGTGTTTCTGCTGTGCATGGTAGCTAACCAGTAGCTATATTGTAATATCATTTATTTGTTTGAAATATACATCTCAGAAAGCTCACAACATGTCAGATAAACTAGTTTACTGTCTGATGTCTGACGACTCTAACCAGCATTAATGGCATCATACAAAGCTCCAGGATCACTACATCACACGACAAGCCAGAAGTAGGACTTAACATTCTATAATATATCAATAAATGTTTCTTACTTATTTTGTTACATCTGCAGTGTTAATATAAAAAGTGAGTTCCATTCTGCAGTAAAAGGATTCCTCTATAAATCAGAGATTTTTATTAATTTATTTATTTTACAGAGCTGACCGACTCAAGGTCATAACCAGGTATGGCAGATATCAGTGAAATTATATATAAAAGGCTATTCTGAAGCAAAAACTGTTCTTTGTAGCACATGGAAGTACTACCACCACCAATGAGCAGGTCAAATATCACTTCTTCCTCCTTCTATAAAAGGCTGCCAATGTCACTATCCCACTGGTTTATCTGTTTCTAGACTGTGATTAACCTTATCATCAATTCACAAAATTTGTATCAAGTATCGGTCCCAATAACATCACTGAATGCATCAGACATTTCAGGCTGACCCTGATGAAAGGCGGGATAATGGACATGAAGCTCTGGCTATCTCCTGGTTCATCCATAATGAACCCTGTACAAGATCTCTATCAGATGTGTGAGGCCCATTGCTGTAACTGTGCAACCCAACATGGATGGCAGTTCCCCCAAGACTCCTAATACATTCACTTACAACTCAAACACTATGCTACATTGGACTAAGAGGTTATCCTGCTGTACAACAATGCCATCACTGGACTTTTGAGTAGAAGCCCTGAGTATAGAAGGACTTATAACTACATGCCTAAAACCCATAAGCTTCAAGTTCTAGTACCATTTGTCAACAACTTACACATACACATTTATTAACTTTTGGTTACAGGAGTGCATGATACTAACTTACACTTACACTTACATTACATCAATTAACCTTCAGAACCAGGAGAGCAGGACACTAACATACACATACAGTACATTGAGTAACCTTCAGTTCCAGGAGTGTAGGCCACTAATTTATTCATACGACATATAAATTAACCTCCAGTTCCAGGAGTTTATGCCACTAATTTATTCAAATGACATAAAAATTAACCTCCAGTTCCAGGAGTGCATGGCACTAACTTACACATACAGCACATCGATTCACCTTCAGTTCCAGGAGAGCAGGGTACTAACTCACTCTTATGTCACATCGATTAATCTACATCTCCAGGACTGCATGACATTAACTTACACATGTTACATAGATTGACCTCAAGTTCCAGAGTGCATGGCACTAACTTACACATATGCTACTTCAATTATCCTCCAGTTCCAGGAGTGCATGGCACTAACTTACACATACAGTACATCGAAAACATTCAGCTCCAAGATAGCAGGGCACTAACTTACACTAATATCACATCGATTAACCTCCAGCTCCAGCAATGCATGACATTAACTTACACATATGATAGATAGATTGACCTCTAGTTCCAGACTGCATGGCACTAACTTACAAATATGTTACTTCAATTAACCTCCAGGTCCAGGAGTGCATGGCACTAACATACACATACAGTACATCGATTAACCTTCAGTTACAGGAGAGCAGGGCACTAACTTACACTTATGTCACATCGATTAACCTCCAGCTCCAGGACAGCACAACATTAATTACACATATGTTACATAGATTAACCTCCAGTTCCAGGAGTGTATGCCACTAATTTCTTCATACAATATATAAATTAATCTCCAGTTCCAGAGAGCATGGCACTAACATACACATGCAGTACATCGATTAACCTTCAGTTCCAGGAGAGCAGGGCACTAACTTACACTTATGTCACATCGATTAACCTGCAGCACCAGGACAGCATGACATTATCTTACACATATGTTACATAGATTAAGCTCCAGTTCCAGAGAGCATGGCACTAACTTACACATGCAGTACATCGATTAACCTTCAGTTCCAGGAGAGCAGGGCACTAACTTACACTTATGTCACATTGATTAACCTCCAGCTCCAGGACAGCATGACATTATCTTACACATATGTTACATAGATTAACCTCCAGTTCCAGAGTTCATGGCACTAACTTACACATCTGTTACTTCAATTAACCTCCAGTTCCAGGAGTGTATGCCACTAATTTATTCATACAATATATAAATTAACCTCCAGTTCCACAGTGAATGGCACCAACTTATATATACATTACTTCAATTAACCACCAGTTCCAGGAGTGCATAGCAATAATTTATGTCACATCGATAAACCTCCAGCTGCAGGACGGTATAACATTAACTTACACAGAGTTCATGGCACTAACTTACACATCTGTTACTTCAATTAACCTCCAGTTCGAGGAATGCATGCCACTAACATACACATACAGTACATCAATTAACCTTCAGTTCCAGGAGAACAGGGCACTAACTTACACTTACGTCACATCGATTAACCTCCAGCTCCAGGACTGTATACCACTAATTTATTCATATAATACATAAATTAACCTCCAGTTCCAGGTGTGCATGGCACTAACATACACATACAGTAAATCAATTAACCTTCAGTTCCAGGACAGCAGGGCACTAACTTACACTTATGTCATATCGATTATCCTCCAGTTCCAGGACTTCATGACATTATCTTACACATATGTTACATAGATTAACCTCCAGTTCCAGAGTACATAGCACTAACTTACACATGTTACTTCAATTAACCTCCTAATCCAGGAGTGTATGCCACTAATTTATTCATACAATATATAAATTAACCCACAGTTCCAGGAGTGCATGGCATGAACATACACATGCAGTACATCAAATAACCTTCAGTTCCAGGAGAGAAGGGCACTAACTTACACTTATGTCACATCGATTAGCCTCCAGCTGCAGGACTGCATGACATTAACTTACACATATGTTACATAGATTACCTCCAGTTCCAGAGTTCATGGCACTAACTTACACATCTGTTACTTCAATTAACCTCCAGTTCCAGGAATGCATGCCACAAACATACACATACAGTACATCAATTAACCTTCAGTTCCAGGTGAGCAGGGCACTAACTTACACTTATGTCACATCGATTAACCTCCAGCTCCAGGACTGTATGCCACTAATTTATTCATATAATACATAAATTAACCTTCAGTTCCAGGTGTGCATGGCACTAACATACACATACAGTAAATCAATTAACCTTCAGTTCCAGGAGAGCAGGGCATTAACTTACACTTATGTCACATCGATTAACAGCTCCAGGATTGCATGACATTAACTTACACATATGTTACATAGATTGAACTCCAGTTACAGAGTGTATGGCACTAACTTACACATATGTTACTTCAATTAACTCCAGTTCCAGGAGTGAATGGCACTAACATACACATACAGTACATCGATTTAACCTTCAGTTCCAGGACAGCATGACATTAACTTACACATATGTTACATAGATTGACTTCCAGGTCCAGAGTGCATGGCATTAACTTACACATATATTACTTTAATTAACCTCCAGTTCCAGGAGTGTATGCCACTAATTTATTCATACGACATATAAACTATCCTCCATTTCCAGGAGTGCATGGCACTGACTTACACATGCAGTACATCGATTAACCTTCATTTCCAGGAGAGCAGGGCACTAACTTACACTTATGTCACATTGATTAACCTCCAGCTCTAGGACTGCATGACATTAACTTACACATTTGTCACTAATATTAACCTCCAGTTGCAGAGTGCATGGCACTAACTTACACATATGTTACTTCAATTAACCTCCAGTTCCTGGAGTGTGTGCCACTAATTTATTCATACAACATATAAATTAACCTCTAGTTCCAAGAGATTATGCCACTAGTTTATTCATACGACATATAAATTAACCTTCAGTTCCAGGAGTGCATGGCACTAACCTTCGCATATGTTACATAGATTAAACTGCAGTTCAAGAGTGCATGGCACTAACTTACACATAAGTTACTTCAATTAACCTCTAGTTCTAGGAGTGCAATGCACTAACATACACATGCAGTACATCGATTAACCTTCAATTCCAGGAGAGCAGGGCATTAACTTACACTTATGTCACATTGATTAACTTCAAGCTCCAGGACAGCATGACATTAACTTACACATATTTTACATAGATTGACCTCCAGTTCCAGAGTGCATGGCACTAACTTACACATATGTTACTTCAATTAACATCCAGTTCAAAGAGTGCATGTCACTAACATACACATACAGTACATCAATTAACCTTCAGTTCAAGGAGAGCAGGGCACGAATTTACACTTTTGTCACATCGATTAACCTCCAGCTCCAGGACTGCATGACATTAACTTACACATATGTTACATAGATTAACCTCCATTTCCAGAATGCATGGCACTAACTTACAAATATGTTACTTCAATTAACCTCCAGTTCCAGGAGTGTATGCCACTAATTTATTTGTACAACATATAAATTAACCTCCAATTAAAGGAGTGCATGGCACTAACATACACATGTAGTACATCGATTAACCTTCAGTTCCAAGAGAAGGGCAATAACTTACACTTATGTCACCGATTAACCTCCAGTTCCACGACTGCATGATATTAACTTACACATATGTTACAAAGATTGACCTCCAGTTCCAGAGTGCTTGGCACTAACGTACACATATGTTACTTTAAATAACCTCCAGTCCATGAGTGTTTGCTACTAATTTCTTCATACAATATACAAATTAACCTTCAGTTCCAGGAGAGCAGGGCACTAACTTACACTTATGTCACATCAGTTTACCTCCTGCTCCAGGACTGCTTGACAATAACTTACACTTATGTCACATAGACTAACCTCCAGCTCCAGGACTGCATGACAATAACTTACACATATGTTACATAAATTAACCTCCAGTTCCAGAGTGCATGGCACTAACTTACACATGTTACTTCAATTAACCTCCAGTTCCCGGAGAGTAGGGCACCATCTTACACTAATGTCACATCGATTACCCTCCAACTCCTGGACTGCATGACATTAACTTACACATATGTTACATAGATTGTCCTCCAGTTCCAGGAGTATATGCCACTAATTTACTCATATGACATATAAATTAACTTCCAGCCCCAGGAATGTATGCCACTAATTTATTTATACAATATATAAATTAACCTCCAGTCCCAGGAGTGTATGCCACTAACTTATTCATATAAATTAACCTCTAGTTCCAGAGTGCATGGCACTAACTTATAGATACGTTTCTTCAATTAACCTTCAGTTCCAGGAGTGCATGCCACTAATTTATTCATACCGCATATAAATTAACCTCCAGTTCCAAGAGTACATGGCACTAACATACACATACAGTACATCAAATAACCTTCAGTTCCAGGAGAGCAGGGCACTAACTTACACTTTACACTTATGTCACATCGATTAACCTCCAGCTCCAGGACTGCATGACATTAACTTACACATATTTTACATAGGTTATCCTCCAGTTGCAGAGTGCATGGCACAATCTTCCACATATGTTACTTCAATTAACCTCCAGTTGCAGGAGACCATGCCACTAATTTATTCATACGACATATAAATTAACCTCCAGTTCCAGGAGTGTATTGCACTAACTTACACAAACAGTACATCGATTAAGCTTCAGTTCCATGAGAGCAAGGCACTAATTTAAAATTTTTGTCATATCAATAAACCTCCAGCTTAAGGACTGCATGACATTAACTTACACATATGTTACATAGATTGACCTCCAGTTCCAGAGTGCATGGCACTAACTTACACATATGTTACTTCATTTAACCTCCAGTTCCTGGAGTGTATCCACTAATTTATTCATACGACATATAAATTAACCTCTGGTTCCAGGAGAGTATGCCACTAATTTATTCATACGACATGTAAATTAACCTACAGTTCTAGGAGTGCATGGCACTAACTTACATATAAAGTACATCGATTAACCATCAGTTCCAGGAGAGCATGGCACTAACTTACACTTATGTCACATCAATGAACCTCCAGCTCCAGGACTGCATGATATTAACTTACACATACGTTACATAGATTAACCTCCAGTTCCAGGTGTGTATACCATTAATTTATTCATACAATTTATAAATTAACCTGCAGTTCCAGAGTGCATGGCACTAACGTATACATACAATACTTCAATTAACCTCCAGTTCAAGGAGTGTATGCCACTACTTTATTCATACAACATATAAATAACCCTCCAGTTCCAGGAGTGCATGACACTAACTTACACCATGGCCGGCCTTAGGCATAGGCGAACTAGGTGGCCGCCTAGGGCACCGTACAGGCCGGTCTCATAAAGGGCGCAATTTTAATGTACTCACTTTACTTTCTTTTCCACTTCTCACCGCATGTACTGTAGGATTTACGCCCTCCCCCCATCTCTGTAGTCCAAAGCATGATTCGCACAGCACATAGCACAGTCCCCTACTGTGTTCTTCCATTCCCTCCCCCATCCCTCCCCCCTGCAGCTATGTGATCAGTCAGTGGCTATTATTACTGATCATTATTGAAAGCATCCAATCATAGATGCTTTTGTACTACTGATGTCCCTGGCTACTGCTCCAATTGACAGTATAAAACTCTGATCACACCCGCCTTTCTTCATTAATGAGACAGAGGCGGGCGGATTTATTGGCTGTCTTTACTTCCTGATTCTCTGGTTGTGTGTTTGAATTGGTGGCCTGGTTTTCTTCATCACGCGGGTGGACAAAGAGCCACTTTATTTTGGATGTTTGTTTGTGTGCTTTGCTTGCCTTAAGGTAAGTCAAGTGAGTTGTAAATTTGGACTAGACACTATTGATTTGTAGTTTAAGGTGCTCTATTGATGTGCAGCCCGTGCCAGTTTACAGTTATTTGCGTACATATTATGTTTAAAGGGCTTTATTTGTAGAAGATTAAGCCACTGTTGTATGCTCTTCCCTGTTTTTAGTGCTTACATGGAAGAAGGATGGGGGCAGATAAGACTACTAACTTTCCCCTTGTCTGAGTAATTCCAGTAGTTAGTCGATTTGTTATTTTTACTAACCTGATGTCAACTGCAGCTCCACGGAATAGGGACAGCAAACCATTTTTTTAAAACACTTTAACTCACTCGGAGCCACTAGCCATGTGGTCTGATTTCCCAAATCTGCAGCAAACCCTCTTCAGGTTAGGTTTCGTTAATGTTGCACATCTTCCTGTCATCTAATCAGTCCCAGTATGTTTCTGCCTTGCCTTGTCTTTGGTTAAATTATTTTTTAAAGCACAGTATTGCACAAAGTCTTTTTCAGGGACATGTAGTGCCTTCTGCTAATACCCTTCCTTGAATACCAGTTCTCCATAGTATTGTGGTTGTAAATGGAATTCTGTAATTTTATTGGTGGGCTGTCTTCCTTGCTCATCATTATCCACGTATGTGTTGTACGCAGAGTATCACAAGGGCATATAGGCAGGGTTCTTTGCAAGCAAAAGGGGAAATCTTGTGTATGCAGTAGTGAAATGTTTCTTTCAGAATTAAAGCTATGTCTAGAGTAGACACCTGAATGCTTGTGTGAATGTATACCAAATATATAGGTGCTTTAGTAGTGAGATGTGTACTAGTAACAGTGCATGCATTAACAATATTGGAAAACCAGTGTGTGATGGGTAAAAAATTTACCTTAATTGGCTACATAGCTAACAATACAGTAAGCTTGATGTTTTTGTGAAGTGCAGTGATGTGCTGAATAGATCTTGCTGTACACCCAAGACTGCAATTTGGTGTTCTGGGTTTCTGTCTAGTCAGTGGTAATATCTCTTCAGCACTTAGTGCCAGACACTGGAAGTGTGAAAAGTAAGGCCATGGATACGCACAACTTGTATGAAGTGTTGCTTCTAGCTACTACAGGCTTTGCTATCTTATTGACCAATAAGGATGCTATACCTGTTAGGAGGCTGCTTCCACCCTTCTGCTATTACAGCATATTTATTGTAATTATAGGTTCATAGGTTCATAGGTTCATACTAGGCTATCTGCCCGAGGGCATTTACAAGCCTAGCCCATCGTTTTGTGGCTTACGCCACCCCTTTAGTATGGGGAACTATACCCATTATTTTGCTGTGCCTCTGTCGAGCAGTGACACTGAGGTAATCCCTGGGGTATATCTGCAATCTCCCATCCATTGGTCAAGATTTCTCTTGAACAAGGCCAGCGAGGTGCTCTGCCTCACATGTACCGGGATTTTGTTCCACAGCATAGGAGTCTTTGGGTGATGAATCTATCCTCCAGCACGCCCTATTAATAGCCGTGTCAAGGTTTAAGTCTCCCGCCTTGTGGTCTGATGGATCTAGATTTTTGAGGTGAAGCATATTCATCAAATCTGGGTTTGACATGGCCTTGTATGTTAGGCAAAGGTCACCTCTGAGCAGCTGTAAGCGACTGAATAGAGCTGGAGTTCTTTCAGTCGGGCAGCATAGGACAGATTTTGAGACCCTTTATCCTTTTGGTGAGGAACTTTGTGGCCTCTCCAGCTGCTGCAAGTGTCGGGTCAGATACATTCAATGGGGCATTGTACTCAATCATTGGTCTGATGAGTGATGAGTAAAGGGAGACTATGACCTCCCTTGATCTAGATGAGAATCCCTTCATGATAAGGTGGGCAATGTAGAAGGTCTTCCTAACTACTTTAGCTACATGGGTGTCGAATGACAGACTACTATCAACCTGGGTCCCCAGGTCCCTGATAACTTCTTCTGTGCTCAGTGGATTGCCACCTATTTGGTAGCTAGGGGTAACCTTGTTTTTCCGAAGGGTATGACTATGCATTTTTGGCATTTAACTTTAGGCCGTGGCTCTGGCACCAGTTATCCGCTTCTGTGAGACCCTTCTGAAGGATATCTGTGTCAGATGTGTTTTCTACTATGGCGCCCAGTTTGCAGTCATCTGCAAACTTTGTCAGCCATAACCCTCCTGTGTTTGCTTGTACTGGAAAAGTAGATGCCAAACAAGAGTGGGCCCAGGACTGAGCCCTGTGGGACACCACTTGTGACAGGCTTTGAGTCTGACATGGCGCCAGCAGCTCTGACCCTGTGGGTTCTGTCACTCAGCCAGTTTGCAACCCATCTTGTGATGTATGGGTTGACATTTAAGCTGATGAGTTTTTCAATGATACCCGAATGGGGTATTGTATCAAGGCCTTAGCCAGATCGAGGTAGGCTGTATGGACTGCCTTTCCTCATCAATGGCTTTGGTGACTGTTTCAAAAGTCAACCAAGTTTAAAAGGCATGATCTGCCTTGACAAAGCCAAACTGGGTTGGATCCAAAGTCTGCAAATTCCCTATGTCTTTATTTATGAGGTCCATTATGATCCTCTCCATGGCTTTGCAGATAAGGCTTGTCAAGCTAATGGGCCGGTAATTTCCAGGGTCGGTGGAGGCACCGCCTTTGTGAAGTGGTACCACAGTTGCAGTGCGCCACCCACTCCTGGGTACGTATCCAGAGGTAAGACTTTGATTAAACAGCTGTCCTAGCTGTGGGTTTAATTCTCATTGAGTTCATGGAGCACACAGCCGGGACACCATCAGGTCCCATGGATGCTGTGTTTTTGCTTTGGAGAGAGCAGTTCTCACTTGGGCGCTGGAGATGTTTGGGGGCTGCAATCGCTGGTATAAATATCTCTCCTTTGGGGAGGGGAGAAGTTTGCACTGAACCTGTCAGCCAGTATGTTGGCAATGTCTGTAGGATCAGTAATCTTCACATCATTTTGAACTAGCTCTGAGCATATCTGGGAGTTTCCTCCCAGGTTTCTAACATAGCTAAAGAAGGCCTTATGATTGTCTTTTGAGTCTTTAGCTATTTTTCTCTCGAAATTTGCTTTGGATGATTTTATGAGAGCTCTTAGTTTTTACTTATAGTGATCAAGGGTGTCTTACCTTTTAAGGATTTTGCTCTATCTTGTAGTAGCTTCCTCCTTTTGTTGTAGAGTTTGTTTATGGCTGGGGTCCACCAGACTGGACGCTTGCCTTTGGTACAAAGAGTCTTTGTTTTGCTTGGGATTGCCTTATCCATGCAGTCCTGCAGGTGCTGGTAGAAGGCATTTGTAAGTGATTCAGCGGCTTGAGTACTGTTTTCCGCCGCTCGGGGCCTTAAAGGAGACCACACTAGTCTTTAGAAGTGTGAAGTCGGCTTTTGAGAAGTTCTTTACTGTGGTCTTTTTATTTCAGGTGGGGTGGGATAAGGACCTCCAGCGAGATTAGTTTGTGGTCTGATCTCACCAGTGAGGGGTACACCTCCGTGTTGAACATTGTGCTCCCATGTTCGTGATGATGAGATCAAGTATGTTATCTCCTCTTGTGGGATGGTGACTAGTTGTTCCATGGCATTTGAGTTTATGAATTCCAGGAACTTTTGGGCTAGGGTGTTTGGGCTTGAGTAGTGTTCCCAGTCTATATTAGGGTAATTGAAGTCACCTAGTATGATGGTGTTTGGTGATACATTTATCCTCTAGTGTTTTCAGGAAGGCCATGTGAGGTTCCTGAGTTTGTGAGGGTGACCTGTAACATGCTACAATTTGCAGAGCAGTCTTGCCTATGGTTAATTGCACCTGGATGGTCTCCGATGCATCGTCTGTTGCCACCAGTCTTGAGGTGTGGGTGTCCTTGATGAATATGGATACCCTCCTTTCTTGGTATTGTCCAGATTTTGGGGCCGGAACGCATGATATGAGGTAAAACCTGATAGCGCTGGGTGCTCTCAGGAGCCTTGAACCAGGTTTCTGTCACAGCACAGACATCGATGTTCTCCATACTGAGAAGGGCCTCGAAAGTGCGTGCATTTTGAGATTTAGACTTCTGGCATTGAGCAGCATTACCCTTAGTTTTTTCCTTTTTGTGTTCTAGGGTGGTAGGTTTAGAATTTGAGCCTTGCCTAAAAAGGCACTATGGGGTGGCAAGAGCCTTTGCCAATATCCGAATCCCAGGGTGACAGGTGCAAGCCGTCCTTGTAAGCAGCGTGGCTTGTCCAGCATGTCATCCCAGGCAGACAGACACTGGATCCCCTTTGAATGACACCAGTGTTTAAGCCAATTGTTAAAGCTGATCATCTTATCTCTGTATTGTGGCATCATTCTTGGTGAAGGTAGGATACTGCTCAAGGTCAGGGTCATACCTGTCTGGGCTACATAATCAGAGAGCTCCTCAATGTCTCTTTTCATGTAGTCCAAGGAGGTACGCCTCAGGTCGCTTACACCAGCGTGGACAATGACTGAATCATATTTGTACCTGCTGTTGAGAGACCTGAGTGCTTGCGTTATGTGGCGGATTCTAGCGCCCGACAGGCAGCTTACTGTGACCTTCTCCTTACTCAGTCTGGTGAGCGGGACGCCAGTGTGTCTGACTATGGAGTCACCAATGACTAGTGTGTCTGGCATTGTGTTTGGCCTTAAGGGCTGTGACTGTTTGACACTCCGACTGTGAGGTCTATGTGTTGCAGGTGTTGTGTTCTGAGGTGGTGGTTGTTTGGGTGTCTGCTTTGGTGGCCTCTGCTGTTTTGGTAGATTTTTGATCAGAGCCTCCGAGTATGTCTTTGTGTGTTTATGTGTATGATTTGAGGTTGTAATGGTAATATGTGAGACTGGGTCTATAGTGTGTGTGGTAACCTTCTCCTCCTGACTGGTCTTGCCAGTCCTATGTTGAGAGAGCTCAGCCTCCAGTTTGGCCGTATAGTTGCATCTCTCACATGTATTTGTGTTTTGTGGGAGGAGGAGAGGGTTGTTCAGGTACATGAGGCAATTGTAACATTGCCTCAATATTCCCAGGTTCACCAGCTGAGCAGGAGAGGACACTAGCAACTGATCCCTCGACATGCTAGAAGGATTAGACAAAAAAAACTTTAAAAAAGGAGTAGAGAGGTTGCCCCCGACTCCATACAGTGGTGCTTTGATTCAGTATCAACTGAGTAATTTGTAATGGTCATTGCATATTTGGATGGTATGGTTGTTAATGCTTTGAAGGTTGTTCAGTTATAGAATTAAGTAATCTTTCATTTAGCAAATATTACTCTTTGGTCTATCCTTTTGAATGCATTTACCATTTTGCCTACCAGTCACTTTTTTCCATTTGTACCACTCTGTCTTGTATGCCTCTTTAGATTCCTCCTTGGTAACCAATCTCTTTTTGGGGGCTTTATAGAGCAAGGAGTATCTTTTGTAGTAGTGTTACAATCCCTCATCTCTCCCCACTCCCTAGCCTTACTTTCCTATATGAAAACCATAGGTGTGCTTTGCTTTTTCCTAGTCTTCTGTGTTCTCCCCTTCCCATCTTTGTTTTGCCTGGCTATAGCCATATAGGCAGCCACCTTTTTGCTCCTAGTACATTTTTCTACAGTACAGAGTACTCTTCCTGCTCCTTTCACGTAGTGTACTCAGTCTGTGTTTGTTTAAAGTTTCCTAACTTGTCCTTGACTATCCCCATAGTACAATTTGCTCTTCTAAAAATTGTCTCCTGTATTTCTACTTGTTTATCAGGGTAGAGCCCCAATCCATATGGACTGTTTTCAGGCTCAATCTGCAGTTTACAACCAGAAACCAAAGGGAAGAGTAGTATAAAAGCTGAGAACTCGAGATTTAGCCAGTCACCAGGCATTTCATTCTTATTTTGGAAGTAAAGCAAATTGTTTACAAAACACAAAATGAAGAATGTCAAAATGTGTAACTGTGTCTGTATGAAGTACATTCTTTCAAATTTAATTAATTCAGAGGAGGAGGTATATGTAGTAGCATGAGGTTAAGAACATCACATGAAGAGGTAAGAGAAAAGCTATACAGTGAGGAGAAAACTTAAACCCACAGCTGTGAAAAGGTTAGAGGAGGGCAAGAGGACAGATGGTGTGAGAGGGATGAGGGTGATAGTCGTAGAGCTGGTAAATATGTATGGAGGTGAGGAACTGTGAATCTTTGTGAGTAGTTGGCAGTTGTATGTGAGGGCCATGGGTTGAAAGGGACTGAAGGTCCTGTGGCGAGAAGAATATGTATGGTAGCTTTTATGTTTTTAAGAAATAAATATTAAAAAATAATAAAAGGGTCCTCTGGAGAATGTCCATCCAGTTAGCTTTCTCTAAGGAGGTACAATGATCCCTTTTTGAGGGGGTTAAGAATCTGCATATGTTAAGCACTTTGACATGAGGTAAGATTCTTTGTGAGGTGAATGCGATCGGTGATGGGTATGCCATATTATAGCTGTAGATCTGCCTACTAGGGATAAAAAGTGGGAGATTTTTTTGTCATGTATAGTTTGACTTTGGATATGGTGGTGGAAGCTGACTAAAGTGTGGAATCATCATGCTAAATAAATTATCTCTGAAGTAGTGGACCATTATGGCTGCATACAGCTGCAACACCAGATCACAATGTGTCACTGACTTTGAAGTATGTTGAATTGATGGTTGATCTGTGAAAAGCATGAAGCACACATCAGGGTAAGTAGTAATGTAATGTGTAATATTTTAGTCAGTCATGCATACTGCAGAGTTGATGCTACACCAGAATGAATGACCCAAGTTCTACATGTAAACATTAATGCACCTTGTAAAATGCAATGCTATTACTGCCTGTCATGACTGTAGATAAAATCTTTAAATGAGCAACAGATCAAGCAGCTTTATCAAGGAGAATTCAGCCTTCACTTGCACTTTAACTAGATTACAAGGTATCTTTGTTACAGTATGACAAGGCGTTTACTAATTTTTCATGCATTTAAAAAATTGAAAACTGGAGTGGCTTTTGTGGGAGTGACCTACCTGTGGGTGTGGCTCAAATAGGGGTGTTCCCTGAGTGTGGTGTGGTTGGGGCTTAAGGGGCGCCAGAGCACTACTTTGCCTAGGGCGCCATTTCATCTAAGGCCAGCCCTGACTTACACATATGTTACATAGATTAACCTCCAGTTCCAGAGTGCATGGCACTAACATACACATAAGTTACTTCAATTAACCTCCAGTTCCAGGAGTGTATGCCACTAATTTATTCATACGACATATAAATTAACCTCCAATTCCAGGAGTGCATGACACTAGCTTACACATATGTTACATAGATTAACCACCAGTTCCAGAGTGCATGACACTCACATACACATATGTTACTTCAATTAACCTCCAGTTCCAGGAGTGTATGCCACTAATTTATTCATACGACATATAAATTAACCTCCAGTTCCAGGAGTGCATGGCACTAACATACACATATAGTACATCAATTAACCTTAAGTTCCAGGAGAGCAGGGCACTAACTTTAATTTATGTCACATCAATTAACCTCCATCTCCAGGGCTGCATGACATTAACTTACACATATGTTGCATGGATTGAACTCCAGTTCCAGAGTGCAAGGCACTAACATACACTTACAGTAGGTCAATTAACCTTCAGTTACAGGATAGCAGGGCACTGACTTACACTTATGTCACAATGATTAACCTCCAGCTCTAGGACTGCATGACATTAACATACACATATGTTACATATATTAATCACCATTTCTAGAGTACATGGCACTAACTTACACGTATGTTACTTCAATTAACCTCCAGTTCCAGGAGTATATGCCACTAATTTATTCATATGACTTATAAATTTATCTCCAGTTCCAGGAGTGCATGGCACTGACATACACATATAGTACATCAATTAACCTTAAGTTCGAGGAAAGCAGGGCAATGACTTAAATTTATGTCACATTGATTAACCTCCAGCTCCAGGACTGCATGACATTAACTTACACATATGTTGTATAGGTTGAACTCTAGTTCCAGAGTGCATGGCACTAACATACACTTACAGTAGGTCAATTAACCTTCAGTTACAGGATAGCAGGGCACTAACTTACACTTATGTCAAATCGGTTAACCTCCAGCTCCAGGACTGCATGCTATTAACTTACACATACGTTACATAGATTAACCTCCAGTTCCAGAATGCATGGCACTAATTTACACATATGTTACTTCATTTAACCTCCAGTTCCAGGAGTGTATGCCACTAATTTATTCATACAGTATATAAATTAACCTCCAGTTTCACAGTGAATGGCACTAACTTATACATACATTACTTCAATTAACCTCCAGTTCCAGGAGTGTATGCCAATAATTTATTCATACGACATATAAATTAACCTCCAGTTCCAGGAGTGCATGCCACTAATTTATTCATACAACACATAAATTAACCTCCAGTTCCAGAAGTGTATGGCACTAACTTACACATATGTTACATAGATTAACCTCCAGTTCCAGAGTGTATGGCACTAACTTACACATATGTTACTTCAATTAACCTCCAGTTCCAGCAGTGCATGGCACTAACAAAAACATGCAGTACATCGATTAACCTTCAGTTCCAGGAGACCAGGGCAATAACTTACACTATTGTCACATCGATAGACCTCCAGCTCTAGGACTGCATGACATTAACTTACACATATGTTACATAGATTGACCTCCAGGTCCAGGGTGTATGGCACTAACATACACATACAGTAGATCAATTATCCTTCAGTTCCAGGAGAGCAGGGCACTACCATACACTTATGTCACATCGATTAACCTCCAACTCCAGGACTGCATGACATTAACTTACACATATGTTACACAGACTAACCTCTAGTTCCAGAATGCATGGCACTAACATACAAATATGTTACTTCAACTAACCTCCAGTTCGAGGAGTGTATGCCACTAATTTATTCATAAGACATATAAATTAGCGTCCAGTTCCAGGAGTGTATGTCTCTAATTTGTTCATACGACATATAAATTAACCTCCAGTTCCAGGAGTGCATGGCACTAACTTACACATACAGAATGTCGATTAACCTTCAGTTACAGGAGAGCAGGGCACTAACTTAAACTTTTAGTCACATCGATTAACCTCCAGCTCCAGAACTGCATGACATTAACTTACACATATGTTACATAGAATGAACTCCAGTTCCAAAGTGCATGGCACTAACTTATAAATATGTTGCTTGAATTAATCTCAAGTTCCAGGAGTGTATGCCACTAATTTATTTATGCAACATATAAATTAACCTCCAGTTCCAGGAGAGTATGACACTAATTTATTCACACAACATATAAATTAAAAACAGATCCTGTAGTGCTTTGCACTAATGTACACATACAGTGCGTTGATTAACCTTTCTGTTCCAGGAAAGCAGGACACTAACTTACACTTATGTCACATCCATTACCCTCCAACTCCAGGACAGCATGACATTAACTTACACATATGTTACATAGATTAACCTCCAGTTTCAGAGTGCATGGCCCTAACTTACACATATGTTACTTAATTAACCTTCAGTTCCAGGAGAGCAGGGCACTAACTTACACTTATGTCATATTGATTAGCCTCCAGCTCCTGGACTGCATGACATTAACTTACACATATGTTACATAGATTAGCCTCCAGTTCCAGGGGTGTATGACACTAATTTATTCATACAATATATAAATTCACCTCCAGGTCCAGAGTGCATGACACTAATGTATAAATACCCAACTTGAATTAACCTCCAATTCCAGGAGTGTATGCCACTAATTTATTCATACGACATATAAATTAACCTCCAGTTCCAGGAGTGCATGCCACTAATTTATTCATACGACACATAAATTAAACTCCAGTTCCAGAATGCATGGCACTAACTTACACATATGTTACTTTATTTTACCTCCAGTTCCAGGAGTGTATGGCACTAATTTATTCAGACAATACATAAATTAATCTCCAGTTCCAGGAGTGTATGCCACTAATTTATATATACAATATATAAATTAACCTCCAGTTACAGAGACCATGGCACTAACTTATACATACGTTACTTCAATTAACCTCCAGTTCCTGGAGTGAATGGCACTAACATACACATACAATACATCAATTATCTTTCAGTTCCGGGAGTGCAGGGCACTAACTTACACTTATGTCACATCGATTAACCTCCAGCTCCAGGAATGCATGACATTAACTTACACATATGCTACATAAATTAACCTCCAGATCCGGAGTGCATGGCACTAACTTACACATATGTTACTTCAGTTAAACTTCAGTTCCAGGAGTGCATGCCACTAATTTATTCATATAATATATAAATTAACCTCCAGTTCCAGGAGTGCATTGCACTAACATACACATGCAGTACATCGATTAACCTTCAGTTCCAGAAGAGCAGGGCACTAACTTACACTTATGTCACATCGATTAACCTCCAGCTCCAGGACTGCATGACATTAACTTACACATATGTTACACAAAATGAGCTCCAGTTCCAAAGTGCATGGCACTAACTTACACATATGTTGCTTCAATTAATCTCAAGTTCCAGGAGTGTATGCCACTAATTTATTTATGCAACATATAAATTAACCTCCAGTTCCAGGAGAGTATGACACTAATGTATTCATATGACATATAAATTAACCAACAGTTCCTGTAGTGCTTTGCACTAACTTACACATACAGTACGTCGATTAACCTTTCTGTTCCTGGAAAGCAGGGCACTAACTTACACTTATGTCACATTGATTATCCTTCAACTCCAAGACTGCATGACATTAACTTAAACATATGTTACATAGATTAACCTCTTGATCCAGGAGTGTACGCCACTAATTTATTCATACAATATATAAATTAACCTCCAGTTCCAGAGCACATGGCACTAACTTATACATACATTACTTCAAATAACCTCCACTACCAGGAGTGTATGCCACTAATTCATTCATATGACATATAAATTAACCTCCAGTTCCAGGAGTGTATCCCACTAATTTATTCATACGACATATAAATAAACATCCAGTTCCAGAGTGCATGACACTAACTTACACATACAGTACATCGATTAACCTTCAGTTCCAGGAGAGCAGGGCACGAACTTAAACTTTTTGTCACATCGGTTAACCTCCAGCTCCAGAACTGCATGACATTAACATAAACATATGTTACATAGAATAATCTCTTGATCCAGGAGTGTATGCCACTAATTTATTCATACAATATGTACATTAATCTCCAGTTCCAGAGTACATGGCACTAACTTATACATACATTACTTCAATTAAACTCCACTTCCAGGAGTGTATGCCACTAATTTAATGATATAATCCACATATTCCTACGACACATAAATTAACCTCCAGTTCCAGAAGTGCATGGCACTAATTTACACATATGTTACATAGATTAACCTCCACTTCCAGAGTGTATGGCACTAACTTACATATATGTTACTTCAATTAACCTCCAGTTCCAGGAGTGCATGGCACTAACATACACATGCAGTACATCAATTAACCTTCAGTTCCAGGAGACCAGGGCATTAACTTACCCTAATGTCACATCGATTGACCTCCAGCTCTAGGACTGCATGACATTAACTTACACATATGTTACATAGATTTACCTCCAGTTCCAGAATCATGGCACTAACTTACACATATGTTACTTCAGATAACCTCCAGTTCCAGGAGTGTATGGCACTAATTTATTCAGACAATATATAAATTAACTATGGCACTAATTTATTCAGACAATATATAAATTAACCACCAGTACCAGGAGTGTATGCCACTAATTTATATATACAATCTATAAATTAAGCTCCAGTTCCAGAGTGCATGGCACTAACTTATACATACGTTACTTCAATTAACCTCCCATTCCAGGAGTGCATGGCACTAACATATACATACAGTACATCAATTAACCTTCAGTTCCAGTAGAGCAGGGCAATAACTTACACTATTGTCACATCGATAGACCTCCAGATCAAGGACTGCATGACATTAACTAACACATATGTTACATAGATTAATCTCGAGTTCCAGAGTGCATGCCACTAACATACACATACAATACACCAATTAACCTTCAGTTCAGGGAGAGCCAGGTTACTAACTTACCCTTATGTCACATCGATTAAACTCCAGCTCCAAGACTGAATGACATTAACGTACACATATGCTACCTAGATTAACTTCTTGTTCCAGGAGTATATGCCACTAATTTATTCATACAATATATAAATTAACCTCCAGTTCCAGAGTGCTTGACACTAACTTATACATACATTACTTCAATTAACCTCCACTTCCAGGAGTGTATGCCACTAATTTATTCATACGACATATAAATTAACCTCCAGTTCCAGGAGTGCATTGCACTAACATACACATGCAGTACATTGATTAACCTTCAGTTCCAGGAGAGCAGAGCACTAACTTACATTTAAGTCACATCGATTAACCTCAAGCTCCAGGACTGCATGACATTAACTTACACATATGTTACATAGATTAAGCTCCAGTTCCAGAGTGCATGGCAATAACTTACACCTATGTTACTTTAACTAACTTCCAGTTCCAGGAGGGTATGCCACTAATTCATTCATACGACATATAAATTAACCTCCAGTTCTAGGAGTGCATGTCACCAACTTACCCATATAGTACATTGATTAACCTTCAGTTCCAGGAGTGCAGGGTACTAACTTACACTTTTTGTCACATCGAATAACCTCCAGCTCCATAACATTAACTTACAAGTACTTTACATAGAATGACCTCCAGTTCCAAAGTGCATGGCATTAACTTACACATATGTTCCTTCAATTAATCTCAAGTTCCAGGAGTGTATGCCACTAATTTATTTATGCACCATATAAATTAACCTCCAGTTCCAGCAGAGTATGACACTAATATATTCATATGACATATAAATTAACCAACAGTTTCTGTAGTGCTTGGCACTAACTTACACATAAAGTATGTCAATTAACCTTTCTGTTCCAGGAAAGCAGGGCATTAACTTACACTTATGTCACATTGATTATTCTCCAACTCCAAGACTGCATGACATTAACTTAAACATATGTTACATAGATTAACCTCTTGTTCCAGGAGTGTACACCACTAATTTATTTATACAATATATAAATTAACCTCCAGTTCCAGAGTACATGGCACTTACTTATACATACATTACTTCAATTAACCTCCACTACCAGGAGTGTATGCCACTAATTCATTCATACGACATATAAATTAACCTCCATTTCCAGGAGTGTATGCCACTACTTTATTCGTATGACATATAAATTAACCTCCAGGTCCAGAGTGCATGGCACTAACTTATGCATACGTTACTTCAATTTACTTCCACTTACAGGAGTGAAAGCCACTAATTTTTTCATACGACATAAATTAACTTCCAGTTCCAGGAGTGTATGCCACTAATTTATTCATATGACATATAAATGAATTTCCAATTCCAGGAGTGTGCCACTAATTTATTCATACAACATATAAATTAACCTCCAGTTCCAGGAGTGCATTGCACTAACATACACATGCAGTACATCGATTAACCTTCAGTTCCAGGAGAACAGGGCACTAACTTACAATTATGTCACATCGATTAACCTCCAGCTCCAGGACTGCATGACATTACCTTACACATATGTTACACAGATTAACCTCCAGTTCCAGAGTGCATACACTAACGTACACATATGTTACTTCAACTAAATTCCAGTTCGAGGAGTGTATGCCACTAATTTATTCATACGACATATAAGTTAGCCTCCAGTTCCAGGAGTGTATGTCTCTAATTTGTTCATAAGACATACAAATTAACCTCCAGTTCCAGGAGTGCATGGCACTAACTTACACATACAGAACATCGATTAACCTTCAGTTCCAGGAGAGCAGGGCACTAACTTAAACTTTTTGTCACATCGATTAACCTCCAGCTCCAAAACTGCATGACATTAACTTGTACATATGTTACATAGAATGACCTCCAGTTCCAAAGTGCATGGCACTAACTTACACATATGTTGCTTGAATTAATCTCAAGTTCCAGAAGTGTATGTCACTAACTTATTTATGCAACATATAAATTAACCTCCAGTTCCAGGAGAGTATGACACTAATTTATTCACACGACATATAAATTAACCAACAGCTCCTGTAGTGCTTTGCACTAATGTACACATACAGTGCGTCGATTAACCTTTCTGTTCCAGGAAAACAGGACACTAACTTACACTTATGTCACATCCATTACCCTCCAACTCCAGGACAGCATGACATTAACTTACACATATGTTACATAGATTAACCTCCAGTTCCAGAGTGCATGGCCCTAACTTACACATGTTACTTAATTAACCTCCAGGTCCAGGAGTGCATGGCACTAACAATCACATATAGTACATCAATTAACATTCAGTTCCAGGAGAGCAGAGCACTAACTTAGACTTATGTCATATTGATTAACCTCCAGCTCCTGGACTGCATGACATTAACTTACATATGTTACATAGATTGACTTCCAGTTCCAGGAGAGCATGACACTAATTTATTCATACAATATATAAATTCACCTCCAGGTCCAGAGTGCATGGCACTAATTTATAAATACACAACTTCAATTAACCTCCAGTTCCAGGAGTGTATGCCACTAATTTATATATACAATATATAAATTAACCTCCAGTTACAGAGACCATGGCACTAACTTATACATACGTTACTTCAGTTAACCTCCAGTTCCTGGAGTGAATGGAACTAACATACACATACAATACATAAATTACCTTTCAGTTCCAGGAGTGCAGGGCACTAACTTACACTTATGTCACATCGATTAACCTCCAGCTCCAGGAATGCATGACATTAACTTACACATATGTTACATAGATTACCCTCCAGGTCCAGAGTGTATGGCACTAACTTACACATATGTTACTTCAGTTAACCTCCAGTTCCAGGAGTGCATGCCACTAATTTATTCATATAATATATAAATTAACCTCCAGTTCCAGGAGTGCATTGCACTAACATACACATGCAGTACATCAATTAACCTTCAGTTCCAGGAGAACAGGGCACTAACTTGCAATTATGTGATATTGATTAACCTCCAGCTCCTGGACTGCATGACATTAACTTACACATATGTTACATAGATTAACCTCCAGTTCCAGGAGTGTATGACACTAATTTATTCATACAATATATAAATTCACCTCCAGGTCCAGAGTGCATGGCACTAATGTATAAATACACAACTTAAATTAACCTCCAATTCCAGGAGTGTATGCCACTAATTTATTCATACGACATATAAATTAACCTCCAGTTCCAGGAGTTCATGCCACTAATTTATTCATACGACACATAAATTAACCTTCAGTTCCAGAATGCATGGCAATAACTTACACATATGTTACTTTATTTTACCTCCAGTTCCAGGAGTGTATGGCACTAATTTATTCAGACAATACATAAATTAACCACCAGTTCCAGGAGTGCATGCCACTAATTTATATATACAATATATAAATTAACCTCCAGTTACAGAGACCATGGCACTAACTTATACATACGTTACTTCAATTAACCTCCAGTTCCTGGAGTGAATGGCAGTAACATACACATACAATACATCAATTACCTTTCAGTTCCGGGAGTGCAGGGCACTAACTTACACTTATGTCACATCGATTAACCTCCAGCTCCAGGAATGCATGACATTAACTTACACATATGTTACATAGATTACCCTCCAGTTCCAGAGTGCATGGCACTAACTTACACATATGTTGCTTCAGTTAAACTCCAGTTCCAGGAGTGCATGCCACTAATTTCTTCATATAATATATAAATTAACCTCCAGTTCCAGGAGTGCATTGCAGTAATATACACATGCAGTACATCGATTATCTTCAGTTCCAGGAGAACAGGGCACTAATTCACAATTATGTCACATCGATTAACCTCCAGCTCCAGGACTGCATGACATTAACTTACACATATGTTACATAGATTAACCTCCAGTTCCAGAGTGCATGCACTAACTTACACATATGTTACTTCAACTAACCTCCAGTTCGAGGAGTGTATGCCACTAATTTATTCATATGACATATAAATTAGCCTCCAGTTCCAGGAGTGTATGCCTCTAATTTGTTCATACGACATATAAATTAACCTCCAGTTCCAGGAGTGCATTGCACTAACTTACACATACAGTACATTGATTATCATTCAGTTCCAGGAGAGCAGGGCACGAACTTACACTTATTTCACATTGATTAACCTCCAGCTCCAGGACTGCATGACATTAACTTACACATATGTTACATAAAATGAGCTCCAGTTCCAAAGTGCATGGCACTAACTTACACATATGTTGCTTCAATTAATCTCAAGTTCCAGGAGTGTATGCCACTAATTTATTTATGCAACATATAAATTAATCTCTAGTTCCAGGAGAGTATGACACTAATGTATTCATATGACATATAAATTAACCAACAGTTCCTGTAGTGCTTTCCACTAACTTACACATACAGTACGTCGATTAACCTTTCTGTTCCTGGAAAGCAGGGCACTAACTTACACTTATGCCACATTGATTATCCTTCAACTCCAAGACTGCATGACATTAACTGAAACATATGTTACATAGATTAACCTCTTGATCCAGGAGTGTACGCCACTAATTTATTCATACAATATATACATTAATCTCCAGTTCCAGAGTACATGGCACTAACTTATACATACATTACTTCAGTTAAACTCCAGTTCCAGGAGTGCATGGCACTAACATACATGTACCGTACATCAATTAACCTTCAATTCCAGGAGAGCAGGGCACTAACTTACACTTATTTCACATCGATTATCTTCCAGCTCTTGGACTGCATGACATTAACTTACACATATGTTACATATATTGACCTCCAGTTCCAGGAGTGTATGCCACTAAGTTATTTATAAGACATGCAAATTAACCTCCAGTTCCAGGCGTGTATGTCACTAATTTATTCATATGATATATAAATTAACCTCCAGTTCCAGGAGTGCATGGCACTATCCTACACATACAGTAAATCGATTAACCTTCAGTTGCAGGAGCACAGAGCACTAACTTACACTTATGTCAGATCGATTAACCTCCAGCTCCAGGAGTGTATGCCACTAATTTATTCATAGGACATATAAATTAACATCCAGTTCCAGGAGTGCATTGCACTAACAAACACATGCAGTACATTGATTAACCTTCAGTTCCTAATGAGCAGGGCACTAACTTATATTTATTTCACATCTATTAACCTCCAGCTCCAGGACTGCATGACAATAACTTACACATATGTTACATAGATTAAGCTCTAGTTCCAGAGTGCATGGCACAAACTTACCCATATGTTACTTCAAGTAACCTCCATTTCCAGGAGTGTATGCCATTAATTTATTCAGATGACATATAAATTAACCTCCAGTTCCAGGAGTGTATGCCACTAATTTATTCATACAACATATAAATTAACCTCCAGTTCTAGGAGTGCATGGCACTAACTTACCCATACAGTACATCAATTAACCTTCAGTTCTAGGAGTGCAGGGTACTAACATATTTTTTGTCACATCATTTAACCTCCAGCTCCAGGACTGCATGACATTAACTTACACAAATGTTACATAGATTGATGTCCATTTCCAAAGTGTATGCACTAACTTACACATATGTTACTTCAATTAACCTCCAGGTCCAGGAGTGCATGCCACTTATTTATTCATGCGACATATAAATTAACCTCCAGTTCCAGGAGAGTATGCCACTAATTTATTCATACGACATATAAATTAACCTCCATTTCCAGGAGTGCATGGCACTAACTTACAAATATAGTATGTCGGTTAACCTTCAGTTCCAGGAGTGCAAGGCACTAACTTACACTTATGTCACATCGATTACCCTCCAGCTCCAGGACTGTATGACATTAACTTACACGTATAGGTTCATAGGTTCATAGGTAGGTACCGGACTATCTGCCCGAAGGCATATATTAGCCCAGCCATGTTGTGCGGTATTCACCACCCCTTTGATTAGTTCCCTAGGCCCTTGATCTAGCAGCTAGTACCCTTGGCCCCTATCTAGTAGAGCTGTTGGTATGATCTCTGGTGTGAACTTTCTGTTATCTATCCACTCGTCAAGGTTCCTCTTGAAGACTGAGAGTGAGGGGCTCTGTCTTATGTAGATCGGGACCTTGTTTCATAGAAAAGGAAGTCTTTGCGAAGGAAATCTATCCCTCCAGCATGTTCTATTCATTGTTGTGCTGAAGTTTATATCCCTTGAGCATGTAGCTCGAGTGGATTTGGTTTTGCTAAGATGGTGCATGTTCAACAGTTCTGGGTTGGGCATGGCTCTGTATGTTAGACAGAGATCGCCTCTGAGAAGGCGGTATGCAACAGAGAAAAGCCTTAGTTTTTTCAATCATGTTGCATAGGGCAATTATTTGAGGCCAGTAATCCTCTTAGTGAGGTACCTCTGTGGTCTCTCCAGCTGCTGGAGATGCCTAGCCAGGTACATACCAATTGGTGCATTGTACTCAATAATGGGTCTGATGAGGGAAGAGTAGAGGGGCACCATTACATCCTTAGATCTTGATGCGAACCCTTTCTTGATAAGATGGGTCACATAGAAGGATTTTCTAACCACCTTGGCAACATGGTTATCAAAGGAAAGCTGACTATCTACTTGGGTCCCTAGATCCCTTATTACTTATTCAGATTTCAGGGGGTTACCTCCTATGTGGTAGTTCGTGGGTACTCTGTTTTTTCCAAAGGGGATTACTACGCATTTTTTAGCATTTAGCTTGAGACCTTGGCTTTGACACAGTGCATCAGTCTCATTAAGGCCCTTCTGGAGGATATCCATGTCGGCCGGAGACTCTATTATAGCACCCAGTTTGCAGTCATCCGCAAACTTGGTCAGTCACAGCCCCTCAGTGTTTGCCTGTACTTCAGAGAAGTATATGCTAAACAGGAGGGGCCCCAGGACAGAGCCCTGAGGCACACCACTCGTTACTGGTCTGGATTCAGACATAGATCCCGCTACTCTTACTTTGTGGGATCTGTCTGAGAGCCAGTTTGCGATCCATCTTGTGAAGTAAGGGTTTATGCCCAAGTTGGTGAGTTTATCAATAATACCTGAATGGGGAATGGTGTCAAATGCTTTAGCAAGATCAAGGTAAGCTGTGTGTACCTGTTTTCCCATATCTATAACCTGAGTAACTGTCTCAAAGAAGTCCACCAGGTTCAGGAGGCATGATCTGCCCTTGACAAAGCCGAACTGTGTGGGGTCAAGTGTTTGGAGGTTCCCAATCTCTCCATTTATGAGTTCCATAATGATTCGCTCTATTGCCTTACAGATCAGACTGGTCAGGCTTATTGGTCGGTAGTTCCAAGGGTCGTTGTGGGCCAACCCTTGTGCAGCGGAACCACCATTCCTGTGTGCCATTCTATGGGCACATATCCTCTCGAGAGGCTGAGACTGAACAGGGTATTCAGATGGCTTAATTAATTTTGGAGCTCGCGTATGACACAGCCCGGGACACCAACTGGTCCCATGGAGGTAGTATTTTTAGCTTTAGATAGAGCCTTATTAACCAACGTATCAGTAATAATGTTACCTAGATTAACCTCTAGTTCCAGGAGTGTATGCCACTAATTTATTCATACAATATATCAATAAACCTCCAGTTCCAGAATGCATGGCACTAACTTATACATACATTACTTCAATTAAAGTCCACTTTCAGTAGTGTATGCCACTAATTTATTCATACAACATATAAATTAACCTCCTGTTCTAGGAGTGCATGCCACTAATTTATTCATATGACATACAAATTAACCTCCCATTCCAGGAGTGCATGGCATTAACAAACACATGCAGTACATCAATAAAACTTCAGAGCCAGGAGAGTAGGACCCTAACTTACACTTATATCACATCGATTACCCGCCAACTCCAGGACAGCATGGCATTAACTTACACATATGTTATATAGATTAACCTCCATTTCCAGAGTGCATGACACTAACTTACACACATGTTACTTAATTAACCTCCAGTTCCAGGAGTGCATGGCACTAACAATCACATATAGTACATCAATTAACCTTCAGCTCCAGGAGAGCAGGGCACTTACTTACACTTATGTCATCTTGATTAACCTCCAGCTCCTGGACTGCATGACATTAACTTACACATATAGGTTCATAGGTTCATACTAGGCTATCTGCCCTAGGGCATTTATAAGCCTAGCCAGAGTTGTGTGGCTTTCACCACCCCTTAGGTTGAAGAATACTATACCCATTAGTTTGCCGTGCCTCTGTCCAGCAGTGATACAGAGATGATCCCAGAGGTAAACCTACGATCTCCCATCCACAGGTCAAGATTCCTCTTGAACAGAGCCAGTGAGGTGCTCTGTCTCACATGGACCGGGATTCTGTTCCACAGCATAGAGAGTCTCTGGGTGATGACTCTGTCCCTCCAGCACGTCCTATTTATATCCGTGTTGAGGTTTAAGTCTCTTGCTCTTGTGGCTCTGGTGGATTTGGATTTTTTGAGGTGGAGCATGTCCATTAATTCCGGGTTGGACATGGCCTTGTATGTCAGGCACAGGTCACCTCTGAGCAGACGGTATGCGACTGAATAGAGCTGGAGTTTCTTCAGTCAGCATATGGCATATTTTTGAGCCCCTTTATCCTTTTGGTGAGGAACTTTTGGGGTCTTTCCAATTGCTGCAGGTGTCGGGTAAGATACATTCAATGGGGCATTGTACTCAATCATTGGTCTGATAAGTGAAGAGTACAGGGGAACAATGACCTCCCTTGATCTGGATGTGAATCCCTTCATAATCAGGTGGGCAATGTAGAAGGTCCTCCTAACCACTTTGTCAATGTGAGTGTCAAAAGAAAGGTTACTGTCAACTTGGGTCCCCAGGTCCCTGATAACCTCTTCTGTGCTTAATGGATTACCACCTATGTGGTAACTTGGGGTTACCTTGTTTTACCAAAGGGTATGACTATACATTTTTGGCTTAGCTTAAGGCCATGGCTCTGGCACCAGTTATCCGCTTCTATGAGACCTCTGAAGGATATCTGTGTCTGATGGATTTTCAACTATGGCGCCCAGTTTGCAGTCATCTGCAAACTTTGTCAGCCACAATCCTCCTATGTTTGCCTGCACTTCTGAAAAGTAGATGCCGAACAAGAGGGAGCCCAGGACTGAGCCCTGTGGGACACCGCTTGTGACCGGCTTGGAGTCTGACATGGCACCAGCAACTGTAACCCTGTGGGTTCTGTCCTTGAGCCAGTTTGCAACCCATCTTGTGACATATGGGTTTACATTTAAGCTGGTGAGCTTTTCTATGATACCCGAGTGGGGTATTGTGTCAAAAGCTTTTGCAAGGTCAAGGTAGGCTGTGTGAACTGCCTTAGCCTCATCAATGGCCTTGGTGACTGTTTCAAAAAAGTCGACCAAGTTCAAGAGGCATGATCTGCCCTTGACAAAGCCGAATTGGGTAGGATCCAATGTCTGTAGGTCCCCTATGTCTTTATTTATGAGTTTCATTATGATCCTCTCCATAGCTTTGCAGACCAGGCTTGTTAAGCTTATGGGGCTGTAATTACCAGGGTCCGTGAGAAGCATCGCTTTGGAGTGGGACTACAGTTGCCGTGACGCCACTCTTTGCACGTATCCTGTGGTAAGGCTAAGATTAAACAGCAGCCTTAGGTGTGGGTTTAGTTCCTCATTGAGTTTGTGTAGCACACAGCCGGGGACACCATCCGTCCCATTGATGCTGTGTTTTAGGTTTAGAGAGAGCAGCTCTCACCTGGGCATTTGAGATGATTGGGAGGCTACACTCTGCTAGGATAGATATTTCTCCTTTGGGGGAGGAGGAGAGAAATTTTCACTGAACCTGTCTGCCAGTATGTTTGCAATGTCTGTGGGTTCAGTGATTTTGTATCATTTTGACTAATTCTGAGCATATCTGGGAGTTTCCACCCAGATTTCTAACATAGCTAAAGAAGGCCTTATGATTGTCTTTTGAGTCCTTGGCGATTTTTCTCTCAAAGTTGGCCTTGGATGATTTTATGAGTGATCATAGTTTTTACTAGTATTGATCAGAGATGTCTTCCCTTTAGGGATTTTGCTCTATCTTGTAGTAGCTTTCTCCTCTTGTTGTAAAGTTTGTTTATGGCTGGGGTCCACCAGATCAGGCACTTGCCTTTGGTGGAAAGGGTCTTGATTTTATTTGGGATTGCTTGATCCATGCAATCCTGGAGGTGCTCAGAAAGCATTTGTAAGGGATTCAGCAGCGTGGGTTGTGGTTTCCAATGGCTCAGGGCCTTGAAGGATACCACACCAATCTTAAGAAGTGTGAAGTTGGCTTTGAGAAGTTCTTCACTGTGGTCTTTTTGTGGGGGTGGGGCGGATGTGGATCTCCAGTGAGATTAGTTTATGGTCTGATCTCACCAATGAGGGATATACTTCCGTGTGGAGCATTTTGTCCCCATGTTTGTGATGATCAGGTCTAGTATATTTTCACCTCTTGTGGGAATGGTGACAAGTTGTTCCATAGCATTTGAGTTTATGAACTCCAGGAACCTTTGGGCTAGGGTATTGGGGCTTGAGTAATGTTCCCAGTCTATGTTTGGGTAGTTGAAGTCACCCAATATGATGGTGTTTGGAGAGACATTTATACTCTCCAGTGTCTTCAGGAAGGCTGTGTGGGTTCCTGAGTTTGAGAGGGTGGCCTGTAACATGCTACAAACTGTAGAACAGTTTTGCCTATGGTTAATTGCACCTGAATGGTCTCTGATGCTTCGTGAGTTGCCACTAGCCTGGAGGTGTGGGTATCCTTGATGAATATGGATACACCTCCTTTTGTGGTATGGTCTGGGTTTTGGGGCGGAACATGATATGAGGTAAAACCTGATAGTGCCGGGGTGCTCTAAGGAGCCTTGAACCAGGTTTCAGTCACAGCACAGACATCGATGTTCTCCATACTGAGGAGGGCTTCGAGGGCGTGCATCTTGAGATTTAGACTTCTGGCATTGAGCAGCATTACCCTTAGTTTTTTTCCATTATTGTTTTCTAGGGCGGTGGGTTTAGAATTTGAGCCTTGTCTAAAAAAGGCACTATGTTACATAGATTAACCTCCAGTTCCAGGAGTGTATGCCACTAATTTATTCATACAATATATAAATTCACCTCCAGTTCCAGAGTGCATGGCACTAATATATAAATACATAACTTCAATTAACCTCTAATTCCAGGAGTGTATGCCACTAATTTATTCATACGACATATAAATTAACCTCCAGTTCCAGGAGTGCATGCCACAAATTTATTCATACAACACATAAATTAACCTCCAGTTCCAGAAGTGTATGGCACTAACTTACATATATGTTACATAGATTAACCTGCAATTCAGGAGTGTATGGCACTAACTTACACATATGTTACTTCAATTAACCTGCAGTTCCAGCAGTGCATGGCACTAACATACACATGCAGTACATCGATTAACCTTCAGTTCCAGGAGACCAGGGCAATAACTTACACTATTGTCACATCGATAGACCTCCAGCTCTAGGACTGCATGACATTAACTTACACATATGTTACATAGATTGACCTCCAGGTCCAGAGTGCATGGCACTAACATACACATACAGTAGATCAATTATCCTTCAGTTCCCGGAGAGCAGGGCACTAACATACACTTATGTCACATCGATTAACCTCCAACTCCAGGACTGCATGACATTAACTTACACATATGTTACACAGACTAACCTCTAGTTCCAGAATGCATAGCACTAACTTCCACATATGTTCCAGGAGTGTATGGCACTAATTTATTCATACAATATATAAATTAACCTCCAGTTCCAGGAGTGCATTGCACTAACATACACATGCAGTACATCGATTAACCTTCAGTTCCAGGAGAACAGGGCACTAACTTACAATTATGTCACATCGATTAACCTCCAGCTCCAGGACTGCATGACATTACCTTGCACATATTTTGCACAGATTAACCTCCAGTTCCAGAGTGCATACACTAACGTACAAATATGTTACTTCAACTAACCTCCAGTTCGAGGAGTATATGCCACTAATTTATTCATACAACATATAAATTAGCCTCCAGTTCCAGGAGTGTATGTCTCTAATTTGTTCATACGACATATAAATTAACCTCCAGTTCCAGGAGTGCATGGCACTAACTTACACATACAGAATGTCGATTAACCTTCAGTTCCAGGGGAGCAGGGCAGTAACTTAAACTTTTAGTCACATCGATTAACCTCCAGCTCCAGAACTGCATGACATTAACTTGCACATATGTTACATAGAATGACCTCCAGTTCCAAAGTGCATGGCACTAACTTACACATATGTTGCTTGAATTAATATCAAGTTCCAGGAGTGCATACCACTAATTTATTTATGCAACATATAAACTAACCTCCAGTTCCAGGAGAGTATGACACTAATTTATTCACACGACATATAAATTAACCAACAGTTCCTGTAGTGCTTTGCACTAACGTACACATACAGTGCGTTGATTAACCTTTCTGTTCCAGGAAAGCAGGACACTAACTTACACTTATGTCACATCCATTACCCTCCAACTCCAGGACAGCATGACATTAACTTACACATATGTTACATAGATTAACCTCCAGTTCCAGAGTGCATGGCCCTAACTTACACTTATGTCATATTGATTAACCTCCAGCTCCTGGACTGCATGACATTAACTTGTACATATGTTACAGAGATTAACCTCCAGTTCCAGGAGTGTATGACACTAATTTATTCATACAATATATAAATTCACCTCCAGGTCCAGAGTGCATGGCACTAATGTATAAATACACAACTTCAATTAACCTCCAATTCCAGGAGTGTATGCCACTAATTTATTCATACGACATATAAATTAACCTCCAGTTCCAGGAGTGCATGCCACTAATTTATTCATACGACACATAAATTAACCTCCAGTTCCAGAATGCATGGCACTAACTTACACATATGTTACTTTATTTTACCTCCAGTTACAGGAGTGTATGGCACTAATTTATTCAGACAATACATATATTAACCTCCAGTTCCAGGAGTGTATGTCGCTAATTTATATATACAATATATAAATTAATCTCCAGTTACAGAGACCATGGCACTAACTTATACATACGTTACTTCAATTAACCTCCAGTTCCTGGAGTGAATGGCACTAACATACACATACAATACATCAATTACCTTTCAGTTCCGGGAGTGCAGGGCACTAACTTACACTTATGTCACATCGATTAACCTCCAGCTCCAGGAATGCATGACATTAACTTACACATATGCTACATAGATTAACCTCCAGTTCCAGAGTGCATGGCACTAACTTACACATATGTTACTTCAGTTAACCTCCAGTTCCAGGAGTGCATGCCACTAATTTATTCATATAATATATAAATTAACCTCCAGTTCCAGGAGTGCATTGCACTAACATACACATGCAGTACATCGACTAACCTTCAGTTCCAGGAGAACAGGGCACTAACTTACAATTATGTCACATCAATTAACCTCCAGCTCCAGGACTGCATGACATTAACTTACACATATGTTACATAGATTGACCACCAGTTCCAGAGTGCATGGTACTAACTTAAACATGCTACTTCAATTAACCTCCAGTTCCAGGGGTGTATGCCACTAGTTTATTCATATTACACATAAATTAACCTCCAGTTCCAGGAGTGTATGCCACTAATTTATTCATACGACATATAAATTAACCTCCAGTTCCAGGAGTGCATGACACTAACTTACAGATATGTTACATAGATTAACCTCCAGTTCCAGAGTGTATGGAACTAACTTACACATATGTGACTTCAATTAACCTCCATTTACAGGAGTGTATGGCACTAGTTTATTCAAACAATATATAAATTAACCTCCAGTTCCAGGAGTGTATGCCACTAATTTATATATGCAATCTATAAATTAACCTCCAGTTCCAGAGTGCATGGCACTAACTTATACATACGTTACTTCAATTAACCTCCCATTCCAGGAGTGCATGGCACTAACATACACATGCAGTACAACGATTAACCTTCAGTTCCAGTTGAGCAGGCAGTAACTTACACTTATGTCACTTTGATTAACCTCCAGCTCCAGGACTGCATGACATTAACTTACACATATGTTACATAGATTGACCTCCAGTTCCAGAGTGCATGGTACTAACTTAAACATATGTTACTTCAATTAACCTCCAGTTTCAGGGTGTATGCCACTAGTTTATTCATATTACACATAAATTAACCTCCAGTTCCAGGAGTGTATGCCACTAATTTATTCATACGACATATAAATTAACCTCCAGTTCCAGGAGTGCATGGCACTAACTTACAGATATGTTACATAGATTAACCTCCAGTTCCAGAGTGCATGGCACTAACTTACACATATGTTACTTCAACTAACCTCCAGTTCTAGGAGTGCATGGCACTACCCTACACATGCAGTACATTGATTAACCTTTAGTTCCCAGAGAGAAGGGCACTAACTTATATCACATTGATCAACCGCCAGCTCCAGGACTGCATGACATTAACTAACACATATGTTACATAGATTGACCTACAGTTCCAGAGTGCATGGCACTAACTTACACATACAGTACATCGATTAACCTTCAGTTCCAGGAGTGCAGGTCACTAACTTACACTTTTTGCCACATCGATTAACCTCCAGCTCCAGGAATGCATGCATTAACTTACACATATGTTACTTCAATTTACCTCCAATTCCAGAGTGCATGGCACAAACTTACACATATGTTATTTCAGTTAACCTCCAGTGCTAGGAGTGTATGCCACTAATTTATTCATATGACATATAAATTAACCTCCAGTTGCAGGAGAGTATACCACTAATTTATTCCTAAGACATATAAATTAACCTCCAGTTCCAGGAGTGCATGGCACTAACTTACACTTATGTTACATTAATTAACCTCCAGCTCCAATACTGCATGACATTAACTTACACATATGTTGCATAGATTAACCTCCAGTTCCAGGAGTGTATGCCACTAATTTATTACACAGCATATAAATTAACTTCCAGTTCCAGAGTGCAAGGCACTAACTTATATATACTTTACTTCAATTACCCTCCAGTTCCAGGAGTGTATACCACACATTTATTCATACAATATATAAATTAACCTCCAGTTCCACTAGTGTATGCCACTAATTTATTCATACAATTTCTAAATTAACCTCCAGGTCTAGAGTGGACAGCACTAAGCTATACATACGTTACTTCAATTAACCTCCAGTTTCAGGAGTGCATGGCACTAACTTACACATACAGTACGTTGATTAACTTTCAGTTCCAGTAGAGCAGGGCACTAACTTACACTTATGTCACATCGATTAATCTCCAGATCCAGGAATGCTTAACACTAACTAACACATATGTTACATAGATTAACCTCGAGTTCCAGAGTGCATGGCACTAACTTACACATATGTTATTTCAATTAACTGCGAATTCCAGGAGTGCATGGCAAAAACATACACATACAATACATCAATTAACCTTCAATTCCGGGAGAGCAGGGCACTAACTTACACTTATGTCACATCGATTAACCTCCAGCTCCAGGAATGCATGACATTAACTTACACATATGTTACATAGATTACCCTCCAGTTACAGAGTGCATGGCACTAACTTACACATATGTTACTTCAGTTAACCTCCAGTTCCAGGAGTGTATACCACTAATTTATTCATACAATATATAAATTAACCTCCAGTTCCAGGAGTGCATTGCACTAGCATACACATGCAGTACCTTGATTAACCTTCAGTTCCAGGAGAACAGGGTACTAACTTACAATTATGTCACATCGATTAACTTCCAGCTCCAGGACTGCAAGACATTAACTTACACATATGTTACATAGAATAACCTCCAGTTCCAGAGTGAATAGCACTAACTTATTCATACAATATATCAATTAACCTCCAGTTCCGGAGTGCATGCCACTAAGGTATACATACATTACATCAATTAACCTCCACTTCCAGGAGTGTATGCCACTAATTTATTCATACAGCATATGAATTAAACTCCAGTTCCAGGAGTGTATGCCACTAATTTAATCATATGACATATAAATTAACCTCCATTTCTAGGAGTGCATGGCACTAACTTACCCATACTGTACATCGATTAACCTTCAGTTCTGGGAGAGCAGAGCACTAATTTATTCAGACAATATACAAATTAACCTCCAGTACCAAGAGTGTATGCCACTAATTTATATATACAATCTTTAAATTAACCTCCAGTTCCAGAGTGCATGGCACTAACTTATACATATGTTACTTCAATTAACCTCCCGTTCCAAGAGTGCATGGCACTAACATACACATACAGTACATCGATTAACCTTCAGTTACAGTAGAGCAGGGCACTAACTTATACTTATGTCACATTGATTAACCTCCAGATCAAGGACTGCATGACATTAACTAACACATATGTTACATAGATTAAGCTCTGGTTCCAGAGTGAATGGCACTAACTTACACATATGTTATTTCAATTAACCTCTAATTCCAGGAGTGCATGGCACAAACATACACATACAATACGTCAATTAACCTCCAGCTCCAGAAGTGCATGGCATTAACATACACATGCAGTACATCAATAAACCTTCAGTTCCAGGAGAGCAGGGCACTAACTTACACTTATGTCACATCGATTAACCTCCAACTCCAGGACTGCATGACATTAATTTACACATATGTTACATAGATTATCCTCCAGTTCTAGGAGTGTATGCCAGTAATTTATTCATACAATATATAAATTAACCTCAAAAAACCAAGAAAAAGCACCAATGGAAATAGCAAAAGTGAATATCGTAGACAAACAAATAGCGTATTCCAAATTTATTCTCCGCTTTCGTCATAAACTTCTTCAGAATGATAAAACATTACAAAACCAAATATCAAAAATTAAAAAAAGAAATACTAGTAACATCAATCATTCATTGGCATGCTGTTTAGAAATGAATTCTGATTCCAAGCGTCTAATGAACATGATAGAAAAAAACTGGAGGGTGATCAAAGGAAATTCTGATATGTTTGCTATTTTAGGTGACAAACCTATTTTCACACACAAAAACAACTATAGTTTGAAGAGGATTTTGGAAAACAACAATGGAGGACATTGCAAGGAAGTTAGTAATAGGAAAGGCATGTTTTGTTGTTATAATTGCAACAGTTGCCGGTACATTTCAGTTGGTCCTTACATTTTTGTTAGCTCTTTTGACAGGACCATTACGGTACCTGGATATGTAGATTGTTGCTCTAAGGGTGTTGTTTACATTGCACTGTGTTCTGTCTGTCCGGCATTTTATGTCGGTATGACGACCCAGCAACTAAAAACACGCATCAGAGAGCATCTTTACAGTATCAAAAAAAGAGATGATACCAATGCTTTGTATAAGCATTCTTTGGTATGTCCCAATTTTAAGAAATTTTTGTTTTCCATTTTAGAGGTTTGTAAGAAAGACATGAGGGAAGGTGATTACAAAAACTACTTACAACAACGTGAAACAGACTGGCAGGTTAGATTAAAATCTGATTCACCCCCCGGTTTGAAAGATATCATCAATGTTAAATGTTATTTAAAGCACCGTGAATTGTGCATAAACAAAAACAGTGAAGCTTTTTTATTGCATTTTATGTAGGTAAAACCTGGTATTTGGTTTTTTTACTTTAATTAATTGATGCTTTTTTATTGGACAATTGATTGATTGGCTTAAGATCTTTTAGTATTTAAATCATGTGAATTTTGTAATGTTTTATCATTCTGAAGAAGTTTATGACGAAAGCGGAGAATAAATTTGGAATACGCTATTTGCTTGTCTACGATATTCACTTTTGCTATTTCCATTGGTGCTTTTTCTTGGTTTTTTGACGTTTGGTTGTGCACTTCTTTTGTTCTTTATAAATTAACCTCCATTTCCAGCGTGCATGGCATGACATTCAAATACAGTAGATCAATTAACCTTCAGTTACAGGATAGCAGGGTACTAATTACACTTATGTCAGATGGATTAAACTCCAGCTCCAGGACTGCATGACATTAACTTACACATACGTTACATAGTCTAACCTCCAGTTCCAAAATGTATGGCACTAACTTGCACATATGTTACTTCAATTAACCTCCAGTTCCAGGAGTGTATGCCACTAATTTATTCATCCAATATATAAATTATCCTCCAGTTCCACAGTGAATGGCACTAACTTATACATAAGTTACTTCAATTAACCTTCAGTTCCAGGTGTGTCTGCCAATAATTTATTCATACGACATATATATTAACCTCCAGTTCCAGGAGTGCATGCCACTAACATACACATGCAGTGCATCAACTAACCTTCAGTTCCAGGAGAGCAGGCCACTAACTTACACTTATGTCACGTCTATTAACCTTCAGCTCCAGGACTGCATGACATTAACTTATAGATATGTTACATAGATTACCTTCCAGCTCCAGAGTGCATGGCACTATCTTACACATATGTTACTTCAGTTAACCTTCCAGGAGTGTATGCCACTAATTTATTCAAACAATATATAAATTAACCTAAAGTTCCAGAGTGCATGGCACTAACTTATACATATGTTTCTTCAATTAATCTTCAGTTCCAGGAGAGTATGCCACTAATTTATTCATATGACATATAAATTAAACTCCAGGTCCAGGATTGCATGGCAGTAACATAAACATACAGTACATCGATTAACCTTCAGTTCCAGGAGAGCAGACCACTAAATTACAGTTATATCACATTGATTAACATCCAGTTCCAGGACTGCATGACATTAACTTACACATATATAGGTTCATAGGTAGGTACTAGGCTATTGGCCCTAGGGCCTATATACGCCTAGCCAAAAGGTACCCTGGCTTTCGCCACCCAAGAAAATTATTTTCCTGTGCCACTGTCGAGCAGAGCCACAGAAGTGATCCCCGTGGTGATTTTCCTAGCTCCATCCAATCATCAAGATTTTTCTTGAAGAGTGCGAATGAGGAGCTTTGTTTGATATAGATAGGTAGTTTGTTCTAGAGTATGGGAAGTCTCTGGGAGAGGAATCTAACCCTCCAGCATGTTCTGTTTATTGTGGTGACAAGGTTTAGGTCCCTAGACCATGTAGCTCGTAGGGATTGGGATTTCTTTAAGTGGAGCATGTCTAAAAGCTTTGGGTTTGACATAGCTTTGTGTGTTAGGCAGAGATCGCCTCTGAGTAAGCGATATGTGATGGAGTAAAGCTGCGTTTTTTTGAGACAGTCTGCATAGGGCATCTGTTTGAGGCTGGTAATCCTCTTTGTGGGGTATTTCCATGGCCTTTCCAGTTGTAGATGTCTTCTGAGGTACATACCAAAAGGGGCATTGTACTCTATAATGGGTCAAATGAGTGACGAGTAGTGGGGAACAATGACCTCTTTTTTCCTGGATGAGAAACCTTTTGTGATGAGGTGTGCCACGTAGAAGGATTTCTTGACTACTGTGGTGATGTGATTATCAAAGGAGAGACTACTGTCCACCTGTGTGCCAAGGTCTTTAATCACACTTTCGGTGTTAAGTAGACTACCGCCTATGTGGTAGTTCATGGGTACAGAGTTTTTACCAAAAGGGATGACAATGCACTTTTTGGAATTGAGCTTGAGGCCATGGCTTTGATACAAGGTATCTGTCTCAGAGAGGCCCATTTGTAAGATGTCCACATCGTTTGGAGTTTTGATTATGGCTCCTAGTTTGCAGTCATCTGCGAAGTTCATTAGCCAAAGACCTTCTGTGTTAGCCTGTACTACAGAGAAGTAGATACCAAACAGGAGATATATTGCATATATTAACCTCAAGTTCCAGAGTGCATGGCACTAACTTACACATATGTTATTGCAATTAACCTCCAGTTACAGGAGAGAATGGCACAAACATACACACACAGTGCATCAATTAACCTTCATTTCCAGCAGAGCAGGGCACTAACTTACACTTATGTCACATTGATTAACTTACAGCTCCTGGACTGCATGACATTAACGTACACATATGTTACATATATTGACCTCCAGTTCCAGGAGTGTATGCCACTAATTTATTCATACGACATATAAATTAACCTCCAGTTCCAGGAGTGCATTGCACTATCATAAACATACAGTATATCGATTCGATTAACCTTCTGTTCCATAAGAGCAGGGCACTAACTTACACTTTTAGACATATCACTTAACCTCCAGCGCCAGGACTGCATGACATTAACTTACACATATGTGACATAGATTAACCTCCAGTTCCAGAGTGCATGGCACTTTCTTACACATATGATACTTCAATTAACCTCCAGTTTCAGGAGTGTATGCCACTAATTTACACATACGGTACATCAATGAACCTTCAGTTGCAGGAGAGAAGTTCACTAACTTACACTTATGTCACATCGATTAACCTCCAGCTCCTGCACTGCATGCCATTAACTTACACATATGCTATATAGATTGTCCTCCAGTTCCAGGAGTGTATGCCACTAATTTATTCATACCACATATAAATTAACCTCCATTTCTAGGAGTGTATACCACTAATTTATTCATATGACATATAAATTAAACTCCAGTTCCAGATGTGTATGCCACTAATTTATTCATACAACATATAAATTAACCTCCAGTTCCAGGAGTGCATTGCACTATCATAAACATACAGTACATCGATTCGATTAACCTTCTGTTCCATGAGAGCAGGGCACTAACTTACACTTTTTGTCACTTCAATTAACCTTCATCTCCAGGACTGCATGACATTAACTTACACATATGTTGCACAGATTGACCTCCAGTTCCAAAGTGCATGGCACTAACTTACACATATGTTACTTCAATTAACCTCTAGTTCCAGGAGTGTATGCCACTAACTTATTCAAGTGACATATAAATTAACCTCCAGTTCCAGGAGAGTATGCCACTAATTTATTCATATGACATATAAATTAACATGCAGTTCCAAGAGTGCATGGCACTAGCTTACACATACAGTACATCAATTACCTTCAGTTCCAGGAGAGCAGGGCACTAACTTACACTTATGTCACATCAATTATCCTCCAGCTCCCGGATTGCATGACATTAACTTACTCGTATGTTACATAGATTAACCTCTAGTTCCAGGAGTGTATGCCACTAATTTATTCATATGACATATAAATTAACCTCCAGTTCCAGAGTGCATGGCGCTAACTTATACATACATTACTTCAATTAACCTCCACTTCCAGGAGTGTATGCCACTAATTTATTCATATGACATATAAATTAACCCCCAGTTCCAGGAGTGTATGCCACTAATTTATTCATTCGACATATAAATTAACCTCCAGTTCCAGGAGTGCATGGCATTAACATACACATGCAGTACATCAATAAATCTTCAGTTCCAGGAGAGCAGTGCACTAACTTACACTTATGTCACATCGAGTAACCTCCAGCTCCAGGACTGTATGACATTAACTTACACGTATGCTACATAGATTAACCTCCAGTTCCAGAGAGCATGACACTAACTTACACATATGTTACTTCACTTAACCTCCAGTTCCTGGACTGCATGACATTAACTTACACATATGTTACATAGATTAACCTCCAGTTCCAGGAGTGTATGCCACTAATTTATTCATACAATATATAAATTAACTTTCAGTTCCAGAGTGCATGGCACTAACTTATACATACATTACTTCAATTAACCTCCAGTTCCAGGAGTGTATGCCGCTACTTTATTCATACGACATATAAATTAACCTCCAGTTCCAGGAGTGTATGCCACTAATTTATTTATACGACACATAAATGAGCCTCCAGTACTAGGAGTGTATGGCACTAACTTACACATTTGTTACATAAATTAACCTCCAGTTCCAGAGTGTATGGCACTAGCTTACACATATGTTACTTCAATTATCCTAATGGATATGCAAACATGAAGCATTATATATTAAACCCAAACAGAGTTTAAAAAATAATTAAAAATACAGCATAACAATATATACAAAATATATCTAAGCTATCTATCTATATATATAACAGATATATCCCCATGTGGATTAAATATTTCTTCCAGCTTAGTTTATATATAATAATGAGAGTCCCTCTGTTTATATATTTATAAAGAGGGCAAGGTTCAGGTAACAACTATCAACCCAGTAGTTTATATATATATATATATATATATATATATATATATATATATATATATATATGTTTTATATATATATATATATATATATATATATATATATATATATATATATATATATATATATATATATCTTAGATATATTTTGTATATATTGTTATGCTGTATTTTTAATTAATTTTTAAATTCTGTTTGGGTTTAATACATAATGCTTCATGTTTGCATATCCATTAGGAACATTTTGTTCGCGTCTAGTGGCCCTTTGCATGATTTAATTGTACCGTGTCAGACAACTATGCTTTTTATAATGTTTTATAATGTTACGTGATACTTTATGAATGTCATAGTTTTTAAAAAGTGCCTTTTGGTAAGAACGTTGATGGATTTTTCTTGTTGAATGTAATTTGCTTATGACACCAAGATTTTAGGACTTGTTTGAAACTTTAATGTTGATTGGGCTTGGAACCTACCTAGTTTGTATGATTGCTTGATTGGCTAATTGTTTATAATATATAAAGCATGTCTTTTTGTCCTAGAGTTTGTCTGAAGAAGTTGGAGTATCTACTCTTACGAAAGTGCTCACAGTAAACAGCAATAAATTGTGGTTTGTGATCCTGAAACCGGCTCGTTTCTTTTTTACAAACATTACATAGCTCAATTAAGTTCTGCTGCCTTTTAAACCTCATTCCTCCCTTATATGTATTGTTCCCACAATTCCCATTTTTTCCTGTGTAATTTGCTTCTACTGTTTTCTAAAGATCTCAGTTTCAGTTGTTTTATATCTTTTCCTATATTCTCTACTTCTAGTATAGTTGGTTTAGATTTTGATTTCCATTTTAAGTAATTGCTTTTTTGGCAGCCACCATTATTAGACACAGCAAGACTTTACCATGTTTAAGCAATTTGGCAATTCCAATTCTGTATCATAGTTCAGAAAAATCACCTCCTTTGTCAGACCAATCTGCCCACCCAGCATCTCTGACAGTGCATCCCACAGGGATTCCTTAAAGTCCACAAACTCACTGTACTCCCAAAAAATATGTCCCCAATTACCTCTTTCTTCCCCATCACACCTCCAACATTTGCTGTCTGGCTGAGAAAAAAAATTCTTTGGAGTCTTCTTGGGATATAAAAAAATCTATGTAAACATTTCCAGGCAAAATTCCTAAGTCTTCTAGATTTTGTTGCATATTTGGGACACATATATATATCCTCCCATTGTTTCATTGTGAATTGCTTATCCAACCTCTCTTCCCAATCCTTTCTAACCTCCTCTGATTGATTTTTATAGTTATCATGAAATATTTTACATGATCTACTAATTATTCCTTTTTAATTGCATCTTTTGTTCAAGATTCTACTAAAAACTCTTCTGTTACTGGTCTTTCAGTTAGGACTGTCCTATTTCTTTCTCTTTGCCTATCTCTGATATCAATCTCTGATACAGAAGGCAATCTCTAACCTGCAGTCCAAATAAATTCTTGGCATCTTCTCATTCTATCACCTTTCCTTCTCCAGTTATTTGCTCCCAATACTTGTGTTCCTTTGTAAGTTTTCTCCAATAAATTCCAGCCCTCTCTTGCCTATTGTGTGTATTCCTACTTGTAGTAACCCTATTGGCAGAATCTCCTTTACCATTCCTGTGTTGGCTTACTTCTTAGAATACTTTCTGCTACTTTATGAATATAATATTCTGTATGATTATTGTTATTGTTCTTAAAGGTCTGAATCCAAAATCTGAGTCTCTCCTTGTTTCTTGAGCTTCCCCCCTGTTTTATCATCATCCCTTTCCACTTTGAATTATAATTTTCTGCGTGTGCTATATATAGGAGTCTTAACTGTATAGCTCTGAAATACCCCATCAAATTGGGTAATCACAATCTGCCCTGTTCTACTGGAAGAACCAACTTATCCCGCTTGACTGTTGCCATCTTCCCCTTCCAGATTAAAGTACTTCATATCTTTATTAATTGCTAGCTACAACTTCTCCTCTGGTTGATAAAATATGCCTGACCTGTGTATAAGACTGAAGGGGCTAAAAACATTTTAACTGCTTTTATTTTACTATCTGTGTCCATATAACAAAGCTTCCATTTTCTCAGTTTTTGTATTATCCTTTGTTTAGTATCTTCTCACATATCCTTAGCTGCACTCTAGAATCATTTTAATCCATACTCCTAAATACTTAATTTTATCATGTCCCCATAAATGTGGATATTCCTGAACCAATTAATGTGTGGGTACACAATTTTGTTTTTTTCATTAATTTTGTATCCTGAAAAGATCTGAAACTGTCTCAGAATGTTCCACAACACTGTAATGTTTCTTTCTGGTTTTCTTAGGTATAAAATAATATCATCTGCAAATAAAGCAAGGTTTTCTTGACTACCATACCAATTATATCCTTGAATTTCTGAGTCCCTTATTATTTTCTTTGCCAATGGTTCTAAATATAATCCAAATAATAAATAGGAAAGAGGACACCCCTGCCTGGTTCCTTTGCTTAAGCAGAAATTATCAGAGAGTACCTCACCCATTTAAATTTTTGCCTGTGATGCCTCATATATCCTCCTAACCGGGTCTATATTAGAACATCAAAGTTTCACAACTTCGAATGTTCTAATATCGACCCCTATTTAGTGAATGCTGACAGCATCGAACATGCAGAACAGCAAATTTTTTCCTAGGGAAAATATCTGCTGTTCCGAAACACATACACATAACAGAAGCACACCAAACAAACAGCAATCCACACACATACACATAAAAATCTTACAGCTAATCCTACACTAAACTGTACAAACACCACTAACTATCCACTTACCTTAACCTAAACCCTAACCCTAAGGTCCGTCACTATCGTACACTCACCTCACCTGCTCCCTAACCCAAACTCACCTATCCCGCCCTAACCCTCACATCCACACAATCGCACACTTACCTGACCCGCGCCCTAACCCTAATTCACCTAACCCGTCCTAACTCTCATGTCCAGACAATCGCACACTTACCTGACCTGCGCCCTAACCCTACCTCAACTAACCTGCCCTAACCCTCACGTCCACACAATCGCACACATACCTAACCATAACTCACCTAACCCGCGCCCAATCACACACTTACCTGAACACAACCCGTAACTTTCCACCACAGTGCTGAAAATATCGAAGCAACAGAAATGGACAACCAAATTCTTTCCCTAGGAAAAAATTTGTTTTTCTGTCGTTTCGCTATTTTCAACATTCGCTGAAAAGAGGTCGATATTAGAACATTTAAAGTTGTGAAACTTCCATGTTCTAATATAGACCCCTCCTAACCAACTTTATATTTTTTCAGGAAATGTAAATGCTTCCATCGCCCTGCTCATAAAGTCCCAGCTTACTTTATTAAATGCTTTCTCTGCATCAAGACCCAACAACAACAACGGTATTTTCTTACATTCTGCTTCTCTCTGGATCATCAATGTTATGTTAATGTTGTCAATTGTTTGCTTCCCCTCCACAAAACCACACTGATCCATATCTATCAGTTTTGGCATTATTTTGCCATTATAGACATGGACACTTTATAATCATGGTTTAGTATTGAAATGGGAAAACAACGTCCACAAGCTAGGTAAGGAATGTTCCACCAACGAACAAGTCAATAAAAAAAAAAATGATGAGTGGACTTTCATGGCTGATGCAGCAACTCCACACACTGTAATAACACATAAGAACAAAAACAACAAAGACCAAAAAAGGTGAGCGCTTTCACAGTCTAATACAACTGCTTCTTTAAGTCTTACCAACTGTGAAAATGCTCATCTTTTCTGGTCACTGTTTGTTGTTTTTGTTCCTATCTGTTATTTGTAAAAATTGATAATACTGTACTGTACCATAATTAGCTGGAAACACTGTATGCAATGAGACTGAGAAACGAAAGTCTTTATCTGTTAATTACCCAAGGTTGTGCTGAACAGGTGCCAGTCTCTCCTTTATGGCCCAAGTCTTGTGCACTTTTCAGAATGAATTCTCCAAACACTGTAGTTCATTCAATAAGGCTTTATTAGATGTTCACAATATCCAAATACTGTCTTCATTAAAAGTACTGATAAACAATTAGTGTTCAAAGTTACTGCATGTCCTATTCTGATTGTCCTGAACAACGTAAACTAACATAGTCTTTATATGATCTGTCTTCTGTACTCAGGCTAGAGTGTCTGTCATCTTCTCTGAGGTAATAAGTTGAATGAACGTACAAACCTTAACTGAACTGCTATCCTGAACACAACATATTATATTGCTTCAGTACAATAATTTTTCTTATTTACTTTTTCTAACCTTGGTCTCAGGCTTTGTATTGTATGTGTAACATTCCATTAAGGAACATTCTATAGCTAGCAAAATGGTATCTTTCCCTTGAGAAAAGAACATTCTGTCTGCACACTTTATGCTTGTCTTTCCTTTCTAATAAAGTGTCTCAAATGCTTGACCAGCAAGGTTATTTTCCTTTCTGCTTAACTGTTTTTCATGCATAAATGAAACACAATTTATTTTACCCTTTAGCCTGTCTAATGTCTAATAACAACTTTAAAATGTAAGTCCCTAATCTAACAGTTGCCCATGAGGTCCCTGATGAAAGTCTACTGAGACCTACTTCTGTAGTTATCTTACACTGTATACAGCTGTATGCTACCTGACTCATAATCTGAAAATTAAAAAAATGTATTTGGTAAACCTGTAATTTTAATTTTGACCACAAGGTGTTACTTGAGCATCCATGGCCTGTTTGGATTGAAGTCTCTTAACTTTATGATTTGATTTTTATATTACCTAGATTTATAATCTTTAGAGAGTTTAAATCTAAGTTTTGATGTATGAGTGATATATTTAAAACCTGTACATTATTTAACCCCCTTTTGTTGGAGGAAGAGGTCCTGCAAAATCTATCTGTATACTGTACCATGCTTCCTCTGAAACTGGAACTCTCTGCAACTGAGTTTTTTTTTAACATAGGGTTAGTCTGCAGACATATTATGCACTCCTCCTGAATTTCTTTTAATAGTTTTTACAGCCGAGGATTTCAAAACTTATACTTTATGATAGGCCAAATTTTCTGAAAATCTACATAACCTAGTAGCTAGCTAATGGTTGTATTTTATCAGCTGCTTAGCCAGTAATTTTTGGTACATAGGGCAAAAGTGCCTCTTGTTCTGTTTGTAAACATATTTATTTATTTATATTATTTATTTATTTTACATTTGTTGACCAGGAAAATCCGACTGGATGCTTGTCCATTTTCAATGGAGGCCTGGGGAGAAAAGCTCCCCAGTAAAATTCAACTAATCATTACAAGCAATAAAGAGGTGTTCACATTCATAGAGAGTAACAGATTTAACATAGCTAAGTAACATATTATTCATGATTAGTTCAAGTTAACATACAGGTATTATTCGTGCTTAGTTCAAGTTTACATATCAGGTATGAAGCTTGACATTGATCAGTTTAAATCAAAGTAAGATTCAAGTTTAACAGTTTTGGATAGGATACACTTAAGTATTCAGTTTAAGATTGAGTTATTCCATACTAATGATGTAGAGTAGAATAGAATAGTGAAGGAGTAGATAGGTAGGTAGAGGGGAAGAAATTGTAACTGGATATTAGGTAGTGGGAATAAGTAGTAGGGGAGCAATTGGGAAGGTTGATACAACCTTAATCCCAGAACTGGACTGGTAACTTTATATTGTGTCCTTTTATTAGCATTTTTCTGCATGTCTTGGATGTTTGCCACATTTGTCTCAACCATTGAGTCTTAGCTCACATCTGTTATACCTTATACCTTAATCTCTTTCCACTGCATTGGATATAGAGAAATTTTCTCCTTGGAAGCTTTTTTTTTGCCGCCTATTGCACAGCCTATCAAGCATTATGGCTATTTTCTGAAGACTATTTGAAATCTGCACTAAAAGATAACTTTATAAGTGGTCTTGAAGCATAATTACCATATTTGTGTTAACTTGTGTCTATAAATTTTTATTTAAATTTGCTCTATAGTGCTACTTACCTTTTTTAACTTTTATAAATATTTATGAGCCATAATAGTTTACTAAAACCTATACTTTCTGTGTTTTAAGTCTATACCTTTGCAATGTCTGCTAGTGTCCTTAATTCCTGACTAATGTACAATAATTATGTAAAATGCACTGTAACCTGTAAACTAATTAACAAATTAAGCCTGTCCTATTATGCCTTGAGTGCATTGAATAATGATTACTATTTATTCTTTACATAACTTATCTTAATAGTTTACTAAACTTATGCTTTCTGTATGTCAGGTCTATACCTTTGCATTTTATGTAATGCACAATAATTATGCAAAGCCATGAGGCCGCAGTGGTGCATCAGTTAGTGTTTTCGCCTCACAACAAGAGGCTGTCCAGTTCATTTCTCAGCTGGAGCACCTTCTGTGTGGAGTCTGCATGTCTACCCTTGGTTGAGTGAACTTTAAAGACATGCAGGTAGGTGTGTGCATGAGTGGGTGTGCATTCTTTGAAGGTTGGCCACCAGGCTGCCAACTTGATACAGTAAAAATCCACTGCCAATCATAAGCGGACCGTTGATCCACTGTGGCGACCCTTAACTGGGAAAAGCTGAAAGACATTACTTTTCCACTTTTACAACAATTATGGAAAGTGTACTGTCATTTGTAATGGAATAAGCTTGCCATGTTGGGTCCCCTTCAGTAGACTGAACGTTTATAAGTTTGAACCACATATGGCCGAGACCATATGTTCGAACTTGTAAAAGTCTGATCTGACTGAATGAAGATCTCCATACAGAGCAGAAAGGGAAGATTTCCCATTTCTGCAATGTAGTGCGATCTCGGAGTTGGTATATTTAAGTAAGGGGGTGTGGGGGTTGCAGAGGGGCATAGTCCCCCTGATATAGACATTTAGTTTTGTATTTTTTTGTTTTATGTTGGTTTAATTCAGTGTTCGAACTTTTACGAGTTCGAACATATGGTCTCGGCCATATGTGGTTCGAACTAGTAAAAGTTCGATCAACTGAAGTAGATCCGCCAAGTTATACCTTGAGTATACTGAATAACTATTACTACCTATTATTTAAATAACTTATTTTAATAAGCCTGTAAAAAATAATTCTGTTACTTTACCCTTAACTAATGACTAAATAATGTAATTCTGTTACTTTACCCTTAACTAATGACTGAATAATGTGAAGTATTTTCAGATTTGACTGAAATATACTATACTAAACACATAACTGAATATGAATGTCATATTCTGAAACTTGACTGAAGTTAGCATCTACTGAACATTTAAAAATAGCTGTTTATATTCTGGAAACTAACTAAACTAAAATAATACATTTTGCCAGTGTTAACTAAACACAGATAAAAACATAACTGAAACTGGTACATGTTATATCTTGAGAACCAAACCATTATTGTTTGAACATAGATATACTGAAACTAATACTATTGTACAATTGTCTGAAAACATGAGAACATTTTGACAGTGTTACCTGAACACAAATAACTGGAATCTATCTATAGAATGAAAACTAATACTGCTGTACAATTGTTACCATGAATCTGAAAACTTGAGAACATTGTCTGAAAACATACATACCTGCTTAAACTCAAACATTTTAACTTTAAACAAACATTGAAGAAATAACTGAAACACATAAACAGTCAATTTCTTTCACCACAGCTCTTGTCAAATTTTACTTTGCACTGTTTCAGTCACTGATGAGGTAAAGAAAGGCCTGCTTTAACGCTGAAGTGTCCTTTTTATAGTTAGGCCTTTTAAACCTCTTCTTTTCATTTCTTGTGCAAGGCTGGGTGACCAAAGTTCTTGATATCTAGTATGAAGTCCTTAAAATAACATTCGCATCTTTAACAATTATAAACTGATAGTATTGCTTATTGTCCTGACCTTATTTACATTTTTCTGCATGAAATAAACACTTACTGCAAGCAAACTGATAAATGAAACTAAATAGCAATGTAACACTGATCACATTTTTCTGCATGTCCTCTGCCCTTACAGTGGTGCTGGCAACCAGACCACAGTCTGTTTTATCTTTAGCCCATAATTCTGGAAATCCTTGCATTAATTGATATCCTAAATCCTGCCCTGTTCTGTGCAGTCTACTGCAAACAGCTTTTTGAATATGTCTTCTGTCTGTACCACTGTACATATTATAGCATCTTTATTTTTTACAATATCTTATTAAAACCTATCGCAACGCCTAATTCTGACATTTTTAAAATGGTACTGTCACACTGGGGATGTAACAAGAATTTTGCTGTTATTTTCTTCCCAGGCTAATTGGCTTTATTTAAAAATCTAAACTCTAAAGGCTTGCTGCTGACTGCAGCTACCATTGACCCATCAAACCCCAATAGCATGCAAACTGTAGTTGGGTCCTCTGGCAGAGGTATGTTTGTAACTGAAACTGAAGCCACTGTATCAAGTAACACATTGTGCCCTAATTCCTTTTCCATGCGTAATGAAATGTATGGTCGTCCATCCTTCCCAACCTGGTATGAAGTCAAATACACCAACTGATTTGGTGCTGAACTATCACAGCCTTCATACATATTCTTAAAATCTAGTATGTCACTGGCAACATTAACCTGAACTACAGCATACTTCTGATCACCCCTTGGCCTCAAACTTTGTACATCACTTACGTCATTCGCCCAGTCATTAATCATAGTGGGCTGCCTTGTATCTGAAAAGCTAACAGTATTTCCTATCTCTACCTTTAGATTTTAAAGGACAACTATAGGATTATGTTATTAAATGCTCAACTTCTCTGTCCTACTTCTCCCTATTTATTGTCCCTGCTATGAATAAACAACACAGTATTTAAAATATTTTAAATTGACTGTTTTTCTCCACTAGAACAGTACCTTACTGTACTATGGTGGTTTCACTTTCAAAAACTTTTGTCCCACCCTGGTAAAGCTTGCTGCAGTCTCCAATTCATTGATGTCATCAACACATATGAATACAGGTAGTTTTCTGGCCAGTTCCTTCACCAAAACTGACATTTCCATTACCTTCCTAAAAAAACACCCATACTGTGACATCACAGCTACCTGGACCTTTCCCTACCCATACAGAAAATAAAGGCAAGAACAATGAAATAGTACATGAGTCAAGTCTCCTGCTGTCGGCTGTCAATCACAGGTGGTAACAGCTCAAATTACCCTTAGCATTTTATCAGCTAGGGAAGTTAGGTGTGAAGGGGGATGGGAGATGAGTCAAAGTAGAACAATTCAGGCTTCACAAAACACTGCAGTTTGGCCATTCTAAAAAGAAGCAGCAGTAAAAAGCACTTTGAAAGTCTGTTATGTGGCATTTGCACTGTTTGTGTTTTAAGTAGTCGCTGAATACAGGGCCAACCTTAGGCAGAATGGCGCCCTAGATGAAGTAGTGCTCCGGCGCCCCTTAAGCCCCACCTACACCACACCACAGTCATGAAACACCCCTATTTGACTCACACCCACTGGGTCATTCCCCCAAGAAAGCCACTCCAGTCATTTCCTTAAATTATTTAAATGCATAGGAAGAAAAATATACCTTGTAATGTAGTTAAACTGCAACTACCTTTGCATATGTATTTTCTACTTGAAATACCAGAGCCAGATCATGGTCAAATAGGGTTCTAGGAAGGGTAATAGACCACAACCCCAGAGCAGCCCTTCCTGCAGCAACCCCCAGCAGCCCCATCCTCAGCCATTCCAGTGTTCCATTATTTGGTTATCTGCCAGTTACCACACGTATGTTCTATTATTTGCTTCTACAATGATTATAGATATTGAAATAAAATAGCACAAACACAGATAGCCATTTGCTAAACAAATACAGTGTCACAATGAAAACAGACTTAGCATGAGCAGTAAACTTGTCTGCCCTTGAAACTCATTCATTGAAATGGCAAAACTCACATTCATTGAAACAGCATGAAAACCCTCATTCATAGAACTGCATCTGGTTGGTGGAGAATTAAGTTTACCTTTGGGCTGTTTTCAAAACAGACTCCTTGCACATATTTGTTTAGGGCCATGCATACCATATACTTATTCTTTAATTCCCTTTCTGTTAAATAAAAATAAAGATAACAACACAGGAGGCTCAGATGCAAAAATTTACTAGTGTACACCAGGAGGCAAAAAGTACAGAATTTTGTCTGACATGATACAGGAAGTACACAATTCTTATAGTTTCTATTTTCTAGTTTGTGCCCACCTTTCTGACGTGGTTAGTCACAGGGCACCTACATCACTATGGTTCACAACATCTTATTCATAAAGATTGCTGATGTTACATATTCTAAAAAAGTTTTCCCTTGGGAATAATATAGCCTTGCAAAGCACCTGGTCAGTTATAATGTCTTTCTGTAAATGTTACTCCTTCAAGGTTTCAGGCCTGCTCGAATACAATAGTTGGTTCAGTCTTGTAATACACTTCTTTGTTCTTCTTGCAACATTCTTCCAACAGCTGCGTTTTATCTTGATAACATTTACAAGGCCAACTGTCCCAGAGGAAGGAGAAGAAGATTTTCAATGCTTTATACATTTAATTTCCTGACCCAGCAGATAATCATTAGTGAAAAACATAAGCTTGCTGAGCTGGCTACTGCCAGGGTCAGAGTTCAAATACACTGCAGTTCCAAAGCTTCAAGCAATTACATGTAAAATCATTCTTATTGCCATATTATTAATAGAATAAAATGCATTATATACTATTTGCTTTTTAATTAACACTTTATATATGTAAGTAAATTTAATGATTTGCTCAGATTTATGAGTTTTAGAAGATGTTCTGGAAGGAGGATATAACCTTTTGTTTTATGCCAGCTGACAAGTTGGAGACTGTGTATAAAGGTATCACGAAGGTATCCATTGAGAGAAAGGGGAGAGCAGTTGGATTTAAGTTAGCAGCTAAGGATCTGCTGAAACCATAATTTGGACCAGGTAGGATAGGTTATTACTTAGTCCTATTATGCTTAAGTTTGGAGATATATAATAACCTACTTGCAGAGATAATTGAATTAAATAATATAGATGGAGGTTTGGGAGGCTAGAAACCACCTTTATGAATTTAGGAAAGGGGTTAAAATTTGGTATATACAATTCCTCACAGTTTTAAGATACCAAATGTAAGATTTAATAATTCTTTGCTATAATCTTGGTCAAGGAAGTTTCAGATTTAGGTATCCAATGAGTCCATGGAAACTTAAACTGAGAGAGAGTCTAGGGAATCGAATCTGATCATTTTACAATTATTGCTTCAGATCTAGATAAAAAAGGGAATAACTTCCAGTCTTTTCCATCTGCCGAATATCAAAGAGATTTTTGGACCAAGATCTAGAGGTTGTTTTGGAAATGTAGATAAAGGAGGATTGTGTTTAAAATGGATCCCTAAATGCCTTGATGTCAAATGTTGTCTTGAAGGGAGGCAGGGGAAATAATTTGGTTTATGACCTAGAGGGTTAATGGGGAAAGATGTGAGATTTCTTAAAGTTTACCTGGTTAATCTAGAAGCTTCACACTACAGGAAAGGCATTAATGGAGTTTTCAATCTTATCTGTAGGTGAATTAAGGTCAGTACTGCTCGGAAGTTGAAAATAAAATGGGTTGAACAAGATCATCAGCAAAGGCTAGAAAGGGTATTTTAATTATTCAATACTTTAGGAATTGTATGGAATGTATTTAGTTTATATAAAGAAGTATAAAGGTTCAATAAAATAATGTGAAGAGGATAGAGGAGATGGACAGCGGACACCCCTGCTTAGTGCCATTAGTTATTTTAAAGGTTTGAATTTTAAAGGTTTGGATAGAATCACATCCACTTAAACTTGAGGTAAGAGGATTTACTGTATAAAACTTTAATCACTTTAAGGGAGGGAGATGAAATAAAGGAATATTTAAAATAAGGAATGAAAATGAAAGTCCCAATTTACCCTGTCAAAGGCTTTTGCTGCATCTAAAGTTAAGGCATATAGTGGGTTCTTTTCTTTTTTACGACAGATGTATTTAAACCATGAGTCTAAGTCAGGAGTGTTATCCCATGTGTATCCTGTATGTAGACGACATAAAACCTACCTGATCTGTAGGGAAATTATAGATGGTAGAATTTTTTCTAAGTCTGTTGGCTAAAAAAGAAAAGCTTAAGAATCTTGATATCAATGTGATATTAATCAATGAAATGGTAGGGTGATAGTTGTTTGGATCCGTTTTGTCTTTTTGTTTTAAGTCTTTTTTTAGTTTTGGATTAAAATAAAAAGTTTTACGAGTTTTAGTATTCCAGTGAATTTTTAAGTCTGATATACAGTATTTTATTACATGGTTTATAAACTTTTTGTAGGATAAGGGGGAGATTGTTGGGATGAATGTGTTTGAAGAATTGGCTGTGTGAATGGGAAATACCATCAGGACCAGAAGTTTGCCTAACTTAGCAGGATTTGAGATAGGTGGACTGGATTTGCTTGTAAGGGGACTTTAAAGGGCTGAGAGCATGTCACATTGGTCTTTATTAAAGGGAGAGAATTTGAGTGGAATTCAGAAATCCATCATGTGTATTGATGAAAAACAGGATCTGTAACCGCTTAGAATGAAAATATCTGAATAAAGGATGGAGAACAGTTGTATAATTTCCTGGTCTGAATTATATATATCTTGTTTTGAAAGAAATTATGTAGGCTAGCAGAGGATATTCTAGGGGAGCTCTTAGGTGTTCCAAATTAATTTTGCAAGTAATTTAGATGGGACCTGTGCTTATTCAGATATGAATTAGCTTGATCATTTTTTGCTCGAGTATGGTTAGAAGTTCTGATGATGTAATTGAAGTAAATGGTTCTGTGTTTCATTTATCATTTTGTCTCTGATGGGGAATTCTGGGCTGAGTTTTTGTTGTTTCTCTAAGTCAGAGCTTATTTGTAAAGATCGAGTTCTTTGCTTTGTAGATTTTTTTTGAGGTAAGAGGCTTTGTTAATTATGGGTACCTCTGATAAAGGCTTTAGCATGCACAGCCATTGTACATCCAGTGGTATGCAGGTGATATAAGCGAGGTTGGAGGTAAGATTGATTAATGATTCAGTGATTTCTTGAATAATATCCTTGTATGGTGGAATTAGAGTTGTTATTGTTAGAGTGTCCAGTTGTTATAAATACATGGAGAAGTTACTTTTAGGATAGGGGTTAATATTTAGAGATATCTTAGAATGATCCGATGGGGATCTACCAGTTCTAGAGAGAGATTCATGTTGAAGTGGGAGAGGATTCAGAGATTAGGAAGAGTCTAACCTTGAAGAATGACCAAGACATGTAGCATTTTAGTAGTATGTGTAAAGTTCATCTTTGAAGTTACATGGTCTTTCATAGAGATGGGGTCAATAAGTTTGAGGATCGTACATCTACAGTCTTCTATGGCAAAGGAGGATTAGAAGGTTGTAAGAGGAGATTTACTAGTCACGATCTGAATTAGAGGGTCTATAACTTGGCATTCCAAATTAAGTCCCTCCAGCTGCAATATAGTGATCTTTGAAAAGTTACCCAGAATATTGTGGATTTCTGTAATAAAAGGTATGTTGTTTGGGAGCATATGGGCCATATATGTTGAAGAATAGAATTGGTTTATTAAGATTGGGAAATTGGGGAGATGTAAACAGGCACCATCTGCCCATTCTCATCAGCCACAGCTCTCTTTTAAGATACTACCTTGGAAAGATTTTTTTTGATAATAATGCCACCTAGAGTTTAAACTATTTCCTGCTGAGACAATTAGTTTTCAACCATTTCGAACTGTCTTCTTCCCATCACTTATTTAATCTTTGTATTATTATGTGTGTGTGTGTGTCGTTTCCTGGCGGTAGCGATAGCATATATATAATAGCCTTTGATTTAAACACTAGGTGGAGGAGGAGGAGGGTGCTTTTGCTTTATTCTGCAGCCCTCTGACGTTCCATGAGTCAATACATAGTGGCATGGCTTCCTAGAATTGTACATATTGATGGAAATGCCATTATAGGTATTAATAGAATAAAGGGGTGAGGTGAGTGACTGCAATTTGAAAGAGAGACCATACTGGAAGGAAGGGGCTGAGTATACAGATAGTAAATAGTAAAAAAAGGTAATTAGGGTAGCATATAAAAGATTCCTTCCACAAATCCGGTGCCTACCCACCGCTTCTATACTACAATTGGAAGGTACAAACAATAATGCAGGGCTTTTGTATTTTGGTTAGCAATATTATTCTTGTCTTAAAGCTGTAAAAACAAAAGTGACTGAATTAGCCAGCACAAAAGTATGTGCATATATACAAAACAATCTTTAAGCCAAAGAGCCAAGGAGGCTGCTAGGGACCCAAGGCCAAGGCATGAACCAAGAGCTACATGCATTGGCCAGCCGGACATAAAAAAAGAATCTCAGGATAAAGTCACAATGAGATAGAGGACATTTTTACTAGAATTAATTAGGGATAGCCAGCTGATGCTGACATGCAAGCTCGTTAGAAGTAAAAAGAGTAGAGGATTATTTGACATATAATTGGAAAGGAATGAAATTTGTAAGATAAAGAAAAGAAAAGTAGAATATGGAAATATATGTAACAAAGGTTTAAGGTGGTGCTGCCAGTATTATTTAATATATAGGTAATGTACAAATGCAACTAATTACAAGATAAACTAAGCATAGTGTCCCTAAAGGAAATGTAGCAAAGAAGTGATGCAGGTGGCTGTAATCATTGATTAATGAGTGTATGTAAAACATGGAGTATAAAGAGGAGTAGAGATAGGGGAGGCCTGCCATCCTTTAAAATGTCTTATAAAACATACAGTTATTCATATTGAGTAGATAACAGCATGCCTGTATTGGATGAAAGAAATTCCTTCCTTCCACAAATCCCGGTGCCTACCCACTTGCTATACTGGTGGAAGGAACAGCATACAAACAATAATGGGAGCTTTTTTTTGTATTTAGTTGTAATATTATTCCGTCTTGCAAGCTATAAAAAACGAAGTAGCTGAATTAACCATACAAAAATATATGTACATATATACAAAACAATCTACTTCCAAAACCAGGCTATACACACAGAACCAAGAGCAAAACTTATGGCTCAGAGAAAAACTACATCTGATAGTATGGTTGTAAAAAAAGATATAAAGGAGATAAAGTACGACAGAATAAGACATTTTTAAATTGAGTAAGGATAGCATACAACTGATGCTGACATGGCATAGATTAGAAGAAGTAAAAATGAGGATGTATTTGACATATAATTGGAAGAATGAAATTTGAATGAAAAAGAAAAGTGGAATAAAATATATGTAGGTTTTAAGGTGGGGTACTGCAATTATTATTTAATATATGGGTAATGTACAAATGAAAAAGCAATTACAGATAACTAGCATGGAGTGACCCTACAAGGAAATATGGCAAAGGTGATGCTGGGAGGTAACCTATAATCATTGATTAATAGGTGTATAAGAACATGGAAATTATAAGGAGTAGATATAGGGAACCTACTGCTGTCCTTTAAGTAATGTTATAAACAGCCACAGTTATTCATATTGATAGATACAGCATGCCTGTATTGGATGAAATGCAAATGTAGATTAGAGGTAGGAGAACACAAGAAGTTAACCCTGAGTATTATTTTCAGTGCTTTATAAGCATTTCCTAGACAACAAAGGATTGTTGAACACTAAGTAAAGTAGAACAATAGCAGTGAGAAATAGTTCTTAATATCTTTTTTCCTTTAAAAGTTATCTTGTAGTATTATCTAAAGAGTGAAGTAAGGCAGCATATAAACTGCTAAATTATATTTACAGTCTTCTGCTGTCTAAGGTTTAGTTATTAAAGGATTTAAAAAGGTCTTTCTTGGGAAGTTCCATATAAGTTACAGCCTGCTTGCATTATATTCACTTAGAGCTCAAGGAGTTTCAAATATTAGACAAAAGGCAAGGAGCAACTACAGTCAATTATCTTGAGAACTTGGCATATAATAATGATTATATGAATGGAATTAAATTTTGAATAGGTGGGAAGCAGATGCAAGCACATAATTAGTTACTGGATTAACTAACATTTATACATAATAGGGATATGCGTCTTGCCCATGTAACTGCATATGATTTCTTAAAAGCTGAGCAAAGAAGAGACATATCTCTCTGGCCAAGAGAGAACTCACCCAAGAGATTTCTGTAAGTTGGAAACACTTAAACACACCGCGGGGTACTGAAGATTGACCCAATACATGGAATCACGCGATGCTTATTCAACAAAATGGGAATAGCTATTTGTGACCAAAGTGTGAGAGAATAACAACCAAATCATTTAGAGGTGAGTCGGATACAGTATTACGTTAAAACCAGTCTAGACAGTTAAGTTAGTAACAGTCAAAGTCAATTTGTAGGTGGTAAAGCAAAAATTAGGATGCTGCATTTTATTTATGTGCGAGGAGCGGCGGGATTAAACTTCTTCTGGATCATTATTGGAAGTGTATCAAATTATTTACGATACCATGGTTAAGACAAGGCGATCCGATGGCTACAATAACGAAGTAAACGCTAAAGGATTCCTATTCAGATATATACAGCCCACAGTGTTGAATTAATTATTTAGTTCCTTGCTTTTTCTTTTATTTTGTTTTATTTTGTTGTAATCCCTGTGGAATCACTGTCTGTCGGCTGTCTCGGAACAAACAAACAATTAAGCGGTGGGGTATTATTAGCGAGGGTTGGCCACAGGGAGCCAGGAGAAGCAGACCCTGGAAAAAAAACATATTATAAGAACTGGATGGCAGGGAGTTAAGGCTTTGGTAAAGCATCTTAAGCCTAGGTAATTTGTAGTAGCCTTATATCTCCATTTCTTTGTAGGAGAGAGATATTGGGTATAACATTTTGGAATTTCACATTTCTTTTTTGATCAGATCAAGCATAAAAGGAGCCAGTTTTGCTATTCAGTTTTGCTGATGGCAGGTCTTGAGTAAGAGTAAGTCTTGTGGCTATATTCCATGTGAAGTTTCTTTGTTTTTTTGCAAGAAGTGATTATTCTGCATCTTGAAATTTAGCAACCTTGTGTAAACAATGCGTGGGTTGTTGAGTCTTGCCGGTGGATAGAAACTCTGTAAGGCTCTTTCAATTAATGGATTCCAGAAGATTTCCACGGACCCAGTAGGGCAAAGGAGATCTGTCTACAAATTTGACAACAGGTTTTGATTGTCATAGGTTTCTGTGTCTTTGATTATGATATTATTTGCATTAAACTCTAACCTCAGATCTGTTAATTTGGATTACAGCACTCAGGATAAGCGGCGATTTGTTTTTCATTGTCATCAGTTATAGATTGTGTTGGAAGTCATTGTTTTGCGTTTTTTGTTCCAGGTGTCAGCCCTTTGTACCAATTTGGTTGATGGATTTAGTGAGAACAGGCAGTTGCTCAAGAAAGCCTGGATAGCATCATGAATGGGCTGGGCAGCTGACCAGGTTATCGATGTGGAGTTGGAGTCAGGTTTACCTTTGGGACTTGGATTTTATTTGTGTTTTGTGATGTCCGTTGGTATTTTGGTGGTTCTTAATGAATCTTTTATAGGCAATTATCTTTCTCCGGGAATGGGCGCGGGATATTTTCACTTTAGTACTTTGAGTTTCCATGTTTTCAAAGCGTTGTCTGTCGTATTTGGTAACTGGCTGAGAATGCAAAATTTCAGGAGCAGTGGCCGTACAGTGAAGGAACTATCACACAGGCCTCTTGGATGCCGTGGCTTGGATCAGGAGTTGGAACAAAGTATTTTAAATTTTTTGTCCAGTAGAAGTCCTCCGAGGAATTTACTAACAGGTTAATAGCAAATAGTTAGTTGAGGGGCTGTGATGAAGAATATTATTACCAGGAAGTGCTTGCAAGGCTATTAGAATTAAAAAACTATATTAGAATCCATGGATAGAGATTAGCTAGCCGATACACCATCTTGAAGCTTCAGAAACTGCACCCCTATTTGGCCTCCACCCACTGGGTCATTTCCCCCAAGAAACCACTCCAGTCATTTCCTTAAATTATTTAAATGCGGGAAGAAAAATATACCTTGTAATGTAGTTAAACTACCTTCCTTTATATGTATTTTCTTAGAAATGGGGAGCCAGATCGTCCATTGAGGTTCTAGGAGGGTAATAGACCACAGCAGAGCAGCCCTTCTACACAGCAACCCCAACAGCTCCATCCTCAATGGAACTCGGTGTTCCATTATTTTGGTTATCCACCAGTTACCATCGCGTATGTTCTATTATTTGCTTCTGGTAGTTATAGATATTGAAATAAAATAAACAAACCTGTAGATATGCATTTGCTAAACAAATGCAATTATCACAATTTAGAAACAGACTTAGCATGAGCAGTAAGAAGCATGCCCTTGAAACTCATTCATTGAAATGCGCGAAACTCACATTCTCATTGAAAAACATAGAAACCCTCATTCATGAACTGCATCTGGTTGGTAGGAAATTAAGCGGTTGCTTTGGGCTGTTTTCAAAACAAGACTCCTTGCACATATTTTAGAACCCATACACATACCATATTTATTCTTTAATTCACTTTCTATTAAATAAAAAATAAGATATATAACACAGAACTCAGGTAAATTTACTGAGTGTACACCAGGAGGCAAAAAGCGTACAAGTGCAAATTTTTATCCTGACGCAATTACAGGAAGTGCCTGAATTCTTATAGTTCAATATTTTCTAGTTTGTACTTTCTGATGTATGGATTTGATCACAGGCACCTACATGTCCTTTAAGTTTCACAACATTTTATTCACTTAAAAGTTACTTTGATGTTACATATTCTAAAAGTTTTCCCTTGGGAATAATACTTAATACTTACAAAGCCGCTAGTCAGTTATAATATCTTATTGTAAATTAATATTTACTCATGAGGTTTTCAGACCTCTTTCGAATACAATGGTTAGTTCCAGTCTTATGGCCTGATTTGTTCTTTTGTTCCTTTACACAGCATTCTTGCCCCAACTTGGCTACGTTTTATGCAGTAGCATTTACAGAATGGCGTTAATACAGAGGAAGGAGAAGAAGATTTTTCAATGCGCCATTTTAGTTTTCTAATGACCAACCAGATAATCATTGGTGAAAAACGCTAAACACTGAGCTGGCTACACCAGGGTCAAGTTCAAATACACTGCAGTTCCAAAACACAAGCAATTGCATGTAAAATCATTCTGTACCATATTATTAATAGATAAATGCATTATACTTTCCCCTATTTGCTTTTAATTAACTTACTTTATATATGCTCAAATACATATTTTCTAACATTTTCCTCCCTTTTAATACTTTTATTCTATTCTGAAATATAAACATCATTTTGTCCCTAAGCCTTCTCCTTTAGGGACTTTCAACCAGGTAAGTCATTTAGTTTATACTTGGAACAAATCCCCGGTGCCTACCCACCCTTCTATACTGGTGGAAGGAACATACAAACAATAATGCAGGAGCTTTTTGTATTTGGTTAGCAATATTATTCTTGTCTTGCAAGCTGTAAAAAAAACAAAAAGTAGCTGAATTAACCATACAAAAATATGTACATATATACAAAACAATCTGCTTCCAAAACCAGGCTATACTAGAACCCAAGGCAAAACTTCCATGAGCTCAGAAAAACTACATACGATAGTAGCCAGTTGTAAAAAAAAAAAAAAAAAGATATAAAGGAGATAAAGTACGACAGAATAGAGACATTTTAAATTAGTGGGGATAGCATACAACTGATGCTGACATGTAGCTCGTTAAGTAAAAAATGAGATGTATTTGACATATAATTGGAAAGAATAAAATTTGTAGATAAGAAAAAAGAAAAGTAGGACAAATATATGTAGGGTTTAAGGTGGGTACTGCCAGTATTATTTAATATATGGGTAATGTACAAATGAAAAAGCAGTACAGATAACTAGCATGAGTGACCCCTACAAGAAATATGGCAAAAGTGATGCTGGGAGGTAACCTATAATCATTGATTAATAGGTGTATATGAAACATGGAAGTATAAGGAGTAGAGATAGGGAGAACCTACTGCTGTCCTTTAAATAATGTTATAAACATACAGTTATTCATATTGATAGATAACAGCATGCCTGTATTGGATGAAGAAATGCAAAATGTAGATTAAGTGAGAGCACAAAGTTAACCCTGAAGTATTATTTTCAATGCTTTATCGCATTCTAGACAACAAGGATTGTTAGTTACTAAGTAAAGTAGAACAACTGCTTAGTAGAAAATAGTTCTTAATATCTTTTTTTCCCTTTAAAAGTTATCTTGTAGTATTATCTAAAGTGAAGTAAGGCAGCATATAAACTGCTAAATTATGTTTACAGTCTTCTGCTGTCTAAGGTTTAGTTATTAAAGTTTAAAAAGGTCTTTCTTGGGAAGTTCACATCTATAAAGTTACAACCTGCTTACACATTATATTCACTTAGAGCTCAAGAGGTTTCAAATATTAGACAAGAGCAGGCAACTACAGTCAGTATCTTGAGCTGGCATATAATAATGATTATATGAATGGAATTAAATTTTGAATAGAGTGCAGGGAAGCAGATGCAAGCACATGAGTGGTTACAGGATTAACTAACATTATACATAATAGGGATATGCGTCTTGCCCATGTAACTGCATATGATTTCTTAAAGTGAGCAAGAAAGACATATCTCTATAATGAGAACTCACACAAGAGAATTCTGTAACTTGAAACACTTAAATACACCATAGGGTACTGAAGATTGACCCAATAACATGTAAGGATGCGCGATGTATTCACGCAAAATGGGAGATAGCTGTTGTGACCAAAGTGTAGGGGAGAATAACAGCAAATCATTTAGAGGGTGAATTCATGGATACAGTTATTCGTTAAACCAGTCTGAACAGTTAAGTTAGTAACAGTCAAGAAAGTCAATTTGTGGAGTGGTAAGCAAAAAATTAGGATGCTGCATTTGTTGTGCGAGGCAGCGGGATTCGCTTCTTCTGGATCGTCGTAGGAAGTGTATCAAATTATTTACTCGTTGCCAGTTCCAAGACAAAGCGATCCAATGGCTGCAATAACAGTAAGCACTAAAGTTCCTATTCAGATATATGCAGCCCACAGTGTTGCATTAGTGTTAGTTCCTTTTCTTTTTCTTTTTTTTGTTTTTATTTTGTTGGCCAATCACTGTGGAATCACTGTCTGTCTGACTGTCTGGAACAAACAAGCAATTAGCGGTGGGGTATTATTAGCATGAGGGTTGACACAGGAGCCAGGAGAAGCAGACCCTGGAAAAAACATATTATGAAACTGGATAGGAGTTAAAGGCTTTGGTAAAAGCATCTTTGGCTTCTAGTGTTGTAGTAGCTCTATATCTTATTTCTTTGTAGGAGAAAGAGAGGATATTCGGGTATCGCATTTGGAATTTCACATTTCTTTTGATCAGATCAGCGCAAAAGGGAGCCAGTTTTTGCCTATTCAGTTTTATTTGATGGGGCAGGTCTTGAGTAAGAGTGATCTTGTGGCTATTCCATGTGAAGTTTCTTTGTTTTTTTGCAGAAAGTAGGATGTTCTGCACATCTTGAAAATTTAGCAGCTTCGTGTAAACAATACGTGGAGTTGGTGAGTCTTGCCGGTGGATAGAAGCTCTGTGAGCTCTTTCAATTATTAAGTTCCCAGAAGAATTTCCCGGACCCAGTAGGGCAAGGAAGATCTGTCTACAAATTGACAACAGGTTTTGATTGTCATAGGTTTCTGGTAATCCTTTGATTATGATATTGTTGCGTCGACTCCTAGCCTCTAGATCCGTTAATTTGGATTGCAACTCAGAGATAAGCGCTGATTTGTTTTTCCATGTCATCAGTTATAGATTGTATTTGGAAGTCATTGTTTTGCGTTTTTTGTTCAAGAGTGTCAACCCTTTGTACAATTTGGTTGATGGATTTAGTGAGAACAGACAGTTGCAAAGAAAAGCCCTGGATAGCATCATGAATGGGCTGGAGCGCTGACTTGAGGTCGTCGATGTGGAAGTTGGGGTCAGGTTTACCTTTAGAACTTGGTTTATTGTTTGTGATGATGTCCGTTGGTATTTTAGTGGTTTTTAGTCTTTTATAGGCAGTGTCTTTCTCCGGAGATAGAATTGAGGATATTTTCACTTTGGTACTTTGAGTTTCCATGTTTTCAGCGTTGTCTGTCATATTTGGTAACTGGTAAAGAATGCAAAATTTCAGGAGCAGTAAATGACAGAAGCACTAAATGCCAGGCAGAGAACTGTCACACAGGCCTCTTGGATGCACGTGGCTTGGATCCCAGGAGTTGGAACAAAAGTAGATTTTTAAGTTTTTGTCCAGTAGAAGTCCTCCGAGTTACTAACAGGTGTACTTAAATAGTTAGTTGAGGCCAGCGATCGAAAGAAGATATTATTAGGAAGTGCTTAAGGCTAGTAAAGGTAAAAACTATATTAGGAGCTCCATGGATAGGGTGCCAACTAGCCGACCACCATCTTGGAAAGCTCGAAACACCCCTATTTGACTCACACCCACTGGGTCATTCCCCCAAGAAAGCCACTCCAGTCATTTCCTTAAATTATTTAAATGCATAGGAAGAAAAATATACCTTGTAATGTAGTTAAACTGCAACTACCTTTGCATATGTATTTTCTACTTGAAATACCAGAGCCAGATCATGGTCAAATAGGGTTCTAGGAAGGGTAATAGACCACAACCCCAGAGCAGCCCTTCCTGCAGCAACCCCCAGCAGCTCCATCCTCAGCCATTCCGGTGTTCCATTATTTGGTTATCCACCAGTTACCATGCGTATGTTCTATTATTTGCTTCTACAATGATTATAGATATTGAAATAAAATAGCACAAACACAGATAGCCATTTGCTAAACAAATACAGTGTCACAATGAAAACAGACTTAGCATGAGCAGTAAACTTGTCTGCCCTTGAAACTCATTCATTGAAATGGCAAAACTCACATTCATTGAAAAAGCATGAAAACCCTCATTCATAGAACTGCATCTGGTTGGTGGAGAATTAAGTTTACCTTTGGGCTGTTTTCAAAACAGACTCCTTGCACATATTTTTTTAGGGCCATGCATACCATATATTTATTCTTTAATTCACTTTCTGTTAAATAAAAATAAAGATAACAACACAGGAGGCTCAGATGCAAAAATTTACTAGTGTACACCAGGAGGCAAAAAAAGAATTTTGTCTGACATAATTTTGTCTGACATGATACAGGAAGTACACAATTCTTATAGTTTCTATTTTCTAGTTTGTGCCCACCTTTCTGATGTGGTTAGTCACAGGGCACCTACATCACTATGGTTCACAACATTTTATTCATAAAGATTGCTGATGTTACATATTCTAAAAAAGTTTTCCCTTGGGAATAATATAGCCTTGCAAAGCACCTGGTCAGTTATAATGTCTTATTGTAAATGTTACTCCTTCAAGGTTTCAGGCCTGCTCGAATACAATAGTTGGTTCAGTCTTGTAATACAGTTCTTTGTTCTTCTTGCAACATTCTTCCAACAGCTGCGTTTTATCTTGATAACATTTACAAGGCCAATTGTCCCAGAGGAAGGAGAAGAAGATTTTCAATGCTTTATACATTTAATTTCCTGACCCAGCAGATAATCATTGGTGAAAAACATAAGCTTGCTGAGCTGGCTACTGCCAGGGTCAGAGTTCAAATACACTGCAGTTCCAAAGCTTCAAGCAATTACATGTAAAATCATTCTTATTGCCATATTATTAATAGAATAAAATGCATTATATACTATTTGCTTTTTAATTAACACTTTATATATGCTCAAATACATATTTTTCTAACATTTTCCTCCCTTTTAATACTTTTATTCTATTCTGAAATATAAACAATGTCATTTTGTCCCCTAGCCTTCTCCTTTAAGGACTTTCAACCAGGTAAGTCATTTAGTTTATACTTCGGAAAGAATTTCATCTGAAATTAATTTTTCTAACTCAATGTCTTGGTATAAAGTTTGAGTTACAGATATATCAATAAAATCTTTGATTAATCTTTTCATGCAGGGAATCCCACAACAGACACATGCTCCTAATAGGAGCAGACCCACACAAATAGCAATCAAAATGTTCATTAGGATAGAACCCCACCCACCAAACAGACTCTGGAAAAAGTTCATCAGTGGGTTTGGGCCTGGTTCAGTCATGGCCCATACCTGCTGTATTACCTCTAGGTGGTCATTAATTTCATGTTGATTGTCTGGTATAAACGCACAGCATTCTTCTTTGATAAGCACGCATGTACCACCTCTCGCCGCTAGGGTGAAGTCAAGAGCCATTTGATTTTGTAGCACAACAGTTCTCATTGCATTCATTTCATCAGTCACTAGTTCGAGAGCAGAAAAAGTTGCATTACTCATTACATTGAGAAGTTTCGACAGCTTTCTCAACTCCCAGATCGATTTGACTGCTCCATATGCTGGAAGTATTCCAGCCCAGGATATTACACTGTCACTCAAGTCCATATGAGTCAATTTTTCTTTGTTTTTTACGGAATGATGGTCTTTCCAACCAGCTTCGATTTGTCCCACTGGATTTACAGGTTTTTCCGATTGGACCTTCAGGTTTCCGGCTACATCTCTCACATTTCGTATCTTACCTAGAGGTAATTCTGCATTATGTCTTATGGCCAGAACCAGATAACCAAAAACAACTGCGGACCAATTCTCAGGTAGCCATTTGTATGCCTTTTCCCACAAACAAAATAACAGTTTTCTACTTTAGTACTGATGCGGTTAATTCTGAATGAAACATTTTCTTGTCTATAATAGACAGTTGTTTATGTAAAACAGGATTTCTCTGCACATCACTTAATGTTGTTTTCATTAAACTCAAATATGAATCATAATTCGTATTACAAACAGTGCCTCTATCTTTAACTTTAATATAGCATTTATAAGATATGGTTATATTACAGTTACTCCAACCCACTTGAAGTGTATCATTCTTATAAAAACATACAATTCCCTTCTGTGTAATAGGTAAATACAATGCAATTTTGTCTTGTGATCTTATAGATCCTGTATCAAAAAGTAAATTCTCCCAAGTCTCATTTATCCCCAAGGGGACAGCGGACATTAACAGTCCTCCATATGCTGTTGGTATAGCAGTATGAATCCAGCAATTTGAAATGTTCATAGTCTCTACATATACATGCTTCATAGCTAGGTATGTGTTAAAGTTCGGATGCCAGTCTATAGACAGTTCATCACGTCTCTCCACTTTCACTTGTGTGGTTACATGTAGGAAAAACCACAACAAAAGGAAGGTCATCACAATCATAGTCAATAAATGCATAGTCAACAAGATGATTAAACAACATCTTTGGGGTTGATCTGTATTTTTACTCGTTTTGCTCTTAGCCATCCTGCCTTTGTTGTGTATCAGTCCCAAAATGGTTATCAAGTTGAAAATTTTTTACCGGTTTACAGTGCGTCAGATGGACCCAGGACGTCCTCTCAGCAACTTTGACTGCAGTAGGCAGTGCCAACAGTACCTGGTACAGTCCTTCCCACTTTGGACTCACCCAATTCTTCCTCTTCATAACCTTCAGCCACACCCAGGTGCCCGGAGTCAGCACTGCTTCTAGCGGTCCGGTCTGTCTTTTATCTGAAAAAGAGTTCAACTGCAAAACAGTTTTATTTGTTAACAGTTTTTTCATGTAGCTAGCTAATGAGCTCTCAGCCTCTAGTTCTGCAGGCATGAGAGCTTTCCACTGTGGCACATAATATGCCCTTCCAAATATCATTTCAAAGGGAGTCAAACCCTTCACATTTGGAACTGTTCTCATGTTCAGCAGTGCCAAAGGTAGACAGCAAATCCAGTTTTTCTGTGTCTCACTCACTAGCTTCCTCAATTTGTTTTTTAGAATTCCATTGTACCTTTCCACCAGTCCTGCAGACTATGGGTGGTAAGCACAATGATTCTTTAAGGAGATTCCAAAGAATCTCCCAAGTTGGTGAATCATCTGATTAACAAAATGTGTCCCATTGTCACTATAAATCCTTTCCGGATTCCAACTCTGGGAATTATTTCTTTTACTAGGGCTTTTGCCATGGTTGCTGCATCTGGATTTTTAGTTGGAAAAGCTTCTACCCATTTAGAAAACATATCTATAATTACTAAACAGTATTTTTTCTCTTAACATTTATTCAATTCTATGTAATCCATACAAATAGCGTGGAATGGATATGGTGGTGTAGGAGAAACTCCCTTGCTTGGGTTTGAATGCCCCTTGTGCATGATGTTTGTTACAAATATGGCATGCTGCACAAAATTTACTAACTGTGCCATCCCCCCTATTGAGACATGGCACTGCCCAAGGCTCAACAAAGCTGCATATCTAAATAAATTAGACGGTAATATTGTTTTTTTCTCTTTGGAGACATACAGTCCATTTTCGAGGATTGCACCTCATTTCTCCCATTTTTGTTTCTCTGCTTTCGTAGTTAGTGTCTGCATTGTTTTTAACATTTCTAGATCTAAAATCTCAGAGGGTTGTAATTCCTCGGTTAAAAGTAAAGTTTCTGAGTCTGAGGCTGCTTGCTTTGCAGCTGCATCAGCTTTTGCATTTCATTTTGAAATTCTATCCTGTTGTTTTGTATGAGCTAAACATTTACAAATAGCTACTTTAGTAGGTAACTGAATAGAATCTAATAAGTTCAAAATAAGTTGCGCATGATTAATCGGTTTGACATTAGATGTTATCATACCCCTATTTTTCCATTGTTGTGCAAAAACATGCACTGTAGAGAAAACATACTGACTGTCTGTATATATGTTCACACATTTATCTTTCACTAGAGTGCAAGCCCGTGTTAAGGCTATCAATTCTGCTGCTTGAGCAGATAGGTTATGCTGTAAAGGTTGGGCTTCTAAGATCTCTGTATCTGTAACCACTGCATACCCCACTAGATTTTTTCCTGTAGGACCCCTTCTGCACGAGCCATCCACGTAAAATGTCACCTCAGCATCATCCAAGGGCATATCAGTGAGATCTTGTCTGGGCAAAGTTGTTTGTTCAATTTCCTGCAGGCAGCTGTGCGGCATGCCATCCACAGGAGTTGGAAGTAATGTTGATGGGTTTAATGTTGTACAACGTTCAATTACCATATGAGGTTGACTCAGCAGTATGGTCATACATGAAAGATGTCTAGCAGGAGAAAGATATGCTATTTTTTCTTGCAGTAAAATCATCGTGACTGCATGAGGCACTCTCAATGTGAGAGGGTGGAATAACACCACTGAGGCCGAAGCCTGTACTGCCATTGCAGCTGCGACCACTGCTTGCACACAGTGAGGCAACAATCGTGCCACTGGGTCTAACTGTGATGAATAGTAAGCTATGGGGCGTTGCTTATCCCCATGCTGTTGCATCAGAACTGACGTCATGTATCCCTGTTTACAATCTACGGTCTGAAAGAATCTTTTGTGGTAATTCAGAAGTCCTAAAACTAATGAAGAAGCTATCAATTGTTTTAGTCTGCAGAAAGCTGTTTCTGCTTCGGGTGTCCATTGTAATATATCTTGTGTTGCCATCGGTGTTTTGTATATTAAATCAGCCAGTGGAGCAGATTCTAAAGCATAGTTTGATATCCAGCTTCGACACAAATTAGTTGTTCCCAAGAAGGACATCATTTCCTTCTTGGTCGCTGGTTTAGGTGCTTGTAAAATTGCTGTTTTTCTGCCTTCGTCTAATATTCTGCCTTCATTGGATATTACATATTCTAGGTATCTGACTTGTTTTTTCCAAAGTTGTAACTTACTCTTGTTTACTTTATGTCCCTGTGCTGCCAAAAATTTCAACAACGCTATCGTATCCTTCCTGCATTGATGCTGGGTGGGGGCTGCTAGCAAAATGTCATCTACATAAAGTAGAATCTGACTACCTCCTGGTGGGGTAAACCCTGCCAGGTTGCTTGCCATTTCTTGTGCAAATATCGTTGGACTTTCACAATATCGCTGTGGTAGCCGAGTATAGGTATATCTTTTACCCAGAAATGTAAATGCAAACCAATACTGGCTACCAGGATGTATAGGTATTGAAAAGAAAGCATTGCTTATGTCTACTACAGTGAAATATTTTTGTTGCGGCTTTAAATCGTTCAACAAGGTGTGTGGGTCTGGCACCGTAGGTGCTCTAGGTATTATTGCATTGTTTACAGCTTGTAAATCCTGTACCATCCACCGTTCCCCGTTTGCTTTTTTAACAGGAAATAGAGGGGTATTACATGGTGAATCAAGAGATTCTATCAGTACTCCTTCCTTGAGTAATGCTGCTATTATAGGCTTGATTCCTTGCTCTGCATCTTTCCTCAAGGGGTATTGTCTTTTTTGTGGTCTAAATGCTGATTTTGGTGTAATAGTAACTGGTCCTGCTGTTTGAATAAGTCCTACATCTGATTTGCCTGTTGACCAAAGAATCTCTGGCATGTCACACAAGGCTTTTTCTTCTTCTTCTAATAAGAACGCTAATCAGCTGTCTTCACTAGTTTGTAAGTGTACAGCTGGATGTGTCTGTGTTAGCCAATTCAATTTCTGTTTTTGTATTCCCTGCTTTGATAATTCTAAATCAGTTTGTTTTTCCCATCTTGTTACTTTTTCTCCTAAGTCCGCCCATTTCATATTCTTATTTTTCATCAAGCTGACATGTGGTAGTCGATTAGATTTGTACAGTGTCATGAATTCCTGAGGTAATGAACAGCTTACCACACTGTTTCCCTCAGTATCCCAATACAAGGTTTGTAATATTAATCTGTTAGCAGGATTTTTGAATAATTCTTGCTCATATTCTTTATCAGGTCCTGGCATACTACAGTAGTATAGAGTACAGTGTAACAAATGCTGATGGTCAGTGTCAAGGGAGGGGGCCTTACTGATGGCTACATTCATCAGTTCCTCGGTTACTGCCCCTGGACCAGTCGTAACTAGGTCCTGGCTGTACCAGTAAAAAGTCTCACCCTCCGGTCGCACCATGAAAGTATCCATTTGTCTTTGTGCCTCCATACCCTGCATAGTGGGAACTACCGCTATGCCAAATATCTGCATAAGATCTCTTCCTAGTAAGTTTACTGGACACTTTGCAGAAACTACAATTTTACTTTTCTGAGTCATACCTGAAACAGGGTCAGTTATTGCTATATCATGGGAGAGTGGCTCCCTATATAGCTGTCCGTTTGCTGCTTTTACTAATATATAATCAGGTAATTCGGAATATTCTGGTAACTTGGAGGGGTGTATCAAAGTCCGTGACGCTCCTGAGTCACACAGGAATTTTACTTCCCTCCCCTCCACCAGAAGTGTGACTTCCAGTTTTGTGTCTGCCAGATAGAGCTCCAAGCTCAGTAATGCCAAATCTAAAATTTCACTTTCTTCATCCTCTACATCTGCTTGCACTTTCTCTATTCCTTCTACTACATTTACATTTGTCCTTTGTTTGTTAGCCTTTACTGATGATTTCTGACTTTCATCACTATCATATAGTCAGTCCTCATCACCCTTACTTTCTGTAGTCACCTTTTTATTTAGCCTGCAATCCCTTGCTAAATGTCCTTTCTTTCTGCACTTAAAGCACTCACCTTTCTTTTTTCTCTCTTCAAAATCTTCTGACCGTTTGTCAGATTGTCTATTTCCCTGGGCATTTTCTTACCTTTTTTACAGGACTGTACTACAAAAACCTCAGCTCCGTCTTCAGCAGTGAAGACTTGTGTCTTCTTTTTCTTTTTACTATTAAAGTGTCTTTCAGCATGTCTAGCATATTCAAGTAAGGCTTGTAGCCTACTTGTTCAATGATCTATCATATGCTTCGTAATAAAGCTACTGATAGGTGCAATGCAACCTTTCAAAAACGCATTTTTCAGTTGCTGTTCATACAAGGTATCATGTGTCTGATTTTCAGGAATAGCCATACCACTATGGTTATTGAAACATTCCAATAATCTACCATAATACCCATCTACAGTTTCATTCTCTTGTTGTATGCATTGGTTAATGCAAGTCCAATCTGCTCTAGGTTTCCATTTTTTGGAAATTCAGTCTGTAAGACCTTTTACTCTGTTGTCTAGTTCTGCGTCACTATGTGGGAGTGGTTTAAGCTCTGCATTACGAGGATTCCAGGTGCCACAAATCATGTGCCAGTCTGGACCCACAATTTGTCAAACTACCTTTTCTACTTCTTCCCCATTCAAGTGGTAACTTAGTCTCATACCTTGTAAATCTTGTAAAAACTTTGTGTAATTAACTTTTGGATGGGGGATTCCCTCTGTAGCTTTCCGAATATCTTCCGGTGTCCATGGTCTTTATACTAGAAGAGTTGGGTCCTGCCCTTCCTGTCCTGCCTGAGGATTTGGTACTTCGATTAGTGGACAGATTTCTTCCTCATTTTCCTCTAGTGTGTTTTTCCCTATTTGATACAAGTCTGTGTCCCCAAGTGTTTTACGTGTCCGGGACCTAGTTTCAATAGGATCTCTAACAAATGGTTTTAGTGTTCTTGTGACATCAGGATAATGTGGAGGTGGACCAGCTTGTCCTCCTGCTTCATATCCTGAAAAAGGCATCGGAGGGGGCAGGGGAGGAGGAGCCATCGCTATTACTATGTTATTATCCTCTTTATCTAAAAATAACGTTTTAGCATTTTTAGTTTTTTGTTCCCTTCGGTTTACTTCCTCAATCCACCTGTGTGCCTGAGGAATGCCTAATCGTTGTTGTTTTTTTGCCTGACCTTCTGCGTCAGATTTAAGTTGTTTTAAGAGCTTAACTAATGAAATTTTATCTAATTTACCATCAAATCCGTATTTATTAACCCATTTCGTATAATACCTAACATTATCAGCCCGTTGCAATTGCATATATTTTGCGTCTTCAGTTAGGGCCAGATCTCGCGATGTTTTAGTGCACTGATTTCCCATACTAAAAGAAAATGTTATGTAACCCTTTTCACCACGTGGTATTTCAGTTCCTTATACAGTTTATCTAGAATGACTGCCTGCCTTATTCTGTTTCCCTGATCTCTGACAAAATATACAGTAATTTCCTTTTGTCCCTGATCTGTATAACAAATCTTCTGACAATAATATTTACTGCAACCTAGTCCCTGATCTAAAACAGAAAAAAGGCAAATATCTTCCTACCTGAGCCTCCTGAGTCGACCAGTTCGAGACCGCTCTTCGGCCACAGATCAGAAAGTGGCCAGCCTCTCAAAATGACAATTCAGTCAGAGGTCTTTTGTATTTCAAGAAGAACCATTTCGGTAGCTTCTCCTGCGCAGTGTTCGACCACCGGTACACTCTGATCTGTAGTTGTCTGAGGGTTTCTGGTCCGAAGGACCAAACTGTTAAATAAAAATAAAGATAACAACACAGGAGGCTCAGATGCAAAAATTTACTAGTGTACACCAGGAGGCAAAAAACGTACAAGTACAGAATTTTGTCTGACATGATACAGGAAGTACACAATTCTTATAGTTTCTATTTTCTAGTTTGTGCCCACCTTTCTGACGTGGTTAGTCACAGGGCACCTACATCACTATGGTTCACAACATCTTATTCATAAAGATTGCTGATGCTACATATTCTAAAAAAGTTTTCCCTTGGGAATAATATAGCCTTGCAAAGCACCTGGTCAGTTATAATGTCTTTCTGTAAATGTTACTCCTTCAAGGTTTCAGGCCTGCTCGAATACAATAGTTGGTTCAGTCTTGTAATACACTTCTTTGTTCTTCTTGCAACATTCTTCCAACAGCTGCGTTTTATCTTGATAACATTTACAAGGCCAATTGTCCCAGAGGAAGGAGAAGAAGATTTTCAATGATTTATACATTTAATTTCCTGACCCAGCAGATAATCATTAGTGAAAAACATAAGCTTGCTGAGCTGGCTACTGCCAGGGTCAGAGTTCAAATACACTGCACTTCCAAAGCTTCAAGCAATTACATGTAAAATCATTCTTATTGCCATATTATTAATAGAATAAAATGCATTATATACTATTTGCTTTTTAATTAACACTTTATATATGCTCAAATACATATTTTTCTAACACTTTCCTGATTGTATCGAATTATATTCCTTGTATTATATTCCTTGTATAATACAGCACCACTTGTTAGAATATGTTTTAAATTTGTAGTTTTAAACATTCTTTTAATAAGCAATGAAACAAAATTTATGAGCCAAACACTACCCATTTCAGAAAATTTCAACAACAAAGGGCCACTTAAGACTTCTGTCATTACAATCCACTAATATTAATCAACATGCACAATCTCTGCAGAAGTAAAATCATCTGAATTCCACATTAAAGAAATCTGTAACTAATGAAGAGGTTGCTACTGGCAAACAACTTTACATATCAATGTTATCTACAAATTCAGTGCCTGCTGCCTTTGAGAAATTAATTGCCTATATTACATTAAAAAATTGGTACGTTGGTAATATTGCAATAGGAAATGACTAACAAGTTCACAGTCACTAGGTATCTCATACAAAAGACCATACTCAGGAGTGTAGAACCCCTATCCCCTTATAATGCACCAAATAATCAACAATCATATAGGCACTGCATGGCAGCAGTCCATCTACATGGTGTGGGAGTGGAATCCACAGCCTTCTGCACCAAAGGCGATCATACTACTAACACTGCTTTCACATTCTACAACACAGTGGGCCATTTGATAAAAAAAAACAGCTAGTTGCACACTGAAAACATTTACACTTGTTACAGTGTGTTCAATTTGTAGTTCTGAACATTTTTCCAGTAAGTAATGAAACGAAATGTATGACCTAATAATGACAAACTTGCCCATTTCAGAACATTTTAACCATAAAAGGCCCCTTAAACAGTATCAGTCAATAAGCACAATTTCTGCAGAAGTAAACATCATCTGAATAATTCTACAGTAAAGAGATTTGTAACTAATGAAGATGCTATTACTGGCAAAGAACTTTACATTCCACTGTTCCATCTAGAAATTCAGTGCTTGCTGCCCTTGAAGAATTAATTGCCTATGTTGTGTTAAAGAAAAAAATGGTACACTGATAATATTGCAATAGAGAATAACTGAGAAACAGACAAGTTCATAGTAACTAGGCATCTTAAACAAAGGATGGCACACTAAGGAATGCAGAACCCCTAGCCCCTCTTAAAATGCAACAAATAAATTGGCAAGTAGGACATTGCATACCATGCCTCCATAACTCTCAACCTCTTAGCACAAGAAATCTGAACAAAGCCTAAAGAATGGGGGGTGACGGTCAAAGGCCCCAAACAAGGACAAATTATAATTATTGCTCTTATAATCTTAGAAAGTTGCTAGAATAACAGCATTTGTCTTGGCATGCATTTTCTAAAGGAAATGAAGGCTGAAAATCAAATGCATTATTGACTGACATTTCACCTCAGTGATTTATCAGATCAAATATTTTAGATGGACAAAACAAAAAAATGTGAGGCAAAATCTGGGAACTATACAACATTACGGAGAATGGAGATCTATGTCTCAGCACTCTGTCAATGGATACATGGGCTTTTGGGAGAAGGAAATTGACCAGGGGTGTTAGCTGTAAGAAACAAGTGATAGCTGTTGGGAGGGGTAAAGTGTGTGTGGGGGGGATCAAATAATAGGTTGAGAGCTCTGATCTTCAATAATACAATGCCCTACTCACTGTAAGATTAATCAAAAAAGGAAATCTTAAATCACATCCATTTTTTTCACCAGCAGCAATCCTTGAAGAAAGACTGTAATGTTTACTCTTAAGAGAAATTAACAAAATGCTGCCATACACTTCTGCTACCTGCATGGAGTGTATGCTGTTCTCCTCCCACCTAACATATAAAACATGTTGAAATTTCTCCATACCTCTCAACCAGCTTCCAATATCAGATCCACAGATGCAGGTCTCGGTAAGCAAAAGAGTGATCTTCACATTTCCAAACGCCCTTGTAAAAGTGCCAGCAGCTTCTGGGGAGGGTGGGGGGGGACTGAAATGCACAGAGTGAGTAATATAGCACTTTAAATCTCTCAGATAAAGAGGACCCTAATCAATTATGGACAGATATAGCTGCATCAAGGTTTTAAAGATGATATAATAACAAACAGGAAGCTAGAGCAGATTTCACAGCACACATGTAATATGATGGTGCCTGGGTGCAACAGTAAATAACCTGGTAACAAAGTTTTTCTGCTAGCTTTAAGAGATCAGTTTCAAAATCAGGAAGTCCCAGGTAAAGGGCATTAGTATAGTAAAGGTAGGATGAAACAGGAACGTGAGCAGGTTTTGTAAGATCCTCTCAAGGAATAAGGTGTTTGATCCTGGAGATATTCCACACATAGAAATTATTTATCCACTGTTCGCATTTGGTCCCTAAATATTAGCCAGTTATCAAGGATCATGTTTAGACCATGCATCTTACTTAGCCAGTTTAGTACTGGCCGCTATAATGGATAAAAGTGTGTGTATGTGTAAAAAGATGCTTCTGAGATTGAGATGTCTGTATGTTTGATTGCTAAGTGTTCAAGCAGTGACCCACAGCAATACATACCTGGGTAATCTTACTTTTATTGTATATTTCATTTTGTTAATGTTATGGAGTGTTACAGTGGAGAATAATTCTAGTAATCTGAGTTTCTATTAGAGCCTATACCTGTTTTTTGAGTCTGTGGGTGTGGTTCCCCTTTAACATACTGTTGTATGAATGAGACTCCACCCACTTTTTTACCATAACCATTTCTTTAGCTGACGTCATTTAACTTTTCAGTAGTACTGAATGCTGCAAGTATTTATTATTACTGTCTACAATTTTTCTGATAAACAGTAAAACTGTAAATGCATTAAATGGATTTTTGCCATATAGCCCTATGGCATATAGTACTGTTGTTAATTCAGCTTGCTAGGCTGACTGTAATCTGAGCTGATGAACTTGGCAAACTGTCATTTCTGTATGAAACATATACAGTCTCAAACTGATTACATAATGTATTATTCTATGCACAAGATCTGTATTCTTAACTGTTTTGTCACTTTTATAATGTAGCATTGACTTTAAATTTTACATCCTGTAAACTAGCAAACATTATTTTGTCTCTGTCAATATTATATTGTTTATGCACTGCAACACTTTAATACAAAGTTCTTAACTAATGACTGCTAAACAAAACAATAAGACAAAAAATTAATTTGCCAAATCTGTAACTATAACCCTTTTATTCTGTGAATTAATGTGAATGCTAGTTCTGCTATACCTTACAAGACATAGAGGTATACAGTTAGCCTTTTTTGCCCACACCCAATATGTCTTTATGAGTACTTCAGCTGCATCAGCTGAACTGGAATTTATTTTATCTTTATCCTATATATCTGCATATTCCTGTCATAACCAGTTCTTTAAAATCTGTGCATGTGTACTAATTTTTTTACTGATGTCTAAAACAGTATATAACTTTAATGACATGTTTATACCTAATACAGAGATTATACACTTTGAACTACTAGCTGCTGTAATCTTTGATGTTTTAAATCCTGACAAAACTGCATTTGGGTCTAAAGAGCTATGTGTAAATGAAGTTAATTTGTCTGTAAACAATGACATTTTGTTATTTATTTTAACCTTAAGTGACAGATTAATGCTCCGATCTTTACAGATAGCTATGGAAGACATTTTTTTACTTAGCACTGAAGTCTGTTCTTCAGTTTGTCTGAAATATATTTTATTTAAATATGCACTTTGATTCCTTTTATCTCCCTTCAGTGCAAACATTGCACTTGATTCTGAAAATAAGAAACTAGATGAAGTAATGTGAACTTGAGACATTGCCTGTATGTTATGTACGTTGACTGTGTTGACATTTGCATGTTTAATGCTACAACAAACTTCTGTATTTTGAATTACATGTATTACATTCTGAATATCTGTATGTGAAACTATACTACAACTGAAAGTATTATGTTGACTTGTATGTGTTGAAGCGTGTAGACAAGGATACACTTGCTTCTGTGATTTAACCCTTTTGTGTTTAGAAATATTTAACATTCTTGAACTAATAACCTTTAACTTTAACAGAACATTTTTAAACTTAAACCAAAAATTTACTGACATTTTAACTGTAGCAGAATTACTTAGCATGTTTACATGCAAATTACTTTAAATGATTAATTAAAAAAAATTTGAGCCATTAGCTAAAAGGTGCATATGAAGTCTTACATAACTTTATGGTCTTGGAAGAATGTGAGCCATTATCTGTAGCTTATTAACCTTTTCTTGCTTCTTGGCTGTGTGATGTCACACTGGAAACATGAAAGTTTGTGGTGATAGCTGTTAACTGAATAATGTATTTTATGTTCTGAAGGAACACTGCTTTGGTTTAATACTGGTCTGCTGAAGTTATGTGAGGGTTTTCTGAAGTAAACATTGGTGCTGTGCATTTTGGTTAGAGGTCGTATGCTGTGTCCATTTTCTGCATGAAGTAATGCTGTCTTAATGAGAAACTTGTCATGCCATAATTTTTAGCTTATTCTGCATAGAGTTCACAGCTCTATTTATGGAAAAAATACTGGTATGCTACTGAAAGGTTTGTTATGAAATATTGGCTGTCACTCTAAACTGTTAGTGAAAGCTCAAAGTTAAGCTGGCTACTTTAGTAAAACCGTACTTGAAAAAGTTACTTAATGCAGCTGTTTTTGTTGAAGTTTCTTAGAACACATGTAGATGAACAAAACATGAAGTGCTGCACTGGAATGAAAATACTGCTATTTTGTATAGAACATATGTAGTGTGATCAAATCTGGAAATGACGTAAAGGGAAGTAAATATTGTGGGAAGAAATATCCAGGGAATTGTTATGGCTAGGCTTGTATAGACCCTAGGGCCAATAGCCTAGTACCAACCTATGAACCTATGAACAATACCTTCGCTGAAAGGGTGGTCTGCTCTCCAGGGTATTGCTGTAGTACTTCTGCTGTATAAACAGTCACTGTGAACTTAAGAAAATATGCTGTACTGGAAACTGATGTGAAAGGGTTCCAGCTGCTTGCTGGGTTGCAAGCATTATATATCTCTCCCCAGACAGCAAGCCTGTTCAGGTGCCATTGCAAAAATTGATAATACATTGATAATACTGTACTGTACCATAATTAGCTGGAAAAACTGTATGCAATGAGACTGAGAAACGAAAGTCTTTATCTGTTAATTTCCCAAGCTCATGCTGAACAGGTACCAGTCTCTCCTTTATGGCCCAAGTCTTGTGCACTTTTCAGAATGAATTATCCAAAAACTGTATTTCTTTCAATAAGGCTTTATTAGATGTTCACAATATCCGAATACTGTCTTCATTAACAGCATTGATAAACAATTAGTGTTCAAAGTTACTGCACGTCATATTCTGATTGTCCTGAACAACATAAACTAACATAGTTTTTATATGACCTGTCTTCTGTAGTCAGGCTCAAGTGTCTGTCATCTTCTCTGAGGTAACATGTCGAATGAACTTACAAACCTTAACTGAACTGCTATTCTGAACACAACATATATTGCTTCAGTCCAGTAATTTCCCTTATTTACTCTTTCTAACCTTGGTCTCAGGCTTTGTCTCATATGTGCAACATTCCATTAAGGAACATTCTGTAGCTAGCAAAATTGTATCTTTCCCTTGAGAAAAGAACATTCTGTCTGCACACTTTATGTTTATCTTTCCTTTCTAATAAACTATCTCAAATGCTTTACCAGCAAGTTTATTTTCCTTTCTGCTTAACTGTCTTTTATGCATAAATGAAACACAATTTATTTTACCCTTTAACCTGTTTAATGTCTAATAGCTACTTTAAAATGGAAGTCCCTAATCTAACATTATTAAAGTGTGTGGAGTTGCTGCATCACCCGTGCAAGTCCGCTTATCATTTTTTTGTTCTTGGTATTGAAATGGGCCTGAATGAAGCTGGATCTGATGGATCTTTACCCTCTTTAGGTATTACAGATACCAGTGCTTTCTTCCAGGACACTGTTACTTCTCCTCCATTTAAAATACTGTTAAAGAAACCCTCCAGATATTTATCATTTTTTCCTCCCAGCTTCCAAACTTCCACAGGAATACCATCTATTCCTGGGGACTTTGCTATAGATTAGTTATACATCACGATTTTTGTCTCATCTCCTACCTAACCGTTGGAAACTGAGACTCAGCTTCCTCCAAACTTGTCATATTTAATTCTCAGATAAACATTTCCATTTGTATCTTTACTTGATTTTCATATTTCTCTGCTTTGTAGAGGGTCTCATAGAATTTACAAAATATATCTAATACCTCTACAGGATCTCTTGTTACCTTTCTTGTTGTAGGCTCCCTAAGTTTTGTGACAGCCCTGTTACCTGAGTTGTTGTCCTAAATTTTTTTGTGCTTCAGTGTTATTATCAAAAACAATTGCTCTTTCTAAACTTCTGCATATCAAGGTAATCCCTTATTTTCTGCCTACCATTCTGTAGCTGATCCTCTTTTCTTGTTCTGTGAGATTCCCCCTATTCTGCAATACTTTAACATTTGTCAGTTCCTTTAAGTAATTCTTGTTACTTCTTAACCAAAGCTTCCTTTCTTTTATTTCCACCCTATTTCTAAACTCCACCTTAACTTTATCCCACTCCCCAGTTATATTTTCAGAAAAAAAGTTCTACTGTTTGTAACAGCTCCTGAATAATCTCTATTACCCATTCCTTAAATTCCTCTCTTTTGAACAGATAAGTGGGAAAGCACCAGTGTCTCATTTTTATTTCATTACACCATGCTTTTTAGTTATGATTGTTGCATGATCTGAAATAGTTATTGGAAGAGTAACGAGACCTTCAATTAAATGCACATGTTCTTATGAAATGTAAATTCTGTCTGGCCTAGCCCAGTTTTTACATCTTGGGGAGTAATATGTAAATTCACTCTGAACTTCTGTTACTGAATTTGTATATTCCATGACAAATATTTTCATAAATGTCTTCAAAAATCTACCCTTCTTTGTTATATTTTCCTTTGTGGGTCCCCCAGACACATCTTTATTGCTGCAAATCAAATTCTAGTCCTACCTATAAGTAATATTCCTTGCTGAAAACTGATTATTTCTCCCAGAATTTTCTTAAGCTCCATTATAGCAGTTTTAGGTGGAATATAAATACCTGCCATTATAATCCTCCTCCCTTGCCAGTAGCCCCTTAGCACTACAAATCTGCCATTATTATCATCTCTGTCTTTTTATATCACTATTGTTGCTCCTCTTGCAATTAATATAAGTAGTCTTTTCCTTTGTCTCAGGTATTCCGCTGAATAACAGTCATAAAAACCTTTATTTATCAAATTCACATGTTCAGTTCATTCCAAGTGTGTCTCTCCTAGAATAACTATTTGCACTCTAGATTTTTTTAATATAGTTTACTACTCTTTCTTTTTTATCTGTGAGTCCATTTACATTTAAGGACATTACAGAAAGCATCATTGTATTAAAAAGTTATTATTCCCACCTTTTATGTATAACACATTTTTGTTTAATATCTAGCTCCAGCTTTTGTGTTACATGCATAAACTGCTTGGCATGTTGAACTTTTATACAGTTGTTTCTTGTCATAACCATCTGAGCCTATGTCACATCTTATAAAACTTTTTGTTTTATTGAAAACCTTCAAAAAAAAAAAAAAAAAACACACCTACAAAACACCCTAAAACCTATTAACTTAATACTAACACACAATACTATTTACACCTACAAATATTGAAGTTTTACCCTCCTGATAGTAACAATCATCCCAAAATGACAGACGCAGTCACATACTTGAGTTAACCTAAGAAAGGTTATTCATGCTAAGACTCATGGTACCGCCTGTGCTTCTACTAAGTGCTAATTGGTTTTGTCTTATCTTTATAGATCTTCCAGCTGGGAAACCACTGAATGCTCTCAGAGAACATTAACTACCTTGCCCACACCCATGGTTGTGGCCATTTCCAGAAATACATGGTGATAACCAGCAAACCAAAACAACCTCTCCCTTCTCCTAGGATAGGAGAGCTGATAACTGCTCACTGCCATTGGCACCTGCCTATCACCTCCACAGCTTCAGTAACTATTCAAACTGAGATTGTCTCGGTCATAGCCAGAGCTTTGTCACTCTTTACCATGCATCAAGGCTTCTAGTGGGATAAAATTTTGACCTGCACATCTATACTTATCACATTAAACTTGTAGTTGTAGTAGTGTTTATGTTGCATGCTATACTGATTTCAATTTTATAATATGTTTTTAGTTTATGAAATTTTTAAACAAACTCAAAGTAGAAACTGAAATCAATCTGAATTGTAACATATTGATTGTATTAGCAGATGTAATAAGAAAAACAATAGATTTAATATTGTGGCACATCACCTCATAACAAGAGGTTATTTGGTTTGATTCTCAGCCGGGGTGCTCTCTTTGTGGATTCTACATGTCCTCACTGTGTTCATGTGGGTTTTCTCCATGTACTCTGGTTTCCTCCTACATTCCAAAGACATGCTGTAGGTGGATTGGACACTCTAAACTGGCCATAGGTGTGAGTATGTCTGTCTCTGTGTATGTGTGCTATGAAAGAACAACTGTGGCACCTCTAGCCACCTGGCAGCTGAACATTGGCTCAAAATGATTGCCATTATTAAAGGGACACTGTGGTCTCATGTGTAAAGGTGGGAAAAAAGTTTGTGGATGGATGGATGGATGGATGGATGGATGGATGGATGGATGGACAGAGTGATATAGCAGCTAGTATTTCCACCTTCCATCGCTTGGTGGTCCAGCTCACTTCCTGACTGGGAATGTCCTTTTGTAGAGTTTACATGTCCTCCCTGTGTCTGCATGGGTTTTTCACCAGAGGATTCAGTTTTGTCTTACATCCATTAGGCATGAAGGTAAGTGTACTGAGAATGCTTGAAGTTCCTTCATGTATGTGTGCAATGTGCATGTGAATACCTGTGTGTATTCTCATGTACTGACACCCTAACCAGGATTGTTTCTTGCCTAGAATTTATCAGAACAGCTCTAACCTCATTTGACCCAGAATGGAGTAAACTGGAAACTGAAACAGGACAGATAAATGGAAAAGAGTAGAAAAGAAATTTAACAAATTCCATATGGTAAAATGCATACAAATAACACCTGCTACCTGAAAGAAGATATAATATTGTGTTTATCAACTATACACTGCTTCCTTTACCTTTCTTCAAAGATTGCTCAATGAAGTTAGGGAAAAAGTGTAGAAACATATTTTACTGGATTGTGTTAGTGGGTCTTTTTATGGAAATGTAAAATTTTGCAAGGCAAGCCATATCTGTAATCAATGCAAACAACTGGAAAAATAAAATCTCACTCTTAGAAGTTGATCTATTTTATTGTTTCATATGATATTAAGCAGTCTGGATACAAATAGTAACTATTAAAAGATACTTCAAGAATATGTCATGATTTTTTGCAGTACACTACTATCTGAGTAGAGATTGTCCTACATAAAAACAGTCAGTTGGTAACCTCACACCACCCCAAACACGTCAAACACCTGTGGTATCCCCACACCTCATCCACACACAGTCATACACATGTGGTATCCCCACACCTCACCCACACACAGGCATACACCTGTGGCATTCTCACACCCCACCCACACACAGTCATACACATGTGGTAGCTCCACACTCACCCACTCACAAGCATACACCTGTGGTTTCCCCACACCCCACCCACATACAATCATATACCTCAGGTATCCCCATAACCTCACCCACAGGCAGTCATACACCTGTGGTAACTCCACTCCCCCACGCACACACAGTTGTACACCTGTGGGTAACACCCAGACAGTCACATACCTGTGGTATCCACACACCCCCACTTACATACATTCATATACCTGTGGTAACCCTACACCCCACCCACACACAGTCATACACCTTATGTATTACCATACTCCCCCCACTTACAGTCATACACCTGTGGTAACTCCCCACTCCACCCACAAATATGCCTGTGGTATACCCACACCCCCTACAAACAGTCATGTACCTGTGGTAACCCCACACCACACCCTAACACAGTCATATATCTGTGGTAACACCACAACCTACCAACACACATATACCTGTGGTAACCCCACATCCCTACCCACACACAGTCATACACTTGTGGTATCCCCACACCCCCACCTACACACAGGCGTATTTAACTCCACACCTTCACCCACACACAGTAATACATCTGTGGTATGGGTCTATATTATAAGCATGAATGTTTACTTACCCGAATGCCTAAACATTAACACATCTTCATCGAACCATGAAAATATTGATCCTCCAGAAGCACAAAATCAGAAAAGTCGAATTGTCATGGTTGGCCTTCTGTGGTATAGCTCCATAAGGTAAGTGTGAGATAGGTATGGACCTTAGGGTTAGGGTGCGGGTTAAGTTAAGTGCATACATGGTGGTATATGCAAGATTTAGTGTAGGGTTAGAAGTAGGGTTTAGTTTAGGGTTAGAAGTAGGGTTTTGGTTAGTGTATGTATGTGGTTTATTTAGTTTGTTTGTGTAGGTAGTATGTAGTGGGTGGTGGGGTGGGACAACTATGACGGTTCGACTTTTTGAATTTCACAGTTTAGGGCATTTGGTGTATTTGTGGTTCATGGAATATGTGTCAACGTTTAGGTATTCGGGTAAGTAAACATTCGTGTTATACCCACTTCCCCGCCCACACACAGTCGTATACTGTACTAACCCCACCCCCCACCCACACACAGTCATATGCCTGTGGTATCCCCACACCCCACACACATACACAGTCACACCCCTGATCTTTAACCAGTTTTAAGTCAGTAGAGCTCAGAATAGAAAACACCTTGTTTTGTTCTAGAACATAATAACTATCTGAAATGTGTGAAAAAATGACTTTACCAAACTGTGATTTCAGCAGTATTTTTCATTATTTACTGGAAAACAGAGGTGATATGACACCTTTTATTAGACCACATATGTTTTGCAATTCAGCATGGCAGTAAGTACTTAAAACATATATTGATCTAATAAAACTGATCACAGACATCTTTATGTACCAGTGCTTTCTGTCAGGGAACCATCATGGCATTCTCCTTTTCTCAACTTTTCATGTCAAAAATATTATTCAGTGAGTCATATTTCATTAAGTTGTTCAGGACTTGCTTCCCAGATTGTCAGTCCCTGATGCACAGATAAACAAAACAAAAAAACTAAATAAATAAATACGTTTTTTTTCTGAATGCAATGATGGGATCTTAGAAGAAGCTCATCTCAACACAGGTGAATGACTCAATAACGTAATTCATGAAAGACCATCTGATTACATCCAGCTAAATACATTTGAAAAAGTTTTGTTTTATGAGAGAGAAAACCCCACTCCACCCAGTAATGAGAAACTCACTTTACCCCTTCTGACATTATACCTAGCAAAGATGGTTCAAAATCTCAAAATTAGTTTTACTGTAAATCTTCCAAAAATCCTGCTCAGCTGATTGTTCCCAGATGAATTGTTATAGTCTGAATATTACATTTCTTTTACTGATACTCATACTGAATTCACCTGTGTAACACTGTGTTCATCTGAACTAAACCCAGCTTCTCTACTTTCTTCTGATTTATGTTATAAAATGTTATCAAGAGAGATCATCATTTCAGATGGATTCATTTTTTATTGGAATTAGAAATAAAGGAACAGACACTTCCTCAAGAATTTACAGATACAGCCTGTGATGTTTTTTGTTTGCTTTTTAACTCTCTTGTTATTTCTTTTGAAGAAACAGAATTCTTCTTCAGGTTCAATAGTGGAAGAATCAGATGAATGCTTTATAGTGTTTGGAGTATACATGGAAACATAGGACCATATCTGATGTAATAAATGTGGCTGTGAACAGTTTAAAATCATAATAGTATTGTGACACTTTAAAAGGTTTTGCTATGAAATGCTGACTTCCTGAAAGTCAACATTCCAGAAGAATTAATAAAATACTCAAAATCCAAAAGGGAGAAAAACTCTTTTTCTCTTTTTTTTTTTTTTTTTTTTTTTTGCAGGGAGACAAGCCCTGCCACACTCATGTACTTACGTATACCAACTCCATGATTGCACCACCTCAAAGAAGGGAGAAATCTCCTTAAAAAGATGAAGCACTGCTGGTGAACAATTAGAAATTGCACCACTGCACAAAAAATGCACATGGAATGATTTATTATGAAAAAACAGTCGGTGTTATGCTGTTCATATCTTTTCTGTAGGCGACTGATGCTCAAGGAATTTTACCTTGAGCATCTGTAGGAAAGGCAACTTTAAAACTTGAAACAGTCTAAACCACAGCTACTCCAGTGTAAGGCTGCTTTGTAGATAAGAATTCTAGTACAGTAACTTAAAGTAGCCTGGGATAAAGCATCGTGAGCCTTTCCTGGTCTGCAAAAGCAGATAGATAGGCCATCACAATTTGGATTACATTTAAGTTCCGTACTTGTGTTCTACAGATGTCCAACATGTTATAAACAAAGTTAAGAAAAGTCAGTTTTCCCACTCTGCTTTATCACAAACTCAGCCAGAAAAAAATGATAAAAAAGTTTTTTTTGAGTTATACTATTTAATTCAACATTTTATCTGCTGAGCTGAAATAGAAACAGCCCTTTCTCATTTTCTCCTTTCATTTTTTACTTACTTTCTTTGAAATGTTTCTGGTGATTATTGGATCAGGTATTGTATAATGAGAGGATCATTTATGAATCCCTTGAAACAAGTTAAAGGTATATTCTATTCCCATCAGTAAGATGTTCCCTGTCATTTTAAGACTAATCCCTTTCAGGATCAGTACTGACCTCTTTTGCTATACCTTCCTTCTTTTAATCCACTCTGTAATCTAGATAAACTGTCAGGTTAAGAGAAAAAACATGCTTTCCTCATGGTTACGTGACTGAAAACATGCAGTGTCTTTTACCCTGGAAAAGAAAAAGCCAATGCCATTCCATATATTTTAAATTAGTATACTTTTTATTGACTTTCTAGTATGCATCATGCATATAAACAGAAAGAAAGAAATTAGTTCATGAAACAAGAAATGAAACAATGTTAAAGAAGTACAGATAAGCAAACAAACTTCATAGGTACATTTCTAGAATGCACTTTCACTGTGTTCTGGACTTTTTATCTCCTTAAAACATGAAATCACTTTTGAGTGCCATTTAATTTGTACCTATAGTGACACGTGTTTGTTTCTTTATACTTTTCTTGATACTTAAGTGAATGGTATTTCTTTCTAGTGATTAATTTTTGACTATTTGGAATTTTAATAAAACATTTTCAGCTACAAAAATAATACATTTGCAAGTAGCCTGAAGTTTTGTTTATTGAACTTTGATATATGGGCTTACCATAATGATGACATTCTATTTATAAAATGATGTAGTGAGAAAAGCTTCATAGTTGTGAAAGTTTGTACTAGGAAAAAAATATTCAGTCTGTATCACAACTTGACAAAACTTGAAAACGCAGAAGTAAGCACAGTGAACAATGTGGTAAAGAAGATCTGAAAACCTGAAATTACAGTCTCAATATTCTGCATTTTAGGTTAGGTACTGTCCAGCTTTTGCTTCTGTCACATGGTAACTGAAGTTGTTTTTTAGTAGTCTATACATAATATTTATTCTGGTGGTAATTACCCATATATAATGACCTATAGGTCTTTTCACTGATGATATGTTCGCACATTTAATTAACTTTTTTTTGTTGAATTGACATATGCACTAAACTGATTTTATTTTATTTATATAATTGCTGATTCTTTAACAAATCAACGTTAGTTATTTATGGCAGTTCTTATTGATTTAGTCTGCCTTATACACTGGTCATACCAGGAAATAGTTTATTCTAGTTCTGCCTACTGGACTACACATAAACGCTACTTAAGTAACTAAGCTTTCAGAGCTATATGTAATTGTGCCATAACTGGATCATTTATAAATACTTGAAATAGAAAGGTGTTGATGAAATACAGGTGTTAAAGCTGTTATAGTTTATATATTGGACTAACTCGTAGTTCATGGACATAAATAATATTTTAAATTGTTTGGGGGTAAATATTTTTTGGTTAATAACTCTAAATAAATCATTTGGTTAAGTATATGGAAGTCAGAGCAGTGGTTCATCAGAATTCATGAGCACCTAAGTGAGAAAGGCTTCAGACTAGCAGTTCATGGAGGTAGTAAATCAAATGCAGAGAATTCTACTGAATGAATGCACTGGCACAACCATGAAAGGCATATTCAAGTTCTGCATAGCTCATATTGTTATTTAATGAATATAAAATATTTATTGTTGTCAGAATTCTGTGAAAACAAAATGTACATCATTAGTTAGCTGAATTATCTGTGAATAATTAAACATAAATCAAAAAAGTGTTTGAAAGTTAATAGTCACCCAATAATGTGCTAAGCATTCCTTAGCCAGAAGAAATGAGCCCAGCCTCTTTTACTTATATCATTTTTGCAGAAGCTTCAGTGTGTGATGGGATTTCTTTGTTGTATTTGGACAGTCACAGTTAGTCTAGGCTGTTATGCAATTCACAGACACACACACACACACACACACACACACACACACACACACACACGCACACGCACACGTACACACACACACACACGCAAACACACATGCACACAAGCACACATAGACAGCTGACACTTCACCATGATGGGGTTCCACTAGCATCACAGCACAGCATGAAGCATGGTGAATACTTTACCTCTGTGCCTCTGTTTATGAAAGGCAGAACATATTTATAATAGCTTCAAAGTAATTCATCAAAGTGAGTTAGATAACGTGGGAATAACTGAAAAAATAAAACTAACAATGATCAATATCAGCTTTAACAGTAAAACATTAACCTTAAAAGCTTTTTTAAATTTTTTTAATAGTAAAACCTTAAAAAAAAACTTTTTGGCACAAAGGGAAGCTCTTCTACATCCAGACACTTACATCTCTAAATATTCTATCATTAAGAGCACACAGTCTTGAGGGTGTGGGGAAACTTTTCTACCCCAAAGTTCATTGACTTTTCTCAAAATCCTTACATGGTATAATCCATTATTAAGTTTGTATGTCATTGTTAGGTAGCTGACTCAATAAATCATTTCTAGCCTAGTCACTGCATTTCCCACTTCTTGTTACACTTTTCCAAAAGACACTGTGGGGTGAAACTTGGGGTGTATTTACAGTTACCCATCCATTCATGTATTTTGTATCTGAAGATGGTTAAGGCTACTTTGGCTAATAGGAAGAGGAAGTCTGTTTCAGAAGAGAAGAAAATATTTAATTGGGAGCTGTATCTATTTGGGAACAGGTTAATTTTATGTTCCAGAGTAGGTCTACTGGTACTCGTCTGTCACAAATCACTCCTGACACTCTTCTCCACCCAATCCATCTTGCCTGTACTCTCTTCTTCACCTCTCTTCCACACTCACCGTTACTCTGAACTACTGACCTCAAGTATTTAAACTCATCCACCTTCGCCACCTCTACTCCTTGCATCCTCACCATTCCTCTATCCTCCCTCTCATTCATACACATATATTCTGTCTTAGTCCTGCTGACCTTCATTCCTCTTCTCTCTAGAGTACATCTCCACCTCTCCAGGGTCTCCTCCACCTGTTCCCTACTCTCACTACAGATCACAATGTCATCTGCAAACATCATAGTCCACGGGGACTCCTGTCTGATCTCGTCTGTCAACCTGTCCATCACCATCGCAAATAAGAAAGGGGTCAGAGCTGATCCTTGATGTAATCCCACCTCCACCTTAAACACATCCGTCACTCCCACCGCAGACCTCAGCACTGTCACACTACCCTCGTACATATCCTGTACTACTCTTACATACTTCTCTGACACTCCCAACTTCCTCATACAATACCACAAATCCTCTCTAGGCACCCTGTCATATGCTTTCTCTAAGTCTACAAAAACACAACGCAACTCCTTCTGACCTTCTTTGTACTTCTCCATCAACACTCTCAGATATATATATATATATGTGGGATCTGTACAGATGCTCGACTGCATCTTTCACCAGATCCCAATTTGGTGAGCATACTTGTGCGAAAGTGCTGTTCACCGAAGCAGCACTTTTGCATAAGTATGCTTGTTGTTCCGGTTTTACTATGGTGCAGTAAAGGAAAATTCCATTTTCCCCACTGTAGTGCAACCTTGGAGTGAGAATATTAAAGTAGGGGGGTGTGGGGGGTGCAAACCCCACATCAGGGGGCGCAGGGGGGGCTTGCCCCCTGAATTCAAGTAGATTTTGTGGGGTTAACATACTTTAACAAAAGTGCTTTTTCGATGAAAACACTTTTGTTAAAGTGTGTTCGGTGGTAATAAATTTGGGCTTTTGAGCTTTCGTTCAAAAGTCCTAGATCCATATATATATATACATATATATATATAAATAGAGAGAGATAAAAGTGAAATAATACATTAGGTACTTTTCTAGATATGTATATAGGATTTAAAAAGCAGGTAGATTTTAAAAGAATAAGACAAGAAGAGTGCAAATAATTGAAATGTGATGGTAGTATCAGTGTACAGACTACAGAGATAAGAAAGTTCTGAAGGTATGTACACCTTTGTTCAGATTATTAGCCAATTACAACTACAGAGAAAAGTTAGCTAGGATAGCAACATGGGTAAGGAGATCTTATGTTATATGGTCTGGATTACGCCATTTCCTCTGGATCTGTTGCTGAACATATGCTTTAAATTGAGATCTGAATTTGTCATATGTGGAAATATCTTTAAAACAGAGGGGGAGTTCATGCCAGACTTTGAGTGCTAGCAAACAGAAACTGTTGTTGGTGCAGTGAAGTTTAGTTTTTGGAATCCCCCAGACCTTGCCATGTCATGGAATGGTTTCTGAGGATGTAGCTGCATTTAATAGAAGAGTTTCATTAATAGTAGAGTGGGGGTATCTAGATAAAGGAATTTAAAGAGAGTTCCTAGAAGGAGGTCAGCTCTTTCTTTTCCAGGCAATTGGTTCACCTTTTTGATAGTCAGTGGTGTTCATGGTTTGGGGCATTGGTTATGAAACTGCAGATTTTCATTGAGACTGTTTGCAGAGTTATGCAGTTTTTCATAGAGCCACTGGCTATTTAAGATTCATCATATTCTATCTGGACAAACATTACTTCTTTGTCTATGGTGGATCTGTCAGGAAAGAGGAGGGAATCTTACAGACCCAGAATAGAAGGTGTTTGATTTTCTTCTGTTTTTGTGGAAAAATGTGGGACTGAGAATTGTACAGTCTGGTCAAGCCAATTCCACAAATATCTCTAGGTGGAACTGGTTTCATTGGGAAGGTTGTTCTGATCTTTTCCGTCCAGGATTTATTTTTAGTAGTGCTGTGGTGCCAGAAATCATAGATTTAGTTTTGTTTGATTAAGAAGAAGTTTACTCATTGGGCTTGGATGACTATAAATGGCCATGTCATTTGCATATAATATTAAACAGAGGGTGCAAAACTCAAAGAGATGTTTGTTTATAAAGACAGAAAAGAGACATAGTGTTCCTAGACACACACACACACACACACACACACACACACACACACACACACACACACACACACACACACACACACACACACACACACACACACACACACACACACACACACACACACACAAACACGTCTGTGGGCAAACTTAAAAGATTTACACTTCACATTTGACACAACTTCTGATATTGGAGGAAATTAGATTCCCATATGAAAACCCATATGAACACAAGGTAGACTGCACACTCCAAATGGAAGCCCCCCCCCACTTGAATCTGAGATGGTGAATTAGGCTTTATGAGTCAGTAACATTAACTACTGCTGTGCCATGCCAACTGCAAATACATATAAAGAATAGTTTAAAAATTAAATATCCTACTCCTTTATAGAACCCCTGTGTTCACCAGTGTTCTTAGAAGCTGAGCAGGCTGTCACCTCGATAGCTTTCACTAGGCCACAGCATAAGTTTCTTATTTATCGATTTATTTATTTGCCTATTTTCTGATTTCTTTCATGATCTGATCCAGATAGATCATTTTGACAAACAACACACATCTCAACAGTCTAGGAAGCATTATCTCCCTTGCATTGTACTAGTGATATTTCACCATTAAATCTCATCTCAGTTACTGCAGTCACCTGAAATGAATCATAGTCAAAAAAAGCTCAATGATAGTTTTATATGCAAAGTCCGATATCCAGATAGTCTAGATAGACAGACAGACACATAAATAGTTAGCATAGAGGCCCAGTCATATAGAGATAAGGAGAAATAGTTGATGACTAAACAAAAACAAAGGTGCCTTCAAGCAGAGGCAGAGAATGTGCAAACAGACATTGATTCAGTATTCTGTATAGTCTTTTTAACAAATATGGTGCATTTTCTTCTTTACAAACTTTCTGACAGAGAAATAATGCCTCATAGCATTGATATTAAGTGCAAAGCGTTCAGAAAGACTGCATGACCATTAACAAGACTGTCACAATAATTATTTGCTTTAGTGCTCACATGCTAACATGCTAATTGATTCTATGGATGTTATGCAATTTGATAATGTCTGTGATTTTAAAATATCTATTAATGTTTGCTAAAAATCAAAAAAGTCTTCTTCTGAAAAAAAATATCTGCAGAAAACTAAGCACTGGAATTCCAAAAGATGGCATATTACTTAAAAGCACTCACTAAATCAGAGCTGTATTTTTAAACTAGACTGGACTTTACTGTACTTTTCTAATGACTATATACTTAAAAGCATTACACACTCCTGCCTGCCTTATCCCTTACTTTAACAAAATACTTTAAGGCAGCATAATTTTCTGTGACATCATTGGAGTTTAGGTTAAAGCTCCTTGCATATGGGAGGTCAAACTCTCTCAAAAAATGCAGAGTGACCTATATCTTTCAGTATAAAAAGGCTGCACTGGGAAGTATCAGCATTGTACCTCCTGTGCTCTTTGAAACCTAACATGGGAAACATTAGGGAGGTCTGGTTAGTGGAGTTATGGATCCTGATTTTTATACAGGTATTCTGCCCAGCAAATGCATTAGGTAAGTTATCATTTAATGTGAATGGCAGAAAATGTAGATGCATTTAGTAGAGGGTTCATTATAGTCTCTCACTCACTATATAAGCACATTTATCCATTAATTTGTTTAGTTATACAGATTGAATGAGAGAAGAACAGAGTGATGTCAGGAAAATTCATTACTAACTTCTGTGGTCAGTTCTGTAACAGAGAAATGGAAATAATTTTAAATGAGGTACTTGGATTTCCAATAACCATCAATAACAATGAGAGAGAGAAATTTCAGAAAAAAATAAATTTTTAAAACAATAACATCTTGCATAGTTTACGCCTGTACTCTGAAATATCAATATATGGTTAGAGCTTCTATTTATGAGCCAGCATTTTACAGAGAGAGAGAGTAGCAATAATGCAGGGTGAATTTATTCATCAGTGACTCAGGAGTCTCTGGAGCTTTAACATTCAGTTCTAGCTAAAACCAACTTCTTATGGACTTAGATACTATAAAACAGAATGTTGCAAAAGTGCTTCTGTTACAGTACCTTACACTGGTTCACAGGGTGAGCACAGAATGAAGTGGACTTATTTTTCTTGTATCTCCATCTCAAAAGGTTTGCACTTTTCTATTAAAAATTTGCAAAGAATGCAAATTAATTTATGGATGGTTATATGACTTTAAGGCTAGGAAAACATGCAACCAATATAAACATATGACTATTGCAAAGATGCAGTTGTCTGTAATATAAAAGTTACTTTATAATCTGTTCAAGCACAGTGCAAGGTAAGGAAAAATTCTGAATTTAAAGTAGTTAAGTGTTTATTCACACGTATAATCTCACCTTTCTTATTTTTAGACTTCGCTATGATACAAAACCAAGGTAAAACAAATAGCTTTAAATGCGCGCGCACGCACACACACACACACACACACACACACACACACACACACACACACACACACACACACACACACACACACACACACACATACATCATTGTTGTTGTAACAAAGAAAAGTCAAGAAAGTGTCACATAAAAGATCCAAGGAAAGCAAAAAGCCAAGCTAGATCTACAAATCTGTTTATTTAGCGCTTTTGTCTACAAATAACACTAGACATCATCAGAATGATGTTACTTGTGGACAAAAGTGCTAACTAAACAGATTTGTGGATCTAGCTTGGCTTCCTGCTTTCCTTGGGTGTTTTTACAGCATTGTTTCTGTGTGTTTTTGGATTGTCACATAAAAGATGTGACAAATTATGAGAAAAAGTGTTTTAAAGTTGTGTTATATAGATCCTATATTATCCATTTAGATTTAATGTAAAGAGATATGTGTGCATTTGAATGCATTTCCCACCTGCACAATGCTGCTCACCTAGCCTTGCTGAAATACATTGAACAAAGACAGATACTCTGAACTGACCATGCATATGAGGATGAAATGTTCTGACGGTGAGACTGAATATATTTTCATCTTAGATGATAGAAGACAAACTTCATGCATGGTCTCTGTTTTCTCTTGTATCATAGCTAAATAATGCCTTAACTATATATTTCTATTTCTTCAGATGAAGCATTTATCCAGTCCATGACAAATACTTCCTTCAATCTTTTTTCTGTCCAGGTAGTAAGAGCTTGTATTTTATAACCCTACGTTTCATTTTAGTAGGCATTTCCTCATTTTATTGCAAATGAGCCTAGCGTTTTCATCCTATGGCCCACCCAGCCTGTATGCACTAATCAGCATCATGCAGCACATATATTTTCTTATACCACTCTCTGTTGATATTTTTATTTTATTGGTAATTTGATTTATACAATTCTCCAGTGTCCTTTATGTACCATGATTTTCAATAGTGTTTACAGTCAGTCATAGTAATTTGCCTATTACATGAAAAATAAATCCCACTTAGTCTTGAAGCAAGTCTCAACTTTCTAAATTATCGGTATTATAATTAGGTAGCACCTAAGTTTTAATGTTACCTGACATAGTCAGCTAATGCTAGAGCACACTGTTTAATGATGTGTTATACACTGATTTTGTATCAGATGGTACATGGTTTTTAAATTAGAGAACACATTGGTTTAATGTTATATAGTGTGCTGGCTTAGTATTAAATGACATAATGATTTAATGTCATGTGGTAAGTAGAGTGAGTGTTAGATAGCATATTGGTTTAATGCTAGAGCATAACATCTGAGATTATTAACATATTGTTCATTAATTTAATATTCTAATCCACCCTTTTCACATTTGATAAGCATATCAGCAATATTGTAAAGTCACCAATCAAATCTCAGCCTGATTTATTAAATTAGGCAATTCTTAATGGCACAAACAAGCATCATCACTTCCTGAATACTCCTATTAACCTGCCATTTATATGATGCACTCATTTTCATGAACCTTCACAATGTCCAGTTCACAATACTTGAGCAAAACTGCACTAAAACTGTTAAAAGTTTTTGTGAAACCTTCCAACAGAATGCATCATTGGTCTCTGAAAACTGGACAGCTCAAAGTCACTTGGCATGTTACTCACATCTAGGTCAGTCATTCTTTGTCTTCTGTTCATGCTAAACAAATGTCTTGCCACCCAGTTAATTTTACAATCCATATCTTCATATGCATACTTAAAACAGAGTCAAAAATCTAGCCAAACCCTACAAATGCAAGAACTTCTAGAGTGGCTACTATTGTCTGTATATATTGCTAAGTTTTGGAGTAGCCATCTATCTAGAATTAGAAGCAAACAAAAATTACCCAGTTTAATTGTTACAAAAAGCACCCCCTTTAACTGAGTGTGTAATTTAATTTGCACATTATTTAATACACTATGCATTACAAATTCTCCTACTCTGAAATAAAGCAATAAGCTCACTAGGAGTTATTTCACTGGAGCTGCATTGTCTAACACCTTTATGTTATAGCAACAATATCTCTCTCTCGTTCACTACTACTTGCATTATTCCATGACAACTAAATTATCATTCATTTCCTTGGTCTGCTGCATAGGGCAGAACTAGTACACTGAAGAAGGCCACCAGTGCCATATCTATGCAGATATTCTGTACGTCTCTTAAGCCCCCTTTTCTGAAACTGCTTACTGAGTCTAATAGTCTTTACCTGTAGACTTCATCACCCTATGTAATGACCATGTAGGGCATCTTTCTTAGGTTTAAAGGTTAATAGGTAAGTATTAGTCAATTGGTCTGTAGACCATTTCAAGCCTAGCCAAAAAAACTGATTCAAAATTTCTATCTAGTCTCAAGAAGGGCAAGCCAAGATAGACTGGGAGAGAATTTGAGGCTGCCCACCCAGTTATCCACATTTGCCTTGAAGGTGGCAATGGTGGCACTCTGCTTGACATGTGGTTGATGTTTGTTCCAGAGATGAGGGATACATTAGGATATGAATCTATCACACCAATGTGTCCTGTTTATTTGCTGGTGAAGGTTTAGTTCCCATAACCGAGTATTCAATGTACCATTAGCTCTGTGAATTAATAAGAGATCAACTAGGGTTGGTTCTTTCATGACGCAGAATACTAGACAATAGATCTCCATGGAGGAGACAGTAAGAGATTGAGTACAGGGAAAGAGCTGACAGTCTCTCCTGAAAATAAGATTTTGAGGCCATTTATGATTTCAGTTATGAATCTCTGAGGTGTCTCCAGTTTTGTGATATGTTTAAATGAATGCATGCCAAAAGGTGTGTTATACTAAATAATGGGTCTGGTAAGATATGCAGATAAGTGAATTTAATACTTCTTTGGATCTAGTGGAGATACCTTTGGAAATTAGATGGGCTAGATAAAAGGCTTTCTGTACTATTGTGGAGGTATGATGGTCAAATGATGAGGAATTATCAACAAATTGCCCATATCCCTTACAACACAGTCTGATTTCAGGGGTGCATCTCCTATACAGTAAGTGAAACTGTTTTGTTTACTAAAATGAACAATGCATATTTTTTTACATTTAATTTCAGACCATTGTCCTTGCATCAATTGTTAAGATGGTTTAAACAATGCTGGAACAATTGTGAGTCAGCTTAATATTGTATAATAACATCCAATTTACAATCCTCTACAAACTTAGTTTACCATAGGCCAGAAGTGCTGGCCTGAAGGTCTGAGAAATATACGCCAAATAGGAGAGGCCCCAAAACTGAGCATTGTGGTACACAACTGGTAATTGTTTTGCTTTCAGAAGTGGTACCTGCTACTCTAATCACAGTGGTTATGTCAAACAACCAGTTAGCTATTAATCACACAATATGAGGATTTAAATTCAAATTTACAAATCTATCAATAATTCTGCTTTCAATATATTTCAGCAAGACTGACAATGTTCTGTATACATTCTGCATGGTTGTACACTTCTCTTCTCATCCTTCTGATTTCCTTAACCATTGGTTCTCTGTTACCAGGATGCACTTTTCAGTGCCCATATCATCAACAAGTGAATGTGCTCTGAATTTTGTATTCATTGTGCTCATCTAAAGTCCATCTGTCCTACACATTTCTGGCACTTTGCCCCATAGTTCATGTCTACCATTCCTAATTTCTCTGATCATTGCTCTGATATCCTATTCTTTCATTTGTACTCACTTTATGTTGGCATCTCCCCAGGCATATCTTGTGCATCTAGGTGATGGAACCTCTCTTTCTCCCTACAGATCAAGAATATTTTCTGTTAAAGATGCACTCATTTCTAAGGCAGCATTGAGTCTGCCCCATTCCTGCATTTTGTACATCCAGGAAGCCCTGCCCTAACTTATTTGACAGCACTATGACAATTTTACTTGCTTTTGGTTATAATGGACTAATTTCTTCTGTCCTGCATTCCTCCTATCTATCTCTACCAAAAATCTCACACCGTGTGTTGTATTTATATATATATATATATATATATATATATATATATATATATATATATATATACATCTCATCTTCCTGGCTTCTGGAAAGACTTAAAATGTCTTGAAGCCACTTCTGTCTGCAACTTACAGGAAATTAATCATCCTCATTCTACAACAATTTAATTTTCTTATTGTCTCACAACACTTGTGTCCAAGTGTTCCCCATAGCTTAAGGTTGGTATTCCTGTTAAACCAAGCAAAACTATTTTCTGTCCTCTGTCTTCCCAAACATACTTGGCTGGCCATGCTGAAGCCCATTATTACACATATGAAGTCATTTATCTTGCTGCTGTTTCAGTTCTCTGCTATGTATAAACTTGTAATGGATGACCAAAGTCCAGTTGTCAATAACAGATACCTCATACTCTTATATTTGGTTAAATTGTTAATTAAGTGTTCTATCAAAATTAGGTATCAAATGTATTGAATAATTAGAACAGAGGTTATACATGTAATTCATATGATTGTGTTACAATTAATCAATGTAGATCCATTCAATAATGCATAAGTGAGAAGTTATTTGTCCCATTTAGTCTTATGAATTTTGCAGCCATGTAGATTCCTAATTAGTAGGTATAGAGCTAAACATAACTTGTAATAGTCAAGTCCAAGCAGCATTAAACTCAGTTGCATATCATGATCTCAGCTTTCTGTAGCTTATTGAATCTGTGTATAATGGCATTAGTAAACCAGAAGAGTTTTTCCCAATACAGTACTTAGTTAGCTTGCAACTATATAAGTTGTTTCCCATCTATGATGTCACAGGGTACAACTGCAAAACACTACCCTAATTTTATTGTTGAAATTGATTTTATTTTTACCTGTCCTTTGTTGACCAGGTTACGAGCCTCTTTTAGGGGACACCTGAGGTAATATTTATACTACTATGGAGAAATCTGGCCATGACATTATGAACATCCCCTACTCTTTCAGTAGGTGCCGCAGGATATTTTACATTTACCTGAGCTACTACCAACTTAGAGCTCAAAAACCTGAGTAGAAATGAACAGCGACCAACAAAGTTCCATACCAGTCTTTTATTCCAGAGGACAGTGCTGTCATTGTTTTAATTTCATGGTTACACTTCTGCAAAGGATGGAATAAAAAATTGGTCTGGAGCTTTGTTGGCTGCTGTTCATTTCTACTCAAGTTTTTGAGTTCTTGGTTGGTGTACTTAACTTCATGTGGATTTCCAGTTCATATCTACCACTAACTCAAGCAGTTGGGACATTAGGTTAACATCCCTTCTGAACGGTGACACACTTGAGTGTAGTATCCCCTTATGCTGCATTGCAGTGTCAGCAATCCAATAACTGGTATTGGAATACAGCCCACAGCCTTCTGCATCAAAGGAAAGTGTTACCTGTTGCACCACTGACCTGAGTGGGTGAGATAATATTCTAGATAAAGTACATTACCACTTTGTACCCCTCCTTACTACCATTTCAGCAGTCATTCTACAGTTTCTGAACCAATATTCATGCATGACTCCGTAGTATCTTGAGACAATTGTTTAATGATTATGTTTCAGCTACTTCTCCAAGATCTAAATGTATAACATTTCAGCTAGCCCACACTTACGATGGCCACAGACTGAGGTCTAATTGTTCAGTACTGTACTAAAAGCTAATGCTGTGCACTGGTGCAACACACCTACCAGATACCATAAATCTAGGTGAAGGACATAGCCAACTATTAAACTGTATTAGTTTAGAATTGCAGAATCAACAATGTTCCACCGGCATACTAGCCATGGAGTTGGAACCTTACTAGAATGATTAGGTCTGTGCATTCACAGGCCATGCTAACCAGACAAGGGATTCCTGTTTTGGGGATTCTCTTACTACCCTCTCATACACACCTGAGTTGCATTTGTTTAACCAGAACTTATCATTCTCACTATAGAAATCACTCACATGTTCACCAGTCTGTTTATGTTCTTGTTGAAGCATACAATAAGTATGCCGATTCACTGTCTTTTTATTGTACTGGTTGGCTTTGTTATTCATTCACCTGCCATTTTTAATTACAGGTATATTACAGAAGGTATTCAGGCTGGTAATTATGGTTACTTCAAATTACACAATTAAATAAGAAGTATGGTAATGGGAAAGAAAGACGATGATGATCTAGGTCAAGTGTGTGTGTGTGTGTGTGTGTGTGTGTGTGTGTGTGTGTGTGTACCAAAAGCATGTGCACTCACACAAACACAATTATTGATCAGCACAGTCAGAACTTTATGTCTTGGCAATACACTCACACTAATTAAACAAAAAACTAATAACATGATAAATTTCTTGTTTCTCTTGAAATGACATTCATTGACTGCACATTAAATTACAAGAAAAAAAGAGTAAGAATATAGAAGTCTGTTAGAAATATTTTTTAAATTGTTCCTTGTACTGTCTTAAGTAAAAATTTAAAACAAATTCTTAGGAAATGCACTCTGTAAACTTTTAGTGCTGTGATTTCAGTTTTATTTTATAGTATTGTTATTGCGGTTTATGATATGGTATTTATTTTAACATCTTTTTTCCATTATCTGTTAGGATTGATGCAGTTTTCTACCACTCCTGTTGCCGATACAAGGATAACAATTATTAATGAAGCTGATAGATATCCACTTGTCTCCAGTAAGCAAAAAATTAATTGCTGCAATGACTTTATAAGTAAATTTATACAAAATTTAAGTGCTCATTTACTACATACAGTTGTTTTGTAAGGTAAACATGAAAAACTTACTGTCTAACCAGAGAAAAAAGCATTTTTCTTTTCACAAATCATTGCAAGCTTCATATATTTCCACCATTGCACGTTCATGCTACTGAAGTAAAATGTTGGCCTTTCTTAAATATAACCAATAGCAAAATATCCTACAGTTATCAAACTGTTATGCAATTACCATGGCTTTTCAGTGGCAGCAATTATAGTGGAAGTGGTGGGAAGCATTGATATTTATAATATTTATAATGCTGGGACTACACATTCTGAAAAATTCCACTAATTGTAGTTATGTACAGGAAAGGCTTTTTACCATACTCACAGTGGGGGTGACTTTCTTCTTATGTATTTCTGACTTGGTTATTACTCTTCTCTAAATAAATTCAATAAAACCGTCATTGGGATATTTGCTTTCTATTTAAGAGGGGCAGCTTTATTAAAATTGTTGACCCTTTATGTCTACTGCACCAACATTTCTAACACATTTCAGAAATTGCATATTAATTTCTGCTTGTTTGATGTATTGATTAACACAGATAATCAAGCAAGTACAACATGTCTGTCTTCATCAAAGAATAAGGAATAAGCACTGATTTAGAAAGCACATGGTCTGAAGAGAACTACATTATTTTGTTCTGGTAAAAGAATATACACTATCACATAAGGTTAGGCAGTAACAAAAATTGAGATTACCCTTTTTTATTTAAGTGAGAGAGTCCTTTTGCGCAAGGACTTTTAGGGTGCCTCTGACAAAATTCCATCAATAAGTAGTTCAATATGATACACAAAAATCTGTAAGCAGATTTTGGAATACTGTACCACACCATTTTAAAAGATAAACGTCTAATAATATATTTAATTAAAATATAAACATTAAGTATAAACACCAGTAACATAGCAAAAAAAGGAAAGTCTGACATAATCAGGATTCAGAAATTGGCTTATCCTCAAGGGCTAATACAGCAGCAAAAATAACATTTAACATGAACTCAGGAATCCAGTGATTCAGAGATACATTAGTCTTAAAGAAGAACAACCGCATTATAAGCTAATCTGCATGTATCATAATCATTTGGTGGTTGTCATTAATGATGTGCTGATCACCACTGATGGCTCATGCTTCAAGAAGGCACAGGTACTCACTCATTCAGTCTCTCAGACATATGTACATTTAAACACACACACACACACACACACACACACACACACACACACACACACACACACACACACACACACACACACACACACAGACACACACACACACACACACACACACACACACACACACACACACACACACACACACACACACACACACACACACACACACACACACACACACACACACACACACACACACACACACACACACACACACACACACACATGCACACACACACACACACACACACACACACACACACACACACACACACACACACACACAAACACACACACGCACACACACATACACACAACACACCACCATAACTCTTACCTGTCTCTGAGTTTACAGACTGTCCTTGATGTTGCCTCTTATTTTTTAATCTAACCTCTTAAACCAAAAATGATTACAGACAGTCAGTAATACCAGACATTAGAGAGAGAAAGACTATCTGATAGTTTAACACATCAGTCCTACATAATTCATGAATCATATGTGAATGAAACAAAAATGTGTACCTCATTTTGTTGATGTGCTAGAAAATGTGAAGTAGATGTGTAACTAAGAGCTCCTGACAAAGATATTATGGGCATAAGTTCATCTATATAAATGGTGATAAAAGGAATGATTAATAAGAACATGTAATGGTGTATGAAATACATAACCCCGAGTAAAGAAATGTACACGCTGTAGAAAGAAAATGTTTGGAGAATCTAGGAAATGCAAAATGCAACCCACACTTGTGGCTCAGCAGAAAAATAAACAACTGAAAGTACTTTTGAGAAAAGAAAAAATGGCAACAAATAACCTGTAAGAGGTTTAAGCAAGATGGATGGCAAACTAGACAGTGATGTGCATTATATGACTTTAACACCCGTATTAGGGATAGTGTGCGATATGAAAAATGAGGGTGAGGCTTGATGTGATATATTAAAACCTTTCTGGAAAAGGCTTTTGCATGGAATGAGATGATTTCAATTTTGCATGGAAATCACAATTATCACATGGTTGTATGTTGTTTATCTTTTCATATGGAATGGGATGAATTTCAAACAGGGATCAGTAACATTACTTATTAAATCACGGACCATGCTTAATTGCAAATTATTGCACTGTGTAGAATAATAACATTATTGGGGATTTGTGTAAAAGTGCCTTGACAAGGTAGGTTGCTAAATATTGCAATATCATCAACAAAGTGACTTATGTGGAATTCTAAGCCTCATTCCTGGAAATATTGTTTTTATTTATAGGTGTAAGTCAAAGCCACAATGACCATGTATGCAGTACATGGGGAAATTACCACTTCAAAACATTTGATGGGGATGTCTTCCAGTTTCCTGGAACTTGCAACTATGTTTTTGCTTCCCACTGTGGAGGAACATTTGAAGAGTTTAACATTCAGATAAGGCGTATGGTTTTGAATGGCCACCCAGTGATAAAATATGTTCAGATGAAGATTGAAGGTGTAATTGCCAAACTGAGTAACTCATATGTTGAAGTTAATGGAATCCAGTAAGTTTCGTTGCAGTAATAACCTGACTTCTTTTAAAGTTTAATATTGTTAAGCGTTAAGATTCTCTGTAAGCCTTACTTTGCCATTACACAGAAAAGGATACACATGGGATAGCAAAGTAGATTCCTTCCTGTTTGTACCTTGCATGTCAAATAACCATTGATTTAGTAAAGATATCTTATCAGAAATATTATCTGTGTTGAAATTTTAGATAAAGTGGTCCTCAAAATTTATTAAAGTGTATTATTATAAAGAAGAAAACATTAATATGAATTTCTACACTAGATAGGTACTCATTTTCTTGGAATAAAATGATTTTTATATTTTTTAAAGATGCATTTTGCCGTACATATATTCTAGTTTATGCTCAAATGTATTTATATTAATGACTGGCCAAGTATGCCAGATATTGTTTGCCATTCTCTGATAGGATATTGCTCCAACTTTGGAATGTTATTGTTGCGTGGGGTCATATAGACTTACATTGCCCTGTGCAGCCTCACTCCATGTTCACAAAATGTCCTCCCTGTTCTTGAATATAAAACATTGTACATGTCAGTGCAAATATAACAGCACATCACAGATAATGATTAGAATAAGAATGGCATATGAACATTTTATCTTACACAGGAAGCGTGCATTTTGGTTAAAATATGTAAAAGTACATTAATATTTCTACTCAGAATGATAAAGACACATCTTCCATTTCTACATGACAGAATTACCAGATAATGCATTTTATAAGTAAATTAACACTTACAAAGGAAAACTGATATGCTTATGTGAATGTTGTAAAATCTGTCATTTTATGGAAGATAATTGACAGTTTGGAAACAATGTTATGATAAAAATTGATCAGATTATATTGCACCAATATAAGTAGGTTAATAAATCAAATTCTGTTGCAAGTGATATACCTGGATTATTTTCTAATTATGCTGGTAATTTGTACATAAAGCATATTATGTACATAGCATAATAGTAGTCCTTAAAATATTTTTTCTCTTATTTTGTGTAAGTATTTATTCTCATTTCTACATCAGGCTTTAACAAACACATTATACAAGGAAGTTAATACACTTCTGAACCAAAATGTAATCTGAATATAAACAGAGACAGAAAACTGCAAACACAACATTTTAGCCATTTCAAATACAATTTGCATATATTTCTGAATACTCCAAAATAAGTATGTTTCTAAGAACATCTTGTATACTTTTTTCTGCATTCTACAAGTAAACTTTTTTAAATATAACAATGCATCTTTTTGGACTCTCTCTCTCTCTCTCTCTCTCTATATATATATATATATATATATATATATGATAGCAGCTTATTGTCTGGTTATAAATGATTACTCAAGGTAAACTTAGTTAAATTTTCATGCAACATTCAACTAGTGATTATAATCCCAACTAAATAACAATGCTAGTTATACATTTTACATGATATGCCTTGTCTTCTAGTTTTATGTTTTAAGAGCTGTGCCCTGTACCAAATGTACTTGTCAAGTTATGTGTAAATTTCAGAAAATACATGATTTCCTGGCATAACTATTAAGTATTATACACTTAATTACATATTTCATCAAGATTATATTATACTTACTTATTAATTATATTGTCATTAATTATATTGTCAGTCTTTTATATAAAATGTCAGTATTGCTGCTTTTATAAGTGAACAGTTTGTCAAACACTGATGTTTAGAATTTTATCAAAAAAATGTTTTCTGCTACTGCACAAATCTCTTATACAAGTATTTTTATACTTATTATCAGTGGTGAAGTGTTGAAAATGAATATTTGAATTTATGAAAATACATGTTCAGTTATACTATTCAAGCAATTTTTTTCAGGAGAACAAAGCCCCCCATACATGTTGCCAATAGATACAAATTCTGCCATTTTTAACATCATTTCTACTTATATGCATACATCATAATTACCAGTGCTGTTACAACCATAAATTATTTAACTGAATTATATCTGCACAAATATATGATCTGTGATGACACATAACATGTACTTTTATATAATGAAACAAGGAATTGCATATGATTTTGCTAGTGATTTTACAATGCTGCCAATATTACATAAAGCAATGCTAAAACAGTTGATAACATTACAAAGTCTGAATATTAGTCCTTTATTTTTATTTTAGGGTCCAGTTGCCATACAGTTTTTCTGGACTTCGGATTGTAAAGCAAAGCAACTACATCAGAGTTTATGCAAAACTGGGACTGAGCATTCTGTGGAATGAAGATGATGCTCTGCAGGCAAGGATTATATTTATACCTCAAAATCAGTTTTTTTAGCATTTAAGACCCTTTCTACAGAAAGTATGTAGCTTTCCAGATAAACTTTGATAGTATTGTGTTTCCTCTACTACCAAATATCTACACAATAGCAATAATTTAGTCAGATAAACTTTCTGCATATTTATTTATTTAGTTAACTAGTTTTCACATTTGCTAATTAGATAAGTTTTCTGGTCCACAAACCCTTTTCAAGCATAACTCAAGCCATGCATACTTTTATCAGTGAAAGTAACTTACACTGGCAGAATGAAGGCAAATGTCTGCACATCTACAAACTAAGTTAGCTTTAATGCAAGTCAAAGCACTGTAAATGTATGTTTCATTCTGTATTTTGCATTTTACAGATGCACTTGGGTCACCACATTACAAAAAATGCCAAACTGTTATCTACATCTGCAAACAAATAAAATAGAATAATTTACTGCCATCTATTTGTATCTATGCAGATAGAGGACTAGAAAATGAAATAAGAAAACCTTGTATTTGTCAGAATTTCTTGCTGTATTATAAACTGTTAACTCAGTTATCTTTCTGTATGTACAAAATAGCTATACATACTAGGGATATTATCTCAGTTTATTAGTTATGATACTAGTCTGAAAAATGTACTGTTTATGATAATTTCACATTTACATATTTGCTGTTTACTATGTAAGAAATGCCAAGTAAATTTAACTTTGCATTTTCATGCCAGTAATAGACTCTGGAACAGATCATAGTCTTTATTTTTGCTACCACACTGCACTGCTCTAGAAAAAAAAATAATTCTTAGCATACCATGTCTAAGATAAGACAATGAAATCAACCTAATTTTAATATCATGGTAATTTTGTTTTCATTTTTAATTAGCTGGAACTGAGCTCCCGGTATATGAATCAAACATGCGGACTCTGTGGTGATTATAATGGTATTCCAGTATATAATGAATTCATTGTGAATGGTAAGTGTTAATGTAGTACAGATACGTTCTCACTGTATTTAGTAAAAATGAAGTACTAAGAATGCATTTTAAGTTGAAATCAAATATCTGAGTGAAATAACTTTGAATAACAGAGTATTGTAAATATGAAATGGAAGAACATTGTAGAATAATGTTTGCATATTGAATTATAATCGATTTGTTTAAATAGGGAAAGTTTAACCTTGTGGAATGGCAAACTAAAAGTTGGAAACATTTTTATACAGATTGATGCACTGCTCAGTCATGATAAATATAAGTGCAGGTATGCCAGACTACTGCGGTACCAACACACCTGAGTAAATACTCCATGTGATGTTATCACTTTTTATTTCCTCCTTTTATAACACTTGGTACAAGCTATGTGCTTTTAATTGGTACCCAGTTAGTGACTATTTGCTGCTCAAATAGCCTTATTATTCTACACCTTTGCTGGCAATTTCAGTTGGCAACATTCAAAGCACAGGAAATGGCATGTGTTCAGTACATTAAAGTTCTTAAAAGCAAGGGCCAGATTCCAAAATAGTTGTTCTCATTGAAAATCTACCCTAATTCCAAAATAATTGCCCTCATTGTAAGTGACTTACTTTGGTGTATAATCTGGCATACAGAGTGGGCCAGTTTCCAAAATACCTGCTCTCAGACTGATGTTAGTACAAGTGGTCATTTACATTGAGAGTAAGTCTTTTGGAATCAGACCTTTAGTCCTGCAGACTGCAAAAATCTAGTGCAGTGTATACTTTTCTACCAGTAACTGGGAGATATGCTGTATAGCATGCAGTTTCTGCTTAAATTAAAGAGGACACTATTACTTCATGTGAGGAAGAAAGACAAATGCCAGTACAGCAGTCAAGATAAAAAGGTACTTTAAACAGTTTTAAAAGACCTGGAAATACAAAGTCCTTACAAAAGTACAGTACATGCAGCATGCATGACCTGACCAGTAGTGGGGTGAGGAAGGGATTAAAAGCATGTTGGTTAATCCACAGGATTGACATGAATGATACAGAAAGGATAAAAAGGAACCAGTGCAGGTTTGGGGAATGAAAAAATATGCAGAGAAGTACTAAAAATGTCAATAGGAAACAAAATGCCCTCAAATTGCTTGATTCCCTAGAATAATTTTCTGCTGAAGTGTCTTCAGTTTAGAGTTTGAAGAAGACATTTGGTGTATTTTCTAGTTTCCTTCCATAATCATAGCTATGCTGAAAAATTGCCTGTTGATGTCACATTGCCCCAGCTGTGTGTATGAGTGTGAATGTGTGAATGTGTATGCCCAAAGATATGATAGCATATAGTCTGAGGATGGTTTCTGAACTGCAGCCACTGATTGTTGTGACAGCCCCTAGGCTCTCATCACATGATTCTGAATTGTTTAAATATTGTACAGAGAGATAATGATGTAAAACAAACGTTATGATGTAAGACTAGACACTGGTAGTCTTCTATCAATGGCAGCAGAATCAGAAAGGGATTTCCTGCTATTCATTTCAGATTATCTTAAAGTAGATCAGCAAAGTATAGGAAAATCATGAAGAGAAAACATGGGTATAGTCATATATGGAGAAAAGAATCATTGAAACCAAAACTTTGAAAATATTACTTCTTTTTAAATAGCTGGCAAAACCTCACTTAGATTCTGGAGCATAATTCTCAATGTATCATGTCTGCATAGTTCATGATAATCATGGATGCAACAGAGAAAACATACTAAGTGGTTCAAGACCTGCATCAATTGCTAAAGTAAGAAAAACTGCTGAAACTTGACATGCATACTCTAGATTACCTAAGGGGAGAGATAGACATGGAAGAATTAACGAAATATTTCGAGAACATTTACAAATATGAAGAACATTTTAGGATATGAGATGTGAAATACCAATAATGTATAATTTAAACATGAAAGTAGGATGTCTCAAAGGCATATAATGCAAGGAAGCAAGTACTGGGCAGTTGGCCCATATTTTATTAGGAATGCGTGGATTTAAAAATGGCAGCAGTTTTCAAAAATGGATGGAGCAGACATGAGAGATGTGATAGAAGAAGGCAGATCACTAACTGTTTTTAATAAAAAAAAAAAAAAAAAAAAAACATATGCAGTAAAACATTGGTCTATGTGAATAGCATGATCTTCACTATCATTTTCATGGTTTCCTCATTCCAGAACTCATATTATGATATTTATTTTGCTTGATTTTGAATTTGTTAACTGGGATAGAGCACTTATCCCTGGTCTCAGCTGAGGAAGGGGGTAGATGTGGTAGTAAGCACAATAGATACATGGAATTATATGTATGTAGGCGGAAGCATTGTAGGAAGAGTTTAAGTTATACATATGATGAGAGAGAGAGTAGTAGTAGCATTTTCCTTGAGTCTTAAAATGTTCTTTTAGTTCTGTTTGGAAAATGGGATGACAGGAATGATCTTTAAGAAAAGAAAGGCAAGATTTCTGCAGTTTGGGACCAAGGACAAAGGCAGTAGGCTTCTACTTTGAAGCCCAGTTTTTGTAGGGGGGGGGGGTCTAGAGGAGATGCCCCTAAATAGTTAAGACTTCTACGTTTTTATACTGCTACACCTCTGTATAGTCTGGGGGCTAGTGGAGAGAACATCTCATTTTAGTAAGTTTAAATAGCTGGTAGGTGAATAGAAAATGAATGCATTGTCTCCCTGGTAGTTAGCTAGCTTTTTCAATGTATTAGTAGGAAGGGCAGAAATAGGAATTTGCAATGTCATAAACACAAAAATTAATCAACAATACTTAGTATACTGGCAAATACCCAGTTTGCAGTAAATGTAGAGTGCAAGTTGAAAACATCAGTCTTAATCAAAAGTAATTATATGTGAGACAGACAGATTCATACATCAGGAAAAGAAGCATCAGTTCGATTTCTCTGACATTTTCTGTAATGAATTTCACATTGTGCTCTTGTAAGAACTTATGTATTATGTACATTTCCTCAAAATTATTCTGCATACCATTGAAATATATACCTTGAGAAATACAGAGATGCAAAATTCATCTGCTATAACAAAAATAACAGTAATAATAATAATATGATTTCTATTTAAAGCTATAATATTTTATGCTCTTTAACTGAAACATTGACTCTTCATAACCTTAATGTAATACGTATGTAAATCCTCTATCTCAGTTAAATCTGGTAGTCACTTACCACAAAAGATGTTAATATAACAACAACCCACTTCTGGGTGTGGGTAAATCCAGCATTACCCACATACAGCTGTGGGTTATTGCTATTATACAATGATATTATTTAAGAAAAATGTTACTTACTTTTCTTAAATAATGTCTTTGTATAACTGCACCATGGTGCTCTTCCACATTGTCCCTGGTATCATGGGGCTTTCCTGATGTACTGTGCATGTGCATGGGACTTACATTCCCATAGTTATGCAGTACATCAGTGCTGCATAAAGGAAGCAATGCAGAAAGGAAGATCTCTATTGCTTTTCTAATTTTGTTTTTAACTAAAAGAATGAAATTCAGAGATTTCCAATGAATAGGAGAGACAGGAGAGAGAAAATACAAGGATAATCAGATACATTTTTATGTATTTGATTATACTTGTAGTTGTCTCTGTTCTATCTCTCTTGTTTATTTTAAGTCTCCAGTTTTTGTAAGTTTATTTAAAAAAATGAAAGAAAAGTAACATTTTAATACAATATATTAATGGAAGAAAGTCCAGTCATGCTTGATTTACAACAGGCATGCTGGTTGAGCTGACCAGTCAGCATGCTCGTTTTTGTAATGGTCAGTCAGTGTATAATTAATAATAATAAGCAATTTCCATTTTTCAACATAAACAGAGATGAATATGCAAGCCTATTTGTAGCAGCAAGTAACTGTCCAAGGTGCTGAACTTACAAGCGCTGATTTCTCCCTCTATAAGAAAGGACCTGAGTGAGTTGCAACATTGTTATTATTTTGTTTCACTTGCACAGGTATTATGGTAACTCCCATTCAGTTTGGGAATCTCCAGAAGTTTGATGACCCAACAGAGCTGTGTGATGACACTCAACCATCTTCAGCTGGAAACTGCACTAGGCTGGTAAGAACATCTTTGTACTAATACTGTTGCATCTAAGCAGTACTATTGCATTTGTATTAATACTGTTGCATCTAAGCAGCACTATTGCATTTGTACTAATACTGTTACATCTAAGTAGTACTATTACATTTGTACTAATAATGTTGCATCTAAGCAGTACTATTGTAATGTACTTTTATTGAGTCCTAACACAATACTTTGCTTGCCATATCCTATATATAAATCAGATTCATCATCAGATGTACAAAATATGCCTTGCATGTCCGGGTGAAATGGGTTTTGGTTTTATTTTTGCTGTTATGAAAATAATAAGGAAAACTAATTCAATTTTGATGACAAAAGAGCAGGCAAAGGTTATATAAATTATATAAAATAAATGTGGCAATTTTGTTTCCATATAATTATTGAAGACTGCATGTGAGATTCAGTTATTTGTTAAGTAGAATTTATAATTTTCCTATCAACTAAGGCAATAAGCAGATTTGGTGAGTTAGCCTATATCTGTCAACAGCATCTATGTTTCTGTGATTACTTTGAAATAGTATCAGACTTACCTTAAAATACAATTATTTTATCCCATACTGCAATCCATCTATACTGAGCAAGCATGTTGGTATTTACTTAGTTATTAAATAAATATATTTCTATTTTCTCATTAGGAACCTATGTGTGAGCAAGTCCTGACCAGTCAAGCATTTCATGACTGTAACACAAAATTGGCTATAGACCCTTTTATTCAGACATGTGCTGCAGACATGTGCAGTTGTAAAGATGCAACCAATTCTTTCTGCATGTGCAGTACATTTGCAGAATATTCCAGGCAGTGTGCACATGTTGGAGGACAACCAGGAATGTGGAGGACCCCTAACTTTTGTGGTGAGCCAGCATACCTCTCTTTAACTACATTCCACTCGTTTTTATATAATGGCATGTTCTATTTCACACTAATACTGTCATTTTCTGTCATCATGTCCTTTTTGACAACAGCTCAAAAATGCCCACAAAATATGATATACATGGAATGTGCAATCCCTTGTACTGATTCCTGTTCCAACCTTGAGCGAAGTCAGCTGTGTGAGGATCATTGCATTGATGGGTGCTTTTGTCCTCCTGGTAAGTTCCAAACTCTGTTATAGTTTACAGCAGAAAATGTGTATAACAGTTTTGAACTTTATAATGAGAAATGTCAAGGAGACTTTATAAGTAGATGAAATCTTAGCCTCACCCCACAGTGTTGGTTGTGTCCTGAAGTTCCTAAAGCTATAAAAACTGGAGTTTGTGGCTTGTCATCTATTAAAACTGATCCTATCAATGAAACTGGATGTTTGCATTGTGAGAATTTAAAGACACACACACACACACACACACACACACACACACACACACACACACACACACACATATATATATATATGTATATAGGTATATATTTAGTCATCTTAAAATTGTAACACTGTGTATTATTCAGCATTAAATTTGTAAATGGTAGCTGTGGGCACACTGTGACTTCTAGAAAGTTATAGACTGTAGGCCACTAGTATAGTTTATCTGCAATGATGGCATTTGTGGTCACTTTGTGCATTCAGACACCAGTCAGTATTATAGAATATGTCAAAATAAAGTAAGTGTTCTGTATTAGTTCCTTCCTGTTTAAATTAATTTATTAATCTTTTCTTTCAGCATTATATTGTGTAATTATCCAGTCAAGTATTCAATTGTTCTGTTTCCTGCCTTATATAGAATGCCTGTAGTGTCATCAAAGTTGTTGTCTATGAAACTGCATCATGAGAAAATGTCTGATGTTCATCTTTAACTGTCCCACTTGTTTTGTAGGGACAGAATCTAGTTGGTGCCTGTAGGGGAAATAGTCATGTGGACCAACTGCTTTAGCCATGAGCTATGGTGTACAGTATCATCTAGATATGAAAACATAGACTACAGGCTGCATGCCTTGTCAGGACTAGAAACTCAGTGGTATAAAAGTTATATCTGTTTATGATTTAGACATGATATCTAATGAAAGTGGCATGGACATTTGTCAGTGCTAAGTGGGACTAAGGACCCACTGTACTATAGCTTATGCCAGTGACTTAAAAGTGTTAAAGGTGGGAGGTGCTTCTAGCTGTTTGCCCTCTATAAAGACCACCAGTCCTGGTTCTGATTGATTGGGTTACCTTGGTTAGCACTGTTTTAGAGTAAAAACTGTACATAAAACCAATCAATCTGCCAAAACAAACTTAGGATTGTTACACTAAATATAGTCTCACTAATGGGATGCAGTTTCAAAGTGGATGTCTCGATGGAAAGATGAAGACAGGGTATTCTATGCATCCAAAAAACAAGGTGAAAGGGCAGTGCAAGAAAGTCACATGGCTTAAAATGCAGAGGCTACTAGTCAAGGGGAGGACAAAATAGAAATATGTGAATTGTGTTGACAGGAATTCTTCTGACAACAGTAAGGGATGTTATTGAAATCAGTGACAGTCTCATGGCAAGCACCTTGATAGTATCAAGCACATAGTTTACCAAGGCAGGCAATCACAAAGTTTTTATGGAACAGTAACTGAAATTTCAACTCATTTTCACAGATGTTACTTTAATGTTATTTGTTTATAGACAAGTAAATAACTTCTCACCAGATCACCACAAAGGACTTAAGATCTCACCCGATGTTTTTCCTCTAGCTGTCCCAGTAATTGAAATTGATGGTTTTGCTGGAGACTGCCAGAATGGAACAACAACAACAACAATAATAACAATAACAATAACAATAACAATAATAACAATAACAATAACAACACAGGCTAGAAAGTGCAAATGTAGTCATGGGATATAAAACATTTGCATCCAATATCATTTCAATGTATTCAACAGTTGCACCTATGTCAATAATTTCTGATTCTCAGTGAGATATATGAGCTATAGTTATCCTATCTAAATAGGACTTAACATTAACAGTAAGAGTTTTCTTCAAACGAGTAGTAAAAATATCCAAATACATTTTGTCATGTATCTAATTCCAGTAAACGAGATTAACATACCTCCCAGTTACAGAGTTTTGAATCAACAAATAAGACTAACTAGCATTAACAGTAAGATCTGAAAACTTACTAAAGGAAACTAACAGTGTAAAAAGGTCTTCCAATATACGGAGGAATAATCCAGGGAAAACATGTCAAATAAATCATTGCCAAACAGGGTAGTAGTATTAGCTAAAACTAAATAATCAAAACTGTAGTAAATTTAAAAAGAAAATGTTTCAGCAAATAAATAATAAATATAGCAAAGATAAACAGACAAGGAAATACAGGACAGCTTGTCTTATATCATAATTTAATTTAATTATTTTGGACAAGAAATCTCTAGTCTATGTATGCTAATCATGTATGACTACCATTTCTTTATATTTTGTAAAAATAAAACATAAAAGCACATTGTATGAAATATTTCAAAAGGAAAAGCCCAATGCAGCTTTTCGAAAAGATATTTAATTATGATTAAAGGATCATAACGATAGTTTTACACTCTTAGACGATTCAGTTGTATTCAAAATCCTAAGAAAATCTGTTTATCTAAGAGATAAGTATAACAAATTCAATCATTGTATTAGGTAGAAAACTCTTAATGCTCATATGTCCATATAATCAATATTATTGCTTGGTTTAGGAATCATAGATGTCACGCACTGTTTCCAAGACAGAAGGAATTTAATATTTTTGTTCACAAAAGATTTATTACATACTTTTGTTAATTACTGTATTGTTTCAGTTGGAAGAAACTATTATATTTCATTGGGCAGGCCATTGATCATACAGATTTTCCTTGCCTTTATTGCAGCAATGCAGTCATTAGTTACATCTACTGTAGACATTTCAGTTAGGCAGTATTGCTGTTTTTTTTCAATTAAAACATACAAAATTACCTTATCTACAAATCTGATAATGACACCTGTAAATTAGATAAATCTCCATGGTATTTAAAATATTATTAATGAAAAGATCTAACATTTCCTTAGTTGACTATTATTATTTATTTAAATCGCTGACATAATCAAAGAAGACATAACTTACTTGAATTCTAACTGTGGTTCTATTTGCTGGTATTTGATTTGTCTTAGGGAGGAATAATAAATATTCAGGTTTAGTTAACTTTTATAAGTTTTAACTCTATAGATTCAAATGCTATTTAATCTTACAATACAAATCTCATAGAAATAGAAATATTTATAATGAAGATCAGAATACTAATGTACTTGGGTACAAATAATTATAGGACAGATGAACTCCATAAAAATAAATTTGAGTTTAAATCATATTTAAAAATATCTTAAATAATACTAACACATACATCATGAATCTGGTTATACTGCCAAAATTCATCCCAGGCATTATTTAAAACATCTGAAAATTTCAAGAGTCAGTGTAGAAAAGCTGAAAATATCAATGGAATTTTACAGATACAAGCATGCTGAGGACAAATTTTAAAACTGAGTAGACAGTGATCTGAGAGATACAGAAAATTAAATATAAAATCTGAGAAAAAATTAATTTACCTAGATTTTTATAAACTTTTGTTTCATTAATTCTTGCCTACTATTGAATTTGGAGGAAAAGTGAGTACACTGTATAATGTCATTTAGTCAGACAGGTGAATGTCTGTAAACCTCATTTTGTTTGCAAAATCAAACATAGATCTGGCTAAAGGTATGAAATGAAATGCTGCCTAACGATATGAAACATACAACATAAGCAGCAGAAAGATAATCCCCAAATAATATTATACTGCCCAAAGCATTATTAATAATTAAATTAAAAATATATTTGAATCCATTTTACAGTAAGAATGTAACTATGATTGAAAAGTGAAATTATTATTATTATTATTATTACATATTTTATCCCTTACCAAAACACTCTCACCATCATTTTGGCAACTTCTGTACCTAACTTTGCTAGAAAATTCTAATCCAGTTCACAACTTTTCCCTAGAAGAAGAATATAACATTTTGACCATTCATTTCTAACCTGCAATGTTTACAGTTAGATAAATGATTTTCCTATTTCTTACTGATCTAGCTTTTCTGTTGATAATTGTGTAACTGTGCTACTTGGTCTTCAGTAACTGTAAAGATTTTGTCTTTATCTGAAACTATCATCTTGAGGGTTTCTACTTTTCTACCTATTTCAGTTATACATGTCTTTAATTGTAAATACTATGTTTTAGATGATTTCTGAAAAGCAGACAGTATACTCTGACTTTAACGACACAAGACAACTCATGAAGTTAAAATTGCTATCAAGAGCTTACTTAAAAATAACTTTTATAGGCTATGAGTGGAAATCAGGCTCGCTGTTTCCAGAACACTGAGCATTAAAAAATACACTTGCTCAGTTAAAACTTGCATTCTGTTGCAGTGATTTAAACAGTTTACTGTGGATAACTTCTGTCACTAATAAAGGTCAGTTTTCATTTGATTTTTGTAAATAAACAGAACTACCAGTCAAAATGCAACTTTGGGAGAGCACCAAAAAGTGATCATAGCCTCACTCTCACACAGAATTCTCCACCAATTTGCAAAACTATGTCACACATCTATGTGTATTTCTCAGTAAAACTAATTCCACTCTGAAATTCTTTCTATAGTCTGTTGGCATGTTAGTCTTTTTGCTACAGTAAGAGTACAGGCCCTTATATACCTATATATAGTTTATACTACTAAAGGCCAAAAAATGAAGACCACCCTGTTTGTTTCAGAATTTTCAGTAATGTTTGCTTGTTTATTCTGACATTGTTTTCTCTAAAAGATATAAGCAAATGTGTTCAATTTCAAAAGACCATAGTGCCTAATTGAAGGTCTTTTTTTAACCAGACTTCTTTTACTCCATTCAAACTCTTTATAAAACATACATTAAAAAAAACCTTACCAGGAGACTATGTCTAAGTCAGAAAATTCATTTTTCCTCTGAAACTGTGAACATTGTTACTCTCAGTTGAGCTCTACATTATTTTGTCGACTATTTGTGTTTTCTAATTTTGCTCAAATACTATTTAAAGCCCTTACTGATGCTAATGCTTATTGCCTTCTAGGAACTGTTCTTGATGATATCAACAATAAGGGATGCATTCCCATATCAGAATGTTCCTGTACATATGCAGGAAAAACGTATGCACCAGGAGAATCTCACTCGAGCAAATGCCATGAATGGTATGCCATTATACACCTTATATATGGTTACATGTTACATGTCGTCATAATATGTTATATGTTGCTTATGCATGTGCAGACTAGATAAAGCAATAATGATGTCTACATTTCATTAGTGTGTGCAAAGGTGGACAGTGGTCATGCAAGAACTTGCAGTGCCCGGGAACATGTTCGATAGAAGGAGGATCTCACTTTACCACATATGATGGGAAGCATTTCACATTCCATGGTGACTGCAACTATGTTCTCTCAAAGGTATTAAACTTTATACATATGCATTTAATATCAGACAAGCAGAAAGCTCTGTTCACTGATTTCACATGGTGACCACACCTATGTTCTGTCAGAGGTATTCATATTTTTAGATTTAGTTTACCTAAGAGAAGAGGAAAGTTCTCCTTACTGATTCAGCCTATTGTAGACAAGGTATCATGTCATAAAAACTGAAATTAAAATCTCATAATGCAAATAAAATGTTAATACTAAGAAGGTGATTATGTACATCTGAGATGCTGAAACTCGCATTCTTTCCAATGCCTGCACATCCAAACACATACACACACAGACACACAGAAAAACACACACACACACACACACACACACACACACACACACACACACACACACACACACACACACACACACACACACACACACACACACAAAAGACACATACAAACGTGGACACAAACATACAAACATATCCCCCCAACACACACATACTTGCACATGGTTCCCATTCAGAAGCCTGAAACATCATAAGCCTGAAAATCGTGACAAATATTGGGGGTTTTCAGGATTCTGAACTTGCACATACATACTGTGCCTTCAGTTGTCCTTTGGCAGTGGGTACAGGACATCTTTTGACAGCTACTATTTCTGTTTGGGATCCAGATTTTGTCAGAGAAAGTTTCAGAAAGTTTCCTTTTAGCAGCATTAACTGTAAATCCTGCTTGCCTGCCTTGAAGAGTCCAGCACTGTGTGTACTTTGGCCAGCTGTGATTCTGAATCTTCTGAATAAATTATTGCACCATCAAGGTACACTGGAGTGTACCTATCATGGGGTTTCAGTACTTTATTCACAGCATGTGGGTAAAGGGATTCTTGCCCCCTTGGAAAAAAAAAAAGATGCATTTTTTGGTGATTTAATGTTTTGAACTGTTAACAGTTCAATGATCTGAGGTCTCAAATGTTGATATTTTAATGAAATGTCATTATTCCATTTTTTTTTTGGTTTCTATGTAGAATTTTCCTTATACTTGTCAGGCAGCATTTTTGTCAGATGCTATAGATTCCATGGGGTTAGACTAGGCTCTTACTTTTCTTCATTTTGAGTTTTATGTTATAAGGAAATGAAAGACTGATAAGATACACATGATCTGCTTTTACCAAACCCTTTATACAGAATACATTAAAGCAGTATATTTCTTTCTTTTCACACAGGATTGTAATAACAACAGCTTTGCAGTACTGGCTTCTGTAGTTGTATGCGGAGTCACAAACACAGAAACATGCTTAAAGGCTATCACGTTAAGCATTGGAGGAGGACACACAGTAAGAGACAAGTTTTCCCTCTGCAACTTTAAGACTTATTTCAAAAACAGAACATCAATAATCATGTTTTACTTATTGTTTAATCAAAGGTCGTCATGCTGAAATCTGATGGGAATGTTTTCCTTGATGGATTATATGCCCAGCTACCTTTATCCACAGGTAATATGAAGTCATTATTGTCCAATTTATTTTATTTTTATATTGTTCTGTTCTAAAGTGTAACTCTACAAGGCACTTGCAATAAACAAATTTCAGACAAACTGCACTGTGCACTGTTTGAAAAAGGTAAATATCACAGTAAAATAGTTATGATATGTGTAATCCAATATAAAACATGTTTCATTTTCTAGTTGCTCACATTGTTTTAGTCATAAGAAGGCATGGATGTACAAACAAGTTTCTTTGTTTAAATTGCATTCATTTTTCTTGGGTTGATGATTTATATTGGATGTCATCATCAGATCAAATTAAAACAATACAGACACACACACACACACACACACACACACACACACACACACACACACACACGCACACACACACACACACACACACACACACACACACACACACACACACACACACACACACACACACACACACACACACACACACACACACACACACACACACACACACCCATTCACGTGTGTGAAGATGTGGAAACAAATCCCTCCGGTACTTTTTTAAAATCAGTTTGCATATTTGCATTTTTGAGAAACCTTGGGGTATAGATCTGCGAGATTCTGCAAGGGTAAATCACAGTGAGTATCCCACTGCTTAGTTAAAAATATTGTTTGATAGGTAGCTCTATGGCATGATTTTATCAAGTCACAAGAGTCAACATTTAAAGCTCAATAGTAACAAAGTTACTTATACTCAACATCAGCATCAGCCCTCCTTTTTTTCCATTTTGTTCTTGGGGTTGGGATGTCACATCAACAGTGACCATCACATAGAGCCAATATTCAGAACACTATGTGGCTAGTTCTGATGAGGATGTCAGCAAAATTAAAATTTTTTTTGGCCAGTTACACCTAAATAACCCAGTCATTTCTATAAACTATTAGAACTAGAATGTGTATGCCGTTTTTTTAAATATATAAATAGCTATCAAAAACAAATGTAACCATTAAATACCTTAATGTTTTGCAGAGACAATAAGACAGAAGCATTGCAGTGATTATATCATGTTTTTATTTTTACTTGTGAATCTCCTATATTATGTATCATCATTTGTCCTATCAATAGATTTCCGTAGAAGCTCTTCACAAAGATTATACATCATTACTTGATTTTACATGAATCTTGATAGCTTTCCCAAAATGAAATATCAATTAAAACATAAAGCTCACTATTGTTAATTTTTATTTCTTCTCATTTTTTAGCCAATGTTATTATCTTCAAACCTTCCACATTCTACATCATTGTTCAGACAAACTTTGGAATGCAACTCCAGATACAGCTTGTACCACTAATGCAAGTTTATGTCAGTTTGGATGCTTCTTTCAAGGGACTGACCTGTGGTATGTTACATTTTACAATTTGTTTTATAACCCTGTCATTTTCATTCACTAGACAAAAAAATATCGAATACTAAACATTACATGAAATTGTTTTTAAGGTTTGTGTGGAAACTATAATGACGTTCGAGCAGATGATTTTGTAACAATATCTGGAGTTGTCGAAGGAACAGCTGTTGCCTTTGCTAATACATGGAAGACTCAAGCTAGCTGCCCTGATATCAAAACTAGTTATGAGAACCCCTGTTCACTCAGTGTGGAAAATGGTACGAGGCTTTAAGTTATTTATTTCAATTTCTTAAATGTTCTATCTCTCTCATGACAAAGACAAAATCTAATTACACATGAGATTATCTATTATTATAGATGTTGGGTAAATAGGCTAGCTCTGGAGTATAGAGAAATGCTGCCCTGATTACAACCCAGATTAATTGGGTTCCATTAGAAAATATGATCCCTAAAAAGTCAGCTAGAGGGTGCAATGAAACAGCATTTCTCCAGCTCACATATCCCATGGGAGGGTCAGGCTTTAAAACAAAGGTCCAGCAGTTCTTGATGGAGCCCAGGTAGAAAACATCACTAGGGTGTGGACATGAAATGCACACTGAGAACTGGGTGGGGTGGTAGGTAGGTCATACTAAAACAGCCCTCCACAGCTATCAGGGTGGTACTGGTATGTATTGATCTGTTCTCTAGAAACTTCTCTGAACTGCTTAAACTAAGGTTCCTATGCTTTCTGGACCCTGCTACAAAGGGATAAGTCAAGCACATGTTGGACAACATGAAGTAAAAGACTTTAGAGTGACTAGTGGATACAGCTGGTGACAGACAGTTGTGTTGAGAACAAAATAAATAAAATAAATTAAATAAATAACTTATTTCTTTACTACAGAAGTTGGATCATTATTTGCATCTTAACTGAAATATTCAACTGTTCCTATCCATCATTTTATCCCGGGTTATGAGCATTAAAAGTTTCATTATGTTTATCAACTCTTTCATTTACTTCAAGTTATTAATAAGATTAATACCTTAGATGCTGAAGTGGCATACTTTTTTACACACACACACATATATATATATATATACATTACTCCAATATTTTCTTATGGGACATTGAAAGTTGTACATGCTAGAACATTCTCTCTTACAAATGGAAGATGGGAATAAGTACCTGCATAAGAATGCATCTGCATACTTTTCTAACTATATTAGCTTTCTTCTAGGATCATGTTTATTTCTAATTAATAATGATTTATGTAAAACACGAATATATAGAGAGCATGTCAATACAAAAAAAGAAATTATGTAGAAATTATGTAAATTAGTAAATTAATGCTCTACTCTGAATATAAAATTACTTTCCTTCATTTTAAAACTATCATTCTAGTTACAAACATCTTAACATATTTAACTTATTATATTATTATTTATGGAACAGTTTTGTGTGTGTGGGGGGGTGAAGTGCAGTGGGTGTTTGACTCTACACATATTCACAGGTAATAATAAGCTGTAATCTATGAAAAATATATTTAAACAGAATTTAGGGGGAAAAAAGCTTTTCAGGCTTAGAATGACATTTCTTTTGAAGACTGAAATGATGCCTTAAAAAGTTTTGTATTATAATAATAATAATAATAATAATAATAATGACATTTTTATTACAGAACGCTATGCACAATACTGGTGTTCTATGTTGTCTGATACTAAAGGACCTTTTGCTAGATGTCACTCCACAGTAAACCCTGCTTTATATGTAACGGTAAGGTTCTACTTTCATTTTGTATGATGATATAAAATAAGTAAGAATCACCCTAACAGGTTTCACTTGGACTTACTTAAATGGACAGATGTGATTATCTGTAGAAATAAGAAAAATGCAGCTTCATTAGGACAACTGCATTATATCTTAAGGATCGCATCACATGTTAGTACACTATTCATTAATTCATTCATGAAAAGTAACTAATCCTTAAGCAACATACACTATGATAACTTCATATACAGTTCAGTCTTTCACTGCACTGTATGATTATATTATGTGTAAGTCAGTGGTATGGATTAGCATTCATGTTTGGAACTGTGTGATCACAATTTCTGTCCATAAATAATGTGGAATATTAACTTAATATGATTACAGAATTAAGATTGAGATATTAATGAATGATAATAAAGTACATCACTACTTTTGAGTTATTCTGCAATAAGCATATATAAATTCCCATAAAGACAAAAACAAAAAAAATGTTGTAGTAACCAAAGTGCAAGTTAGAAAGGTTGTAGGACAATAAATTAACCTATGCATCTCAAGCATTTGATAAAAGCTTTTAAGATGTAACATTACATTCTTCTCAGCTAAGGGTAACTTCTTTAAAAAATGGAATATTACTTTCATGAAACATTACTTTCATGAGAGATGAAGGGGCTGTTGCTTTTGTGGACAGATAAACTGGCAAGTAAGACCAAGTAAAGCAGAGTTGTCTGGTATAACTTATGCAAACAATAACCTTTTCAACACCCTTATTACTGTTACTTTATGTCACACGTCTACATTTTCACAATGATAAGATCACCAGGTGTATGGCACCAGTCTTTACCTGAGCTGAAAACCATGCACACAGGCAAAATTAATTTTAGTCCAAAACAAAGACTTCATCTGTGTATTATTTTCTATTTAGAAGCCTGCATCCCTAAAAATGAAACCAATACCAAAGACAAGGACAAAGAACAACTAGAACACATTACCTGTTGTAGCCATGTTGTCTGTGTGTGTATCATTTCAGTGGTGTAAGTTGAACACTTTGAAATGGCACATCCTACAAAAAGTAGATTCACAGTAACAAAAACTGGCAAGCATGTATCAAACTCTTCCTTTACTGATAGCCCACTTTAACCTTAACAGGGTCACAGGGACACTGGATCTTTCCCAGCAGCCAGTGGGTGCAAAGTTTTGGTGCTTATGCTGACAAGGTGCTGAACTATAGCACAATTTCTACACATTGTCACTCACATGCAACATGCACACTTATGACCAGTTTAAAACATCATTAAAGAACCTGATACTTTTCTTTGGCAGGAGAAAAGAAACTGCAGTGCACAGAGAAAAAAAAAAATAAAAATAGACACAGGGAGGACATGCAGAAAGAATAAAGTCCATTGGTGTTGTGTCTTCTATTCTAGTCATGCTCAGCTGTTTAAATCTCACACAGGGCCCTCAGTCCTTTCATTGCCAAAATAATTTTTGTGACTTTGTATTGCACAGTTTTTGGTGCATAATTCTGTTTCCTCTGCATGATGAGCAAAGTCTACTGAATGCTGCCTTACCAGCCCACTTACAAATAAATAATGATGTCATCACTTCCCTTACGTTACATCAAGAATACATTTTATGTATTAATGTTATTTAACATTTGTTTACTGGGGAAAGTCCAACTTGGAACAATGACAATTTGCAGTGGAGGCCCAGGGGGAAACACTCCAGATGCATGTTTTGGTAATGTGGGAGGAAACCCACACGAACACAGGGAGGATATGCTGACTCCATACAGAAGACATCCCAGCCAAGAATTGAACCGGATAACCTCTTGTTGTGAGGTGACAATGTTACAGCTGCACCACTGCGCTGTTCTTGTTTCCTGAGAACTCAGCTAGATGGAGCACAGTGGCAGAATCTTGAGTTTAATAAACCACTGCATAAAAAAAAATTCTTCCTAGGGCAAAGCCTCTCTGCACTCTCTGCATGAGAGAGCTTCATCTCTCAGTCCCCTTTGCTTATGTATACTATTTCCATGGTCATGCAAGCCTAGATAAAAGACAAAAGATTGCACAAATTAACCCACTGGTGGCACACAAATAAAAACACACTGACAGTGAGTTCCTAAAGGGAACAATGATGGTGGTGTGCAACACTGTGTAATTGAACTTGGGGAGTTTAAGTTTCTCTGGTTTACACTTAATCAAGCATAGGGTAGCAGATCATATTGCCACCATTTATGATATTATACAGTAAAGCATCCTGCTTGCTTTCCTTCACAACAATCCTTTCCCATCTCATATCAACTTCAATATGATGGTGATTACAATTCCGAGATAATTTCTTCACTTTCACACTTGATCACAGCCTCAGCAGCCTAGTAAGAACCCTCAAAGTGAGACAAAGTTATGACCATACTAAAGCAACTAAACAGCACTTGAAGCAGGTCTTACATTGTTTGCTTGGATTCAGAACTCAAATATAATGTGCATAGAAATATTTAATGCCAGTGGACCCACAGCAGAATCCAGCTAGCCAACAGGAAGTTTCCTCAAGGAGGTGTCTCGGACATGATCTTTTTCATGTCAACCAATACTACCTGGATCATTAAAAGCATGACTTCATTGTTGTAATACCAAACATTGTTCACTAGTGAATTTGAGATTTATAGTGCAGGCAATGTCATCTAATGATAAATGAAAATAATAAACAAAACATGACAGTGAAATAATAAAACCTTTTGGTGAAACCTAGTATGTCAGTTCTCACAGATCTTTAAAAAAAGTCATCTGTGACTAGGCGACAAAATTTGACATATGAAGGAAAAGTGGTATGTATTGTATATCAGAAAGTAAAAACACATTTATAGCATATGTCTTACAGAAGTGTGTAATAAAGGTATATGATGAAATGAAGATATATTATGTATTACTAAAAGAAAACCTCTTTTCATTTGCCAAGCGTTGAGAGGCAGTACCAAAACCAAAAGGGTTTCAGTGAAACAAACATATTAAATTGCTACCTGAGTGCCTTCACCTTAGACTCTAACTCATGTACTGCATCCAGTTCTGAAAGCACCCCATTATAAGAGGCATCACTAACCCAGGAAAGGTACTTAACAGAGATGCTGTGTAGCTAGAGGGATCTAGAGGCATCTTTTATGACAATGGTTTGGTCCATTAAAGGCTATGTCATTAGTCTGGGTAACTGAATGGAAGTTACAGTATTATCCATTTTATCTTTGGTACTCTCCCTGTAACCTTCCATTTACATGAAGAATCCATGTACCTCCTCTATTATAATTAGGTTAGCAGATGTCAAATCATGCAGTAAATTATAGCAGAAAATCGTTGAACAGTCTGCTTTTGGTGTGATAGTCCCAATCAAATGTAAATATATCATATAATATTCTGTCATTTATGAAAGTGATAAGAATATTCCAAAGTCATTAAGCCTAATAAATGAAAAACAGACTTGAAAGTCTGCAAACCTTTTTAAAAATCCATTAATATTTCATAACAATGGGTTTCCTCAATGTGACTTCAAACTCATGCCCTTGGGAATATTAAGATTTCATATTCATTTCTGAAGTTCATGTCATGTACAAAAACTGTATTTACTGATCATGTCAGTTTAATGTTCTTTAGTTTATTTCTGCCAAATTAAGATTATACAATACCCCCTAGAGTGTATGGTTGCATGTTAACCATCCTCATTTAGCAAAGTGCTCTCTCTTATGATTAGTGGTATATTTTAAGAGATGTTTTATATTTCCTTTGCTGTTACTGTTTCAGAAATGCATGTTTGACAGCTGTAATTGTGAGAAAAGTGAGGACTGCATGTGTGCAGCCTTATCCTCCTATGTGAGAGCCTGTGCAAGGGAAGGGATCACCTTGGAGAACTGGCGCAATACTGTCTGCAGTAAGTAAAAAAAAAATAAAACAAAATAAAGTCTTCCTCACTTCTAAAGTAGTTGTTTTGTTCCAGACATTGAATATACAATATAAAACACAAAAACACAATAATACATATACAAACACACTCATATTCACGCACTGATACACAGACACACAGCCCCACACACACACACACACACACACACACACACACACACACACACACACACACACACACACACACACACACCCCAATACATAGACACACAAAGACATAGACAGACACAAACATACAAACACTGATCCATAGACACACATACACACACACAGACACACACACGCATGCACACACGCACACACACACACAGTGATACATAGACACACATAGATAACACACACACTTTATAGACACACACACACGCCCGCACTTACACACACACACGCCCGCACTTACACACACACACACACACACACACACACACACACACACACACACACACACACACACACACACACACACAAACTTTCTTCTCTCTTTCAAATCATTTTCTGTGAATCCTCTGAGATTTTTGAATTGACAGTTAAGGAATATTGTCATATATAATTAAGGCATCTGAGTGTGTTGTAGTGCATATTTTAAAAGCCTTAGATTTGGATATAATTAGTGGATTAGGTGATTTGTTTCATGCGCAGCGATGCCTGAGGGGTTCCATGAAATTATGATTGCATTTGTATTTCTATTCAGCTTCTAAAGTTTCAGTAACACAGTCTGAATGTACAAAACTAAATACAACAGCATTGTAATCTAAAAATGCAGTTTATTTATACATCCATCTGCATGAATCAATCAGCAGGGGGATTACTAGAAAAGCAATTTTTAGAAAGGAGCATGGAAATGCATTTTAATACTACAAAAAAGGCAATATGCATCTATAAGCATACATATCAGAGATTGCATGCATTGCTTTTATCTGTGGTGCTTGTGTAGTAATAGCCCTTCGTGGTCTCTCATGGTAGGTCATATACAACTGATTTAATTTTGCCAATCTACAGTTAAAGCATGCAAGTCAGACTTCAATGTGTGCAAATTTTTATTTATTACAGAAGCTGACATTCATCCATATTCAAACAAAATAATATACATTTACTATATGTCTTCAGGTAAATATATGA